>NW_027280500.1:0-323379 GCF_046629955.1 Centroberyx affinis | reverse complement strand
ATATATACATATAATGATATATATATATATATATATATCATTATATGTATATATATATATATATATATATACATATAATGATATATATATATATATATATATCATTATATGTATATATATATATATATATATATATATATATATACATATAATGATATATATATATATAATATTAAATATAATATTATAATAATATAATATTATATAATATAATATTATATAATATTAAATGTTAAAAACCCCAAAAACCCAATAAAAAGAGTTTAAATATATATATATATATATATTAATAAATATATTCTATCCTCAAGAAAAAAATGTAAAGCCTTAAAATGATATACATATATATATATATATATATATATATATATATGTATATCATTTTAAAAAAATGTAAAGCCTTAAAATGATATACATATATATTTATATATATATATATATATATAGTATATCATTTTAAGGCTTTACATTTTTTCTTGAGGATAGAATATATTTATTAATATATATATATATATATATATTTAAACTCTTTTTATTGGGGTTTTTGGTACAAAACATATACCATCTCTAAAGATTTCCTCCAAAACATAAGTCAAGTCAAGTCAAGTCAAATTTATTTATATAGCACATTTCATACACAGGGCAACACAATGTGCTTTACATAAAAAGACAATACAGTATGCATATGCAATATGCATCAACAAGTGTTAGTGCAAAATATGCCAATGTCAAAATATACAAAACACACAACACACACACACACACACACACACATTAAGAACTTAGTCATAGACTGTTGTGAAAAGTATGGTTTTTTAACCTGGTTTTAAAGGTGTTCAGTGTGGGGGCCTCTCTCAGGTCCTCAGGCAGGGCCTATATAGGTTACATATATGGCTATACATACAAATACCCACACACATATACACATTTATTAATATTTATGGCAACAGAAAGTGTTTATGGCACATACAATAAAAAATAATTTAGCCTACTGCAGACACTCAAAGAGCATTCAATATTAATTGAATTGGAATTTATATTTGTTAAAATGAGTGTTAGACTGCTGCAAACATAAACTATGACTGGGCTGCAGCTCATTGGCAGGCGAGCGACAGAATAACTTTCAATTTCGATTTTAATCCAGGAAAACAGGAGTCCGTCTGATGTGCGACAGGACTGATTTTACAAAAAGCCGTAAATACTATGAAGCTGTAGAGGAGGTTGGGGACAACTGGAAAACAATATATAACTTGTACGGGTCGATTAAACGTCTGGTTACCGTTTGCTGCTACTTTTATTCCCTGACTTCTCGGATATCGTCTCTTGTCGCTACCTGAATCCTCGCAAAGTGCATCGACATGCTGGAAGAAGCAGGACCTGAGTGGTTATCAGAGGAGGTGAAAACCGGAGTAAGTAGCTCAGGTTTTAAACATCTAATTGATCAGGACGAGAAAGCTTGAATATCTTCGAGAGACTTGGTTGCCTGTTTATATGCGCAACACTGCACACATCCACATTTTGCAGAAATGCAGTCTACATGCGGTATAAACAAAAGAGGAAAAAAAAACTGCATTATGGTGAGTTTTTTTTACCCCTGTGATTTCAGACAACCATCCTTGCCATAGAATATAATGGAGGAGTTGTGCTGGGATCTGACTCTCGTGTGTCTGCTGGGTAAGTCAGTGTGTGTGTGTGTGTGTGTGTGTGTGTGTGTTTGTGTTTGTGTTTGCTTGCATGCATCTGTGTGTGTGTCTGTCAGTATTAAGTTTAGTCATTTTTAAACCTTTCAAGCATTCTTTTGCCTGCCTCTTCTCTCCAAAACCCCATTTCCATCTTTCCCTTTTATAATTATTATCTTCCCTTATTTTCCTCTCCGTCTACCCCCCCCCCCCCACACACACACACACACACACACCTCCTCCATCTTCATCCCTCCATCCAGAGCTTCAGTGGTGAACAGAGTGATGAACAAGCTGTCTCCCCTCCATGACAAGATCTACTGTGCTCTGTCAGGCTCTGCAGCAGACGCCCAGACCATCGCTGAGATAGTCAACTACCAGCTAGATGTTCACAGGTAAATACAGGTGAAAGTAGATCGATGGACCGATATTGGCCTTTTATTTAATATCAGATATCAGCCTGTCAGTGTCATCCACTGCTGATATGATGGAGGTTCCTCCCTCACTACAGCTACATAAAAACAGTCTGTAAACTTGCTGAATGCAGATTTATTGTCTTAGCACATCTTATTCATTCACGCATCACATGTATCCCAGAGTTTCCTCTACCATTGAATAGGTGCAGTGGAGAGTTTTAGTGTCCCATGATGGTCTAACTGCTGTTTCAGAGGGTTCTCCACCCTGCTAAGAGTAAGATTCTTGGCGAAACACTGGATACTATACAGAAAATTTCACTGAATGCTAACACTGAACATATCTTTTTTGGCTAAATGCTGAAAATGGTCAATTTTACAGTAAAAGTATCAGCTATTGGCAACTTCAGTCTAAAATAGCCCATATCCATAACCTTAAAAAACCCATATCAGTCAAGCCCTAGTTATATTCCACTGTATTAGAACCATGACCAACACAAACAGATTTCTGTTGCATTCAGTAATACCTATAGGGCTTTTGCTAATCACACAGTGCAGAAGTTGGCTGTTTCAGTGCCAGCCTCCACTCATAGATTCTGTACTGCCTCATGCTGTGTGGAGGAGCTCCAGGTCCATAACATCAGACATCATCCAACACCCTTGATTGCAACCAGACACTCTGATTGGTTCATACTCTCAAAGCACTGACACCACTGACTCATTCAAAACTGAGTTGTGAACAGAATTAGCATTTATTGAACAAGTCTCCTGTCCAAACTTTGAGAGTCAGAGACTAGACTGTAGCTACTTTCTCTGTTTGAGAGTCTGCTACAGCGTGTTGTTAATGTCTCCCTGTGTCAGTGTTGAGATAGGTGAGGACCCCCAGGTTCGCTCAGCTGCCACGCTGGTGAAGAACATCTCATACAAATACAAGGAGGAGCTGTCAGCGCATCTCATCGTGGCCGGCTGGGACAGAAGAGCGGGGGGGCAGGTCAGTGAATCAAATGTTGCTGCTGCAGCCTGGAGGTTTGAGGTTAGAGGGTAGAGAATCAGGCTTGTAACCAAGAAGTTACCCGTTCAAATCCCAGGATCAGCTGGGAAAAACTGTGTGGAATTTAATGGGCAGCACTCCCTAACACTCCCTCCGCAACTTCTGCTGAGGTGCCCCTGAGCAAAGCATTTACTCCTAACTGCTCCCTACAAAACCAAACCTCTTAATTTTATCACTGAAATGTCCTTAATTTCTCATTACATAAACTTTAATTATCCGTTAAAAATAACATAGCTTTAAAAAAAAAAAAAAAGTAAGGTTAGTATCATGGATTTATAAGGGATTTATTCTTGGGTTGGTTTGTGGAGACACTAGAAATTAAGGGATTTTTTTTATGCCTTTTGTGCATGGTTTGGAGTTATTAATGGGAAAGTTCCTATCTCCCTGAATTTTACATTAAATTAGATTAAAGTAAGCAGTCAACATTAAGGGGTGTTTAAGGTGGTTTTGATGGGTCTTCTCCATTAATAACTCCCTTAACTGGTTTTAAGGGGATTTTGCATGAATTAAGGGGTGAATTAATGTAATTTTAAGGGATTACTGGTTCGTAGAGGACCAACAGTAGAAGACTGTGGTTGTACTGGGCAGCTCCCAGGTGTGAATGTGTGTGACTGTATGAAACTGAAGCAGGGCGTGGCTGAAATAGAGCGTACCGTTCAGTTTACCTTCTCTGGATGAATATATAAAATGTTAATTTCCAAAGTTGCTTTCCAATACATGTGATCTATTTTGTCTTTGTTACATAACAGGTCTTCCTGTGTAGCTCAATAGGTAGAGCATGTTATTAACACTTTCAGAGTTGAGGGTTTGATTCCCACTGGGGCCACCCATGCCAAAAAAGTATGCACTTGTGGTACTGTAAGGCACTTTGAATAAAAGGGTCCACCTACACAGCCTACTGTATGGTATAGGAGTTCATACATTCCTCCTCTCTCCCTTTGCCCTTTGACCTCTCTCAGGTGTTTGCGACCCTGAGTGGCCTCTTGACAAGACAACCTTTTGCAGTCGGTGGTTCTGGCAGTCGTACGTCTACGGGTTTGTTGATGCCGAGTATCGCAAAGGCATGAGCAAGGAGGAGTGCCAGCAGTTTGTTGTCAGCAGTAAGTGATTTCCCACAAGTTTTCTTTTTTGTCAAATGGAGTGCAGCCTATGGAAGCCCATTCCCCCCACTCAATAAAATAAAAAACGACTCAATAGTGACTTTATATCTCAGGGTTCTGACTTTATATCTCAGGATTCTGACTTTATATCTCATAATTCTGACTTTATATCTCAGGATTATGACTTTATATCTCAGGATTATGACTTTATATCTCAGAATTCTGACTTTATATCTCAGGGTTCTGACTTTATATCTCAGGATTATGACTTTATATCTCAGGATTATGACTTTATATCTCTCTCTGACTTTTTTCTCGCACAAAAAAAAGTCAGAATTGTGAGATATAAAGTCAGAATTGAGTCGTTTTTTATTTTATTGAGTGGCAGGAATGAGCTTCCATAGAAGCCTGTTCAAAAAGAGACAAAGAAATGTGGCAAGTAGTAGTGATTGCTATACGAAAAGCCATTATGATATTATTACATGGACATGAACGTTGTGTATTGTGTCTTATGCAAACTAGGCCTAGGCATGTCATTTGATCCATTGCTCCTGTCTCATCCCCTCATCTATTCTCTCTCTCTCTCTCTCTCTCTCTCTCTCTCTCACACACACACTCTGTCTCTCTCTCTCTCTGTCTCTCTCTCTCTCTCCCTCTCTTCCCCTAGCTCTCTCTTTGGCAATGAGTCGTGACGGCTCCAGTGGAGGCGTGGCCTACATCGTCACCATCGATGAACACAGCACAGAGGAGAAAGTCATTCTGGGAAATGACCTACCCACCTTCTATGATCAATGATCAATATAAAGTTTTGAATTTGTAGAGCGCCCAATCACTACACTATGCAAAGAGTGTAACTAGGTATTTGTTTTCTTCATATATCCCCGTGACACACACACACATACATGTAACTAGAGTCTGAAATTACAACAAAAAAAATCTGCTAAGAATAGTTAATTAATTAATTAATTATGATTATTATTATTAAATAATTAATACACAATTTTCCTAGAAATATGTCACCCCCCCATTTTCAGTGCTATTTCTTGTATAGAATCAGGTATCTTGTGTGTTCATTTAAAACTTGCTCACTTCATCATACAATGCATCAAGTTTGTAATTCATCATGAAGTGCAAGAAAATTAAAAATTATAAAATAAAATTTAAGCTTCAAAATAACATTTTGAAGCTTGTGGCAGGTGAGCCTTATTGATTTACCTGCCAAAGACAATTTTATTGGCATTTGGAGCTTGGCATTTTGGACTCTGCATGTAACTCTAACATGCTTATGCATCTTACCAGAGGGGCCAGGGCAGAGGGTGGACAGTTTGGGTTCATGGTCTTGCTCAAGCATCATACCTGTGAGCTTCCAGGACAGTCTCTCTAACCATCAGGCCACTGTACGCCACTTCCTTCTTCACTGTCATTTAGAGAAAAAAAACAGTGTATCTTAAACTGTCGCTGGGGCCGCTTCACTTGGGTTAGAGTACTAATATTCTGTTTCAGTCCTTTGGCAAGACTAAATTTACATGTAACATACATAACATGCACATCCCCTAACCTAGCCTGAGCCTCTCTGTGGATAGGCTCACACAAGCACTCCCCCACTTTCCCTGTCATTCACAACAGTAGTTGGCTCTTTGTGGTCATCAGTCTGAGAAAAAAAGGATACCAAAAAAGTGAAGGACATGTAAATTAATCTTATTTGTTTAAGGGGCAGTATAACAAATTAAGACATTTAGTAGTCCTACCAGTTAAGGAAATTACCTTTTTTGTCTACAGTCAGCAATCTGTTTTTCATCCCAACATTCACTTTCCCCAGGCTATTTTCCAGCCAACTAGATTTTTAGAATAGATTTAGACCTCCAGCTGATGGTTAGTCACCTGCTTAAGTGGTTAGTGGTACATTGGACAAATTTAGCAGCCACAGCTTAAATTTACAATCGTATGTATTATCATAGTGGATGTATTCACAATGAGTTCCCACATATCGATGCCTATTATGTGAGCTTTTTAAGAAAATAAAAGCAACGTGTTGAAACTATTTTTAAACTACTGTTTTTACTTTTATTTTGTACTCTTGCAACTTTTCTTTACAATGAACCATCGGCCAATAAGCAGGCTTTTCTGTTGGTATAACATTGCCTAAACAGTTTATTGTATACTGAAGGTTATGACTGCAGTCTTCATCCCATGATGATGCTGATGATGGTAGTTAGGGGGATGAGGATGAGGAGGAGTATGAAGGTAAATATCCTACTGGAGTCTCAGAGTTTCAGGGAAACCCCTGGTGCTTGTAGAAAATGAAACTGAAAGTAGATGAGAACAAACATACCGGTGCTAGCCGCAGTCGAGGGCATACGAGGACGACTGACACGGATAAAATGGCAGATTACAAAACAACAATAACCCGTAAAGTTATTGCTTTAACTTTAGCAGTTTGCGTCGACCTGTCACTGTTTTACGCAGTGGGGTTTGGGGTGAAAAGTCACAGCGTGTCTGGAAACCTCGCGCGTCTCTGGGTTGTTGCGGCTCTCCGGTGCTCGGCACTAACTGCTGTATCTCTGCTCATCCTGGGACCGCTCAAACCGGTACTAATTCGTTATATAGCTGCACACAGTCTCCTTGCTGCGGTGTTTGAGACCGGGATCAATGTGCTGTACGGGGGCAATGAGCAGAGCGCATGTGGGTTGTTGGCGGATATACACTCCTGGCTTATGTGTACGGCAGCGTCGCTGGCTGCTGCCCTGTTTTGGGAAATCAGCATCCCGGGCACCGACGATGAAGCGGCGGGGAAAGAGAAGAAGCAGAAGGCCAGGGTGCTGTTTGTGAGAGTCCTCCGTCTGTACAAACCCGACTGGGCTCTGCTGCTCGGGGCATCGGTGTTCCTGTCACTTGCTGTTATCTGTAAGTTGGCCGAATGTGATGATGGTGATGATGATGATGATGATGATGTTGTTAAGGGAAAGCGAAGCAGAGAGATGATGTTAATCATAATATAAATCTTATTTTTTTATTTAGGACATTGAATGTAGGCTAACCCAACGTGATCTGCAGATAAGTTTAACAGTTCTGGGTCATGGAAAAGAAAGGTAGCTCATAACAGAACGATAAGCCAAAGGCAAAACACCAGACGTAATGGATAAAAAGTGGAAAAAGTATGTATAGAATGGTTTTAAAAAACATTTGTTAGATGTTTTAATTGAAGCATTACCATTAAGTTTTTAACATGGATGGACACAGTGGGAATAGAACCAGCAACCCTGGCAGAGTTGGCGCTTTGCTTTATGATGATGAATGATGATGATGGTGATTTGTGTGTATGCATCTGTACCTGACTCTGTGTGTGTGTGTGTGTGTGCTCAGGTGAGATGTTCATCCCATTCTACACTGGGAGAGTCATCGACATCCTGGGCGGTCAGTACCAGTCTAATGAATTCCTCACAGCAGTCTTCTTCATGGGCCTGTACTCACTGGGAAGGTAAGACAATGTATTCCTCTTCATTCAGCAGCAGGCTTACAGCAGTAATAATATGTGTTTGTGTAGCACTTATCCTAATAAAGTTATAAAGTGCTGTTAACTAATATTAGTGTGCAATATGTAAAGGATTTGGGTCAGTGAACTGTCCATGAGTTTTAATTTTTTCCACTGAAATGAAGGTTCTCTGTCAAAAGTTATTGATGGTGTTTGTGTGTGGATGCGTGTGTGTATATGTGCGTGTTTGCATTTTTATACTTGTATTTGCATGCATATTTGCATATTTTTGTGTTGCATATTTTTGTGTTCATTTTTGTGTCTTTAAGCATGCACATTTTTTGGTATGTTTTGTATTTATGAACGTGTGTATGTGTGTGTGTGTGTGTGTGTGTGTGTGTGTGTGTGTGGGGGGGGTGCAGCTCTATCAGTGCAGGCTGCAGAGGGGGTCTCTTCCTCTGTGCGATCAGTAGCTTCACATGCAGAATGAAAGTCAAGCTGTTTGGGGCGCTGACCAAACAGGAAATTGGATTCTTTGAGGCCATAAAGACAGGTAAGGCTGTTATACTATAATGTGTAATCATATAAATAAATAAATAAATTTGTCACTGCACACACTGTTCATAGAGAACACATGGTAATTATGCGTGAGCTTTATTTTAATTATCGGAACAAAACAGAAGAGAATAGCATAAATATCCGATGACTGCCCAGCCCAGCACCATAATGTGCATCATCATGTCAAGGGACATCAGCCTGATGAGCAGAGAAGTGACACAGAGCAGGACAGGACAGGACAGGACAGGACAAAACAGGACAGGACAGGACAGAGCAGGACAGGACAGGACAGGACAGGACAAAACAGGACAGAACAGGACAGGACATGACAGGACAGAACAGAAAAGGACAAAACAGGACAGCACAGGACACAACAGGACAGGACAGAACAAAATATGACAGGACAGAACAGGACAAAACAGAGCAGGACAGAACAAGACACAACAGGACAGGACAGGATATGATATAACAGGACAGAAAAGGACAGAAAAGGACAAAACAGGACAAAACAGGTCAGGACAGAAAAGGACAAAACAGACAGAAAAGGACAAAATAGAACAGGACAGAACAGAACAGAACAAGACAAAACAGAACAGGACAAGACAGGACAGGACAGGACAAGACAAGATAAGACAAAATAGGACAGGACAGAAAAGTACAAAACAGAACAGGACAGAACAGAAAAAGTCAAAACAGAAACAGGGCAGGACAGAATAGAGTAGTACAGGACAGGAAAGTGCAGGACAGGACAGGACAGGACAGGACAAGGCAGAAGTCAATTTCTATTTTGCATAATTGTTGGTGTGTTGTGAAGGTGAAATCACATCCCGGCTGTCCAAAGACACCACCCTGATGGGAAGAACAGTGCCTCTGAACGTCAACGTCCTGCTGAGGACGTTCATCAAGACCCTGGGCATGATCTCCTTAATGATGAGTCTTTCCTGGAAGCTCACATTCCTCGTGCTGATGGAGACGCCCATCACCGGCCTGATACAGAACGTCTACGACATACACTACCAGGTAAAACCATCTTAGTACAAATTATAGTTCCCATTGATTTGAGACAAATTATTTAAGATCAATTAATTGGGATGAAGTTGGGAGATTTTTTTAAAATTCTCATTTGCATTGCTATTTGTTTTCCCCAGAGACTGTCCCAGGCAGTGCAGGACTCGATTGCTCGGGCAAATGAAGCAGCGAATGAGGTGGTGTCCGGTATTCGGGTGGTGCGCAGCTTCCATACAGAACAAGGCGAGGCCCGTCGCTATGACGACCGGTTGATGAACACACACACCTTCAAGACCCGCCGGGACACCGCAACGGCGGTTTATCTGCTCTCACGGAGGGTGAGATGTTTGTAATTTTTTTGTATAATGGTGTGTTGCAAGTGTTGATCCTGTCATTGTAGATCACCTCATGTAACAATGTTTGCTTCTATTTCTGTTTCTGTGTGTGTGTGTGTCTGTGCCCACATAGCTGACAGGGCTCGGCATGCAGGTGGCCATGCTGTACTATGGCAGGCTGTTCATCCGGAGGGGTCAGATGACCACTGGCAACCTGGTTTCCTTCATCCTCTACCAGGGAGACTTAGGAGACAACATCAGGGTATCAGCAATCAAATACATTATACTGTGAATTCCATAACACTCTCTGGGGTTGTAGTCAGGGTTAATACCAAATAGTGGTGACTGCTGGTTTTTGCAGTAGCTTTTAAGTTTGTCTGTTCCAGCAGACAACAGCAGCTGCTTAAGGCTGGGTGACCCACCACACCTATTCAGTGAAAGGGATACATTAGATATCGATATTTAGTATATCACTCTAACCATAGTACTGAGTACTTTGTTTGGTGGACTAAAATTCAGTCTCCTGCTCTTGTTAGAGTGCTAAGATATGACGGGTTTCATTCTGAAATCTATGTATTCACTGTGGGAAAAGAAATGTTACCTGAGGTTCATTGCTCAATATCTAATCTCCCCTTTCTCATAGTTAAAAATACATTTTATAAACATACGTGTACCTGCTAAGAAATAAAAAATAAGAAATGTTCCAGTGTATGCAATGATGTAGTAGCAGATTTCAAGGTGGGTAATCTCCAGTCAGTGATCATCATAAAGCAAACAAGCACCAGTATAAATGCAGTATGAAGTATAAATAAAAATATATATGTACCAAAAAAGGTGGATGAACTCTATTTAACAAACCAAACGGTGGATACTTCATCCCTGATTGTATGTACTAATGAAAACGCCTCTTTTATAAGTGATTAATTCAGTGACCCTGACCTATTACCGTCCTTCCAGACACTGATCTACATCTTCGGCGACATGCTGAACTCGGTGGGGGCTGCTGGGAAAGTGTTTGAGTACCTGGACAGAGAACCTAAGGTCAGCTCAGAGGGGAAACTCGCACCTGATCACCTGACAGGACACGTCAGCTTCCACCGCCTCTCCTTCGCCTATCCTTCAAACCCCAATAAAACAGTGCTGCAGGTGAGGTTTGACTGACAGCTTATGGTTCTTCAATCAGCTTACAATTCTTTAAAAAAAAAAAAACCAAGAGTAACAAGAATGAAGGAAAGAAAGAAATAGTGTCATGGGGCTGTTCCCTGTTGGTCAGTATCTTTCAGTTTATTTTAAGTTAAATTAAGTTTTAAGTTAAGTTAATTTATTTACTTTTTATTTATTCATTATATTTGTTTTAGACAGGATGAAAATAGGGACAAGGAAAAGGAAACAATCACACTTTCATCACAATTTACTCTTTTTTTACTCTTTTTACTCAATTTACTAGGTTTATAAAAATATATTTCACCCAGATTCTTACAGTGATTTATAAATTCATAGTCAAATTAATTACAGTGGCATTTACTTGAATAGGAAGTTGCAATGGCAGTTTATTTACATCCTGTCTCTCACGTCCTGTTATATCCTGTCTCTCTATCCAGTGTGTAAATACAGATGTTGATCGTTGTCTCTCGTCATTGTCTCTTCCTTGTGTCAGGACTTCTCTGTGGAGCTGAAGCCCGGTCAGATGACGGCGCTGGTGGGTCCGTCCGGAGAAGGAAAGAGCACCTGTGTGAGTCTGCTGGAGCGATTCTACGAGCAGCAGAACGGAGAAATCCTATTGGACGGTCAGCCGCTGAAATCCTATGAGCACCGCTTCCTCCACAGGAAGGTAATGCACAAGCGAAAATGTCAATCTTCAGTGCTTTTTGCATATTTTTCCTTATTTATTATTCCTTCATTCAAGCTGATGAGAGTGTGTTTAACAGATAGCCGTGGTGAGCCAGGAGCCTGTGCTCTTCTCTGGCTCCATCAGAGAAAACATAGGCTATGGCCTTGCTGACTGCTCATTGGATGAGATCCAGGAAGCAGCGCGCAAAGCCAACGCCCATGACTTCATCAGCCACCTGGAGAAAGGCTACGACACAGGTAGACGAGATTCATTTACCGATAAACAGATTTAACTTTCCCTCATGCTATTTAAATTGTTTAAGAGCCTGCTTTGGGTGTTAGAGGAAAGTGGGGTGAATGAGAGCTGAATTGTTATTTGGTGTAAGATTTATTAAGATTTTATTTATTTTGAGGATTCATGCAGATTTCATTATGCTCATTAGGGCTCTCATGTAGAAGAGAGCTAATGCCAACTCCTTGATAAATTAGGGACATTCATGTTTTTCATGCTGACATAAAAATAAAGACTTTTATACGTTTATTGTGACTACTGAATGAATATATAAGTCAACATATTTTGAGAGTGCTGACTATCCCTCTAGTATTTAGGAGTTTTTAGACCCTTAGATCTCAGGTTTTCGAGTTGAACCCCTCCAGCCTCTATTGATTATGGTTTTGTCATATTGTCTATTTCTCAGAGGTGGGTGAGGGAGGCGGGCAGTTATCCAAGAGCGAGAGGCAGCGGATTGCCATTGCCAGAGCCCTAGTCAGACAGCCGCAGGTCCTCATCCTGGATGAGATCACCAGCTCTCTGGACACTGACAGCGAAGCCAAGGTACGTCACTGCATCTTCTAACACATCTTTGTTTCCTCGAGGGCCAAGAGGCTGCAGGTTTGTATTCCAGCTAGACACGGCACCAGCTGATAGAACAACTGTTTGGTTGCAATGAAAAGCTGCAGACCCTAACGCTAACCCTTGGGCCTCCGTGGCACACGATTGGAGACGATCTAAGAAATGTTGGCTGCAAATATGCAACAGTGGTCTCAATAATACTTGGTCAGTATTTAGTCAATATTTAGTAAATATTCAAGAAATTCTGCAGAAGTGTAAAGGTGTGCTAATTGCACTTGTCCCTGACATCATTGCTCAGGTAATAGTTAAAAATTGTCCTATTGAGACCAAGTTAATGCACAGAACATGCTTGCTTTAGGGCTATAAGTTAACAATAGTTCAACCAGAGTATCTCACCTCAAAAAGGTTTATATTTGCTGAACAACAAGCTCCATGAGCAGTGCTTCCCCTGAACATGTACTACTACTAATACTTTATTTCATTCACAGGAAAACTCAGTGTGCTTTACATGCAGAAAAACAATGAAAATAGAAGAAAGAATGTTTTAAAATAGTAGACAAAACAACAAGAAATAAAATATATATAAAATGTGCTAAAAACACATATATTTAAAATATTTAAAATTTAAAATATAAAATTTAAAATCAGGAGCCTTAGGAACTGATACCATATTTCTGTCAATGGCTCTGTGCAGGTTCAGCAGGCCCTGGCTTCTTACCCCAACCAGACCCTGCTGGTGATCGTTCACAGGCTGAAGACCATCGAGAAGGCACATCAGATTGTGGTGATTGGACAGGGGACGGTTCAGGAGCAAGGGACTCACCACGAACTAATGGACATGAAAGGCAGCTACTACAAACTGAGAGAGAAGCTCTTCACCGAGGGAAACTCGCCACAGTGACTCAATACTGCCCCTCTGGTTATGCTGTATTGTGATGTGCTGTGATGAGCATTTTTCAGTATCTCTGCACTGTGGCTTGACAGCAGCACTATAGAGAGATGCCTACTTGTTAGTGACAAACAATTCAATACGTTAACTTGATAAAAAATGTTGTAGACATTATGAGAGCAAGATACTATATGTAAAAAAAAGTGGCATTTATGTAAATATTCAATTCAGATTGTTGAATGTTGTGTTTGTGTGGACACAGGCACTGAAACTTTGACAATGGATCAGCATGTTTTGTTTTGATTTGTTTTTCTTTCCAAAGCTTTTTGTATTTTAAAGCTTTACATGCTGGGCTAAAACAGTTTGTTCCATTGTAACTCTGTGGATAGTATACATTTGTTGGTATTTATTATGTTGACTCCAATTTTGCTAAGAAATGGCATATGCTGTTAATTTAAGCAAACAAATTTAGTGTCAAAAGTTTCTGTTCGATGTTAAGTTAGATGTCCCCAATGTTGTTTTATTTGTTTCTGTGATCGGTTTTCTATTTCATTTAGTTGTCTTTGGTAAAGATGAATAAAAGTCTGACAGACAACAGTTGTGGATGTGGATTGTGTATTGTACCACAGATTATATAGATAGATAGATAGATAGATAGATAGATAGATAGATAGATAGATATGCTATTTATAAAATTCAATTCTCTCAGCAGCAACAAACTTGGGAAACAATGATCAACATTAAAAACCTCATGTCAGTGTTCTGAAGGATCATAAACCTTAATTTATGATGATAAGTACCTATAAAGCAAAGGTCGCTTTATAGGTACTTCCCAAATTAAAGATTGATCAACAGTGTCATTTTGGATCTTGGTCAATGACTTCATCCGGCAGGACTTCAGTCAAATCTGACTTCAAAATGTTTCTTGGACACTTGATTTTTAACCCTTTGTGGCACACATCTGATCACTTCTTCTCATGGCTGCCTGAACAGGGAGGGGCCACATAAAACTGGATTTTCCATTTAGACAAGTCAAATCAAAAGTATTTATGAAGTCCTTTCGCTTTCCTCATTGAGCAACAAAGGACATACAGAAAAAGACAAGAGAGAACAAAAATGCCATGAAAACCATTTGATCAAATCGGTGCCATAAAGACTAAAAGATCACATGAAATGTTTCTAAACACAGCCAAAGTGTTAGAGAGCTGATTTGGGATTCACTTGCATACATTATGAGTTTTTACTGATGCTGAGAAGTTTGATAAATACAGCCTGGTCTCTAAATGTGTCAGTGGTAGGTAATGTGTATGAATGCATCGGTCTAACACCAGTTTTACTTTGTGGTTCAGAAGCAATGAGAAAATATCAACTAGAGCAACATTTTTATGGGGCAACAGGAAGTTTGCATGTTCCTGTGACTTCTCCTTAAATATTTTGCTTTGTTTTTGTTTCAGTTTGCTTTAGTTTAGTTCCAAAACAACAACAAAAACGGAAAGTAAGTGATGAAAAAGTACAGTGATGAAATACAATGTTACACAGAAAGAAGAGAAACAAATTAGTCGTTTCTGCAGGTGAAAAAACAAGAGGTTTATAAAAAAACATCCCCCCTAAAAACAAACAAATAAGCAAACAAGTAAAACAAGTTGATCTCTTTCTGTTCTCTGTTCTACCTTCCCCTCCCTCTCCAGAGCTGAATATCTTCTTATCATCATTATAAATAAGAATCTGCCTGGTTAAAAAAATGATGATTTCAGTATTACTGTGCATGGTCTTTGCATTTCACTTGTGGGCGTCAGTTCGGTGGCTGTGTGTCGTTAGATGTCTGATGCCAGTGGGTTTTTCTAACCATACATGACTGTCTGTTATACAGTAGGTTTATTTCTGGTTTTCATTGAGTTCACTTGACTACGGTTTGATGTAACGCATACCATACGGCGGGTTGGGTTTCATTGTTTCATTCACCATGCGCTGCCCTGGAAAGTCCCTGACAGCCAGCATTTGTTTTTGTGCTGATGCTTTTTGGAAAGCTGCCTGGTTGATATGCGTCGATAAAAACCAAAGCGTCAGTGAGCTGATAGGCAGCGGTATGTAAAAACACCACCACCCTCTATCGACAAACATGAGCCTCGGCTGAGGCGACACCGGCCGCCATTTTGTCAAAACGTCTATGTATCCACAAAATGGCGACATCAACCACGTGCTTTGGGCATGTTAGGTTTTTATTATTATTATCAATGTCCTACCTGACGTTCATACAGTTTACACACATTCACACTGGGGAGCGGTCCAGTGCAACCACAATCTTTAACACAATCTTTTGGCCACTGGGCCGCTTTACTGGAGCCGATGGTGCAACCACTCTTATGCAACTGCTCTGACAGAAGGCAAAATGGCAAAATGTGCAATTACGTGAGAAGCCAATGCAGGCA
The DNA here is from genome assembly GCF_046629955.1 of Centroberyx affinis. Classification (NCBI taxonomy): domain Eukaryota; kingdom Metazoa; phylum Chordata; class Actinopteri; order Beryciformes; family Berycidae; genus Centroberyx; species Centroberyx affinis. The sequence goes on along the minus strand of NW_027280500.1, from coordinate 307,762 downwards.
ATTTCAGCCTCGAGGATGTGACATTTTCAACAAGGCTTGGGTCTCGTTTGGGACAACACACATTTGTGTTTCACCACATATGTTAACAACAAGTATGCAGAGTTCAAGAACTTTTTGTCCCAAATTTGGCTTGCATAGCCTATTTAACTTTTATTTAACTTCAGTTGAAGGATCACATGCTCCTCTATGGGTTGAGAAAATTCTACGACCTCTCGGTGCTTATGAAATCATTTCTAAGCCCAGCGGACAAACTCAAAAATGCATGGTCATCATGCATCATCTGAAAACAAGGCTGTTTTTCCTGGTTCTTTTGGAGATACAAGGTTTTCACCCGGCACTGGCGACTGTAGACTTTGGCTGCTTACCATCAACAATTATGCGCCGCCAAAGGAAGCGGAGTACAAAGGGGAAATGCTAACGGCAGCAACTGCAGCCATCTTAGGGCAAGACCTTGAAAAACAAATCACAAAATGGCTGACAGTGATGAGCACGTGATGATAAAAAAATAAAAAATTAGGGCAATGGTGAAAATACAGGACAGTGTTGTGACTCTGTAGCTGTGGCTATATCCAACACTTTGTTGTTACAGGAAAGACTAAATGCATCCTGAAACCCTTCGAGGGAACTGAGAACTAACAGTGTGCATGCGCGTGTGTGTGTGTGTGTGTGTGTGTGTGTGTGTGTGTGTGTGTGTATGGATATGCATGTATGCTCAGGAAGGTTATTGTCTAACCAGTACTGCACCATACCGGTGCACCAAGTGGCGGGAATGCACACACATCATGCCTCACTGCCGAGCTGGAAAGTCCCTTCTCTTATTTCTTTCACTTTCATTTACTGTGTTTGGCAGCTCAGTTGCCTCTGACTCAGCCAAGCCACAGCCATGCCCAGGTCTTGTGACCGAAAGCACTATGGTTCTGATACACAGTGTTAGGCTACATCTACATTTTAGCTTTGTTGCTGGTGCTTATTGTTTCTAGCAGTAGTGCCAGTAATATTTTCACCTCACAAACACTGGACTGAATGCATGTTTCTCTGTAATGTTTGCATTTACATTTAGGCATTTAGCTGATGCTCTTATCTAGAGCAAGTTACACTGACTGGGCCGGTTGTGGTTTAGTGTGTGTATGGATATGCATGTATGCTCAGGAAAGTTATTGACTAGACCAGTACTGCACCATACCATTGCACCAAGTGGAATAAAGTAAAGTAAATGAAGGCTTTATCTTAATCAATTATATATGTGACAAGTTATATTCCTGTTCTCTGTTTTTTCAGTTTCACCATGTTTCTTCATGTCAGATTTTGTTTATCTTATTGGCCTTTATTTGTTATTGTATTATTGCCTGTAAATTACTTTGCGACTGGATTTTGAAAAGTTCTATACCCAGTAAAATGCCTTTATTATTATAAACACTGCATATTAAACCGACACAAACATGTGAATCAAGAGAGAGTCACTTTGAAAAAAGGATCAGATAAAACTTGATGTGCTTGACTGTAACATAATAACTGATTCTCCAAACCTACTCTAACCTCTCTACAAACCAACAAAATGATAAAGGAATGGATGCAGCTTTTCATTGTATACTCTGTAATAGAATAGAATAGAATAGAATAGAATAGAATAGAATAGAATAGAAACTGATGCCTGTTTTCTGTTCTGGCCCTTTCACTGCAAGTGCAACACTTTGGAATAGAAGAGGGGGGGAAAAAACACCTGATGTTCAACAAATTCCTGAGCAGTTATAATACTTGGAGAGTTAAGTGATTCTGTTAAGTCACATGATGATTTGTAGATCATAGTTTGGTTATATTGTAACCGTTTGTATCCACTGTGCAGGCCCTATTGTTTTATAGTCAGGTAAACCCCCACTGCATTATTGTGAATCCCCTAACTTCCCCTGGGGACTGTGGAGACAGCAGCAAAATTACTGTAGGACAAGCTTGGCAGATCTGTGGTTTTCTAACTTAATGATAAATAAATAAATAAAAAGACAACCACAGGCACACACACACACACCATGTGATCATCAGTTGAGGGAAGTCCCAGTTCAGGGATGTCTGTTTAACTGGAGCTGCAGACTAGACACTGATCTGATGTCTGTTTTTCAGTTTAAACTCTGAATCTGATCTTGAGTCAGCTAAAAACAGGAAAATCCCTAATCTGTGATAAAAACCTATCAGGCTGCGCCCCAAGTGGTTGGATCTGGCACTTTAACCAGCAACCATGTGATTTCTCAGAACTCAACAGTATGGCGGACTGGCAAAAGTTAGGTGGCTCCCAAAAGTCCCTGCAAAAGGCAGAAAAAAAGATAGTGACTGCCATCTAGTGGGAGGAATTAGAAATGAATAAAAACGCTTTGAAAATGAAAAAAGCAAAACAGGTAAATGCATAAGAGTCCAAACAATTACCCCTCATACATAAACCACTGCATTTTGTGAACATTATTATCATGTAGCATCCTCAGTACTTTGCACACAGCGGTGCAGTTATTGCAGTGGGACTAGATTTGGTGTTGTGAAAGCCCTGGTGGTGTGTGGAGTCAACCATGTGACCACAGGACGATAGATGAAGGAAGCTGTACAGCAGTGATGTGAACCCACCGGACCACATCCACCCTCCATACTGTCACTTCATATGATGTCACACAACCCAGTCCAAGAGAGGTTAACAGAGGACAGCGAGTATATCACAGTAAATAAAGCATAAACAGTATCATTTATTTTAGATCACTTCAATTGCTATCTTACACACACACACACACACACTGTAACAAGACTGTTTTTCTTCATATATTTTTTTGAAGTCACATGCACACACACACACACACACACACACACACACACACACACACACACACACACACACACACACACACACACACACACACACATAAGGCCTATACGTTATTTTACTTTATTTTTATAGCACATTTTAAAATCCAGGTTACAAAGTACTTCAAAATAAAAAATAGAATTAAAAACATAAGAACATATGGGCAAAAACAGAAAACCAGGCACAATTTAAGACAATATAACAGCAAAAATAACAGCTTCAAGACCCATTGAAAGCAAGGGAATAATAATAATACTAATTTTTTTTAAATTATCAGTCAGTCAGACAATCTGATATCAAAGGAGAAGACTGTTCCATATGCATTTCAGCAGAGGGGTCAAAGTGGGTCTGTGTACATTGCAGGGATCGAAACTGTGACCTTTCAGTTACAGGACAGTCTCTCTCTCACCAGCAGGCCACACTGCTGTAGGTGCACAGTATGACAGTGATTCAGAGGTTCAAGTTTCTATGATGTCAGGAGTCAATAGTCAATATGAGAAAGCCTTACAGTAACAGAGTAAACCCAGGCGGTGGTAAAGCCCCTGAGGACGTGCAACAGCGCCCCCAAGTGGTTGCATCTGGTACTTTAACAAGCAACCATGTGATTTCCTGGAACTCAAAACTCGACAGTATGGCAGATTGGCAAAAGTTAGGTGGCGCCAAAAAGTCCCGGCAAAAGGCAATTAATTATAGATCTTGACTGCCATCTAGTGGCGGTGAATTTCCACTCATAAGATTACATGACACTTATTGATCCCCAAAAACTAGGTCATTGCAGTAGCAATAATAATAATACCTTTATTTATATAGCACCTTTAAAAACAAAGTTTACAAAGTGCTTTGGCAGTCAAAATAAAAGCAGAATACTCACAATTTGAATTTAAAAAGCAATGAAACAATAATAAACAGGGATTCAATTCAGATAGAGGGGAGGAATAGAGCAGAATTCAAGTAAATAGTGGGATAACCGTAAGATGAAAACCAAAATAAACAGTAAAGATAAAATAAAATAAAAGAAAGATCAAATTAAGATAATAATTAAGACAAAATATTATAATGATAGCAAGAGTAATAGAAGTCAATAGAGAAAAAAGACAAGTAGAGTATAAACAGTAGGAAAGCAATACAACACATAAGCATTAAATACCAGTAAAAGAGGTTAAACAATAAAGCAATAAAATAGACTGTAAAGTAAACAATGTACATAAGTGTGCAAATGTGCACTGAAGTCACATTAACAGCCTGCAGAAAGCCATATACTGTATATATGTCTATACATAAAGTGTCATAGCTTGCATACCAGCGCAGTAAATAAACTGACTGTATCAAATATAATGCAGAATATGCCTTTTCAAATATGTGCATTACCATCTGTGTTATGTAACAAAGCTCCAGGACAGAGGTACCGTATGTACAGAAAACAAATAAATAAATAAATGAAGATAAAAAGTAAACCACTATATTTTGTAGTGGTAACACTAAACACAGTGGCTTTGGCTGTGATCCTGCAGTGGGACCGGAGCAGAGTGCCTGCTGGTGTGTGGAGACGCCACAGGAAACCACAGGCTGGTAGGTGAGGGAAGATGACATCACTGATGTGAACCCACCGGGCCACATCCACCCTCCATACTGTGACTTTATATAATGTCTCACAACCCAAAGAGAGGAAGTATAGTAAATAAAGAATAAATGGCATAATTAATTTTACAACACTGTTACATTACTACACAGTGTAATAAGGCTCTGGTGTCTTCATGCGTCCCTCTGAGCTACAGACTGTGTGTGTTCACATTTCTACAGAGGGGTCAAAGTGCAGGAGCATCAAGGGGGTGCAGCGTCTTGCTCATGGACACTGACTGTTGCAGAAACTGAAACTGTGACCTTTCAGCTACAGGACAGTCTAACCAACGGGCCACACTGCTGTAGTATAAATATGGTATGATAGTGATTCTGGGGTTCAAGCTTATACCAGAAATAACTGAATAACATAACAGTTATTCTTACACCTGAGCATAGGCTATGGATAAAAATCTCACCAAAATTAAATACTTCCAGGAGTAAAGCTGTAATACTATAATTATGTGGTTTTACCCTGTTGTAACACTCCCCTACACTACTGATCCCTGTCATCCAACCACTTCCACCCCGCCGGTCCCGCATGCAGGACCATCATTGCAAACACGTTTCGCAGCCAAGCTTTATTCAAACTCACACAACTTTATTCAAATTACTTCAAATTCTAGTCAAGGTCCCAAGGTTTCCAAAGATTTCCAAGGTTACCAAATAGCCTATGTCATGCTGAATTACAGGGAAATCAAACATCTTGATTTTTTCCATTTGATGTAATGGTGCAGACATTAAAAAATGGCATCTTATGTTTGAATGTTTCACTCAGTATAAGCGTGATGTAACTACAATGAATGTAGGCTATGTGACAGTATGAAAAAAGATACATTTTAAGGGGAAACCCTTAAAAAAAGCGTTTTCACTTACTGTAGACTGGATGATGAAAATCAATCATTTTTATTAGTGGTGTTGATTTTAAGACAGCAAAAGTTATTGAAAGGTATGGCAAGGCCTGATAATTTTCAAAACTTATGAGAACTGAAGGTTTCTTCCTGTTTACTGGGGTGTGGTCTGATTCTATTTAGAAAACCAAGGCCTAGTGTGTAGGAATATAAAACTGAACATAATTTACTCTATTGCATAATGAAATATTGGATTTTTTTTTCAAAAATAATTTTAGAACTGTTGCAATGCATCTGTTTTATAGCACAAGTCTCTGAACCTTTATGGTTTAGTTAGAAGGGGAAAGCCAGGGTGTTTTTTTACCATTAAAAACCCATTGTGGTGGGTTTGGTAAAAATATGTATATACTGCATAAAGTGTTTTGACATTGAAAAAATTGCCACCTACTCTCAAAATAATTGATAACACAATAGTAAAACAGGGTTAGAAGAATAAGTAGGAAAATTAAGCGATTGATTGACTAAATGATAACACTGCAAAGTACAGTATGACACCCAGCCTCATTAGTGTGATGAAGGCCTACATCCAAAGACCTGCAGTTGTTTGTTTTGTTGATATAGGGTTCTTAACTAATTGTTTTGAAAATTGATGTAAAATAGTGTCATTATAAAAACCATTTAGATAGCCTATACTGACCAGAATACTATTGACCTCTGGGTGTTTGCGCTTCATAACATTAGAATTATAAAGTTCCATCTGACATATTGGGGGAAATTGAGTTCATCTAGGTGGGTCAAATTTGCTAATCAAATAGAGGTAATTTTGCTTGATGGGAAGTGAAGAATTAAAAGCTCAATATGGCAAAACTGGATGAAACCTGCTAATATCAAGCTCGCAATATGCCTAGAATAATCCACTCTTGTAGAGGAGCAATCCAATGAAACCACATTAAAACTTCAAATCTGATTGTTCACATCATATGGCCTTTATGAAGTCGATGTACAAACATTTTTATTTTGGCTTCATTCTCCCATGTTTACGTAAACCAAAATCTTGTATCATGTTCATGTTAATTTTATAGTTGCCAGAAGGCACAAAATAAGTGAATTGTATGCCATCACAATAACATGTTGAACTGATTAAATGTACCTGTGTACCTTTAATGAAAAGAACATGGCACCAACTCTACCACAGTTTGATCCAATGATGATCTACCAAATGTCATATAACCTAGGCTACAGCAACAAACCCCACAGCCCTCATGCAGACTGTGCACTCTTATATCCTTTGGTTTATTTGCATCCAACATCTCTCTGATTCTGATAACTTCCCACTAAACTAAAAACACATGCAATCCTGTTTATGTAAGGTGTTTTTGCATAAAAGCAATCACCAGTTGGTATGTTGTCATGTTGTTACATTACCACTTAACGGCCACTAGATGGCGACATAACACAATGCATTTCAATAACCTGACCTGAGTGACATCGTAGTGTGTCGGAGTGATCACTAGATGGCGCTTTAAAACAGCGTCAGCCTGGTCACCTTCTGAATTGTAGGTCCCACACACAGCTTGTGCTGGAAATACAAATTGTGTCCGTCTTGTGGGAACATGGTAGAAATAGACTATGTGGTCAAGATGAAATAGGCAATGCAGTGAGTATAACCTAGATCTTTATCATCTGGGCAGCTGCGCTTCCCTCACCCTGTTATCAATTAAGACTAATCCCCAATCATAAGATCATAGTTGATTAAAAGCAATCTTAATTCCGGGACAAGGTTTCGGTTAATCTGTTTTCAGGGAAACAGCGTTTGAAACTGTCTGCCAAATCCCAATCCAATCAACAACGATGACAACATGGTTGCTGCACCTGTCTCACATTTCTGTTTATTGTTGGTTCCACCCGTTAATTCAGTGTGGAAGAGAGAGAAGAGCATGTGCCTCCATGGTTAAAGTGGCTTTCTTCTCTCTGTAGGACAAGACTACAAACGTATATCATATTAAATTAATAAACTCAGAAATCTCAAATCTAACCTCCTTAAAGTCCACTCCTGAAAGTGAACTTAGACAAATTTATGAGAAAAAAGACTATAAAAAATCATTATAGCTACTCTTTATTCACAGTTGTAAAAATTAAGTGAAAGTGAAAATAATATTTACAAAGTGCTTTAATAAAACATGTTTGAAAAGCCACAAAAGAAATAAACACAGCAACCAGAGAGAGCAAACACATCATAGGCTACATGTTAAGATGTCATGCGGAAACACTTGTTTGGTTCAGATCAGTTAGACAGAGCAGATGTCACATTTTTCTCACTTCATCTCATTTTATATGAATCTTCATGTTGTGTGTTTGGGATTGTTTGTTGTTTTTTCTGGTTTTGCTTTATGAGATTTGTCAAACAATCACAAACACACACAACGTAGATTCATAAAAAATTTGATTAAATGAGAAAAATGTGACCTCTGCTCTGTCTAATTGATTGATTATATAAAAGTAAAACTAATCATTGACGTTATTAGCTATCCTGAGCCTTTAAGTTATAAAATAGCACTGTAGTCATCTGTGCTTAACGTACGTATGATTTTTTTCCCCAGGAGTTTTGGAATGAAATCCTTCAGATATTCTCAAGCCAGAGTAATAATTCCACTTCACTATCTTACTGTATATCCAGTGCTTGCTGTGTCTTTGCACCAGTCCACTGATGTGAAGTGAGCGGCTGTTTTGCACGTTGTTGTGTGGAAGAGGTGAACAGGCGGCACAGTGGGACGACAAGCCTGACGTTCACACCTGAGCCTGGCTGTTTGTCTGGCTGCTGGGTAGATAACACACACACACACACTCTCTCTCTCTGTCTCTCTCTCTCTCCCCCCTGTTGCTGTCTTGGTATTCCTTGCACTCTGTGTCTCTCTCTCCTTTTTCTCCATCTCTTCCCCTCTCTGCTTTCTTCTGTCTCTTTCTCTCTGCCCTTTCTTTCATTTGTTGTTGTTGTTTTTCTAGTTTTCTTTCTTTCTTTCTTTCTTTCTTTCTTTCTTTCTTTCTTTCTTTCTTTCTTTCTTTCTTTCTTTCACTCTTGCCATTGGGATAATGTTGGGGGTAATATTGGGTTAATATTGGTGTAATGTTGGAGTAATGTTGGGGTAATATTGGTGTAATGTTGGAGTAATGTTGGGGTAAAGTTGGGGGTAATATTGGGCTAATGTTGGGATAAAATTGGGGTAATGTTGGTGGAAATATTGGGTAATGTTGGGGTAAAGTTGGGGGTAGTGTTGGGGGTAATACTGGGGTAATATTGGGATAACACTGGGGATAATGTTAGGGGTTTGGTGGGGTTAGGCATGAGGTTGATGACTTGAGCCCCACCCATGACATCAGCTACTGTTTGCATCAGAAGCCAGTTTTCCTGTGTCCAACCTGACAGTGATACACATCAAATTGCAAACGGAAATAGGAAATGGCTGTTTGTATGTAAACAAGAGTGAAAAATGCCTTTCCCTATATTTGACACATCTTGTTATAGGCTTTGTGTGAAACCACACACTGCCACAAAGTACAATAACCTGAAGCCTGTGGGTATCTAAAATGAGTGAGTGAAAATAAGTTAAAGCTATTAACAGCGTAACCCCAATTTTTCCCTCTCACAAAACTAATTGGTTCCAGCACATTCACTCACAGCTGTATAGAGGTTATCATTTTAACACTTAATTTTCCTACTTATTATTCTATCCTTGTTTTAATCTTGTGCTATCACTTATTATGACAGTAGGTGCCAATTTTTTCAATGACACAACACTTTATATATACATATTTTTTAATCAAACCCACCACAATGGGTTTTGTAATGGTAAAAAAAAACATCATAGCTTTCCCCTTCTAACTAAACCATAAAGGTTCAGAGACATATGCTACAAAACAGATTAGAAAGCATGTTAATCTTAATCTCATTTCATGTTGGTGATTGTCTTTGTTGATTTTATCTGTGCCAGTGTTAGTTTCATTCCCTGTCCAGTAGTTAGATTGATAGGTGCACACTTGTTGTCTAAATGCAATGAGATTGGAAATATTTCCTGACAAAGAAAAAGTTTATTCAGATAAATACATCTGAACTTTAATAATGAGAAACTGAAATAAAGTTTCTCTAAACTAATCTCACAGTATTAACATGTTTTGTTTTCTCTGAAAACAGTTTTGGGGTCTGATTTATAAAGTTTCTTTTGCACCTATTTACATGTACGACCAAACCATAGACAAACTCATGTTTTATTACAAAGTTACGCTGAGCTCTAAATCAATAATTTACATTGATTTTCTCTGATCTTCTGAGGCATTTTCAGGACTAAAATGTATTTATTTTTTCAGCATTATCCAAGTTGTGAATAGTGTAGACATTTCATGTGTTTTGGCTTTTTAGCGCGTTCTTTGAAATTATTGTATGAGAAGTCCAGGTTAAAATCAATATGTATATAATATATCATGTGCAATGCCACTGGACTGGTGCTGGGCCTTGGGGTGTGGCTGTTTGGACAGTGTGAACAGGTTAGGTGGATCTCAACTATAGTCTCTCCCTCTCTCTCTCTCTCTCTCTCTCTCTCTCTCTCTCTCTCTCTCTCTCTCTCTCTCTCTCTCTCTCTCTCTCTCTCTCTCTCTCTCTATCCCTATCCCTCCCTCTCCTTTATTCAGATGGAAATCACTCACCAATCACCGCGTAGTCCTTGCTTCCTTTTTTGAGAGTATAATGAAGTGTCCCTACTCAGGTTCACACATTTACAACACATTTTGCATGACTGCATAATTAAGCAGCTGTTGTTTGCCTGGACAGATAGTCACCCTCTTTGAACTGTGTTGTCCATATAGACATCTTTAGTATAGACAGAGATACGTTCATGTTTATATGGATCTCTACTCTTATTCTATACCTGTGGATGGCGTCACTGCACAGGGTCTCATCCACAATCTTAGATATTTTATAGACATGTTCTAAGTAGTAAAATGGGAAACACTTTATTTAGAAATGGCCTTATTCCAGTGTATCACCCTGTGTCTAAATATGGAAAAGTGTTATATGTGCACAATAATACTAAGTATTAGTGTCTAAATAAAATGGGGTAAAATTGTAGAATATAAATTTTGGGGCAGTGAGTAACTGGTTGCACTAAACAAAGGACTCACACTAATTGTTACTGTGCACAGTACTCCACAGTACGTTTCCATGTGTTAGTACACAGGTTAATACACTGGAATAAGGCCATTGTAGGGTGTGTTACCATAAAAGTGATACTGTAAAATGCATCATCAGATTTCATAACACATCAGAAGTTCAACTTTGTTTTGTGTACTGTTGTTGTCTCTTCTTCAGATGATGTAAAGTAGCTGTAAGTGTCTTTGAAGTGCTCTGTTCATTATTATTATTATTGATCTGTTTTTTGGCTTTGGAAGAGAGTTGTTCATGTTTATAAATATTTCAAAGGACTTCCCTCCATAGTACAACATATCACTGCTGTTGAGTAAAATCCTTGCACACATACTTCTATTTCTTACTAGAATTGACATTTTACACGCATGTGCTGAGCGGGTTTGATGACTCGTGGGCCCTTTAAACCTGCTATAACTCCAGTGTAGAATCATCATCATATACACATCTTTAAATTGAGTGGTATTCTCCTTCATGTACCACATTCAAAAAAAATAAATATTTTTTACAGTGTGCTTAGTAAATCTATTCTGGGTGAGCGTTATAGGCTTCAGGATACCACAGGGTCAGCAGGTGGCCTAGTGGTTAGTGAGACTGTTCCATAACTGTCATACTGTACGTCCTCCTGAAATGTCCTTGAGCAAGACACTTCACTGCTTCCTGCTCACCCAAGTCACTGTGGACAACACTCAGCTAAGTGCCTAATTATAACCAATACAGTTCAAAGATGGATCATGGTAACAGCGCCACCTCACTGAGCATGTGTTTGTGTACCTGTGCAGCTCCATGGGTAGAGCATGACACTGACACTCCTAGGTTTAAAGGTGTTATGTATAGCATTGTAGCATCAATAAATCATTACGACTGGCAGCCTCTACACTGCATTTTACATTGTGTGCTGCCAGGTCGGATTTCTTTTTTTTTTTTTTTAAGTCTGTTTATTAGATTGTTTAAGGATAGGTAGTGTATACATTACAATGGCAGCACTCTGAGAAAAACGTAGAGGCAGGATAAAGAAATGTCCAGTTAAAACAAAGCACAAGGATTAAGAAATACATACAGTTATAATAGAACAAACAGCAAAAAAAGGAAAAATGAAAAAGTTACATAATTGACTGGTAAATGTTACTCAGGAATTAGAGAAAACAAAAAAAAAAGGCAAAACAAAAACTAGCATTGGCAACAACAGTGATCGCAAAGATATGTGAATGTAATAGGCTGCAGCATGAATAAGACCTTATCACAACATATCAAGCACATGCAAGCACAGGTATATGAGTCAGTTCACAGACATTTTCAGCTCAGATTTCTGATGGGATATCTGATGGATTGCTTTACGACACAAAAGGGAGATTGCTATACGGCACAAAACAGGAAGAGGCCACTGTTCTTCAAATGTAAACGGATGCAAGCAGCAACATCCTCTTTGCAACAAAATGTGGTCTTAAATTTGGGAAACACTAACAATACGACTGGTGTGAGACAGAAGCTGTCTGTCGTCTCTACCATGGTCTCATTTGTTTACAGTAATTATACCAAGGTATCACAAGTAATGTGACAATGACAGATTGATATCTAAAAACAGTACCTGTAGCAACTTTAAAGATTTGACTCCAGCTGAGGCCGTCCACTCTACAAATGTGTGCACACATGGTACTGAGAGACTCTTTGGATGAAAGCGTTGCCAAATTGCATACTGCTGCTGTGGAAATCCTACCTCACTGACATTTAGTGTTTTTCCTTAAAAAATTACTTTGCCAGACAAAAGGCTGCATATTATTTTATGTTGGCAGACCGGAAAGGATGACCGACAGCAGAAACATGGGAAGCAATAATAATACACAACAGAAAACAATACAAGTGTATTTTTGAAAACAGGCTTAGTAAAGTAAACAACACAGTGGGATGCAAATTAAAGTAGCTGGGAATGGAAAGACAAATATGTTAATGACAATGCTGTGTTTCTTTACAAGTGAATGTAAAGGCTCATGCGATGTAGAGTATATACAAGAGATTTGAAGAAAGAAGGTGCATCAGTGGAACAAAACAGTTTTATGAGCTGGAAAATGTATATAGTACTGTGTGTGTGTGTGTGTGTGACATGTCTGTGAGTAGGAGCGTTTTTACACATGCAAGCCTGCACAGCTGCACGTGACCATTTGACAAAGACAATGTGATGTAAAAAAACAAAAAAAACAGACGACAACACAACACCACTGTACATGAGCCTCGAATGCACAGTCCCCTCAGTTTTCCTTCCATTTCTGAAAACTGCTGCTTGCGTCAGTCGTCAAGGGGGCTGTTGTTGTTGCTAAGGAAGGCTTGAGGCCATGGTGAGTGAGTGAATGGACTGAGGCAGAGCCCTAAATCGAAAGAGTTATGCAAACCTCCAGAAGACAAACACAACATGACAGCCATGTTGGCGCATGACATATAGAGAACATTTATTTGGTGCCGCGGTCTATTTATGACAGCGGGTTTACGCAAACATCATAAATGCATTCTGTGTTTAGGTGTCAGTGTTGACCCGGTTTGCTGTAGATTTGCAAAACTCTGTCAAACTATGACTCAGGACTGAGGTGTTGTGAGGGAGAGAGCTTCCTTGGCAACCATTTCTGGCCTGATCATCATCATGTGACAAGCTGATGCAGCCAAGACTTGAGGGAAACAGAGAGAGAGAGAGAGAGAGAGAGAGTGAGAGAGAGATAGAGAGAGAGAGAGACTCTGCTGGTGAGTCAGAGGAGGCTGACTCTGACGTAATCTCCCGACCCCTCCCTCCTTCCCAGCCGCTGCCTACATGGCCCTTCCTGGCTGCTCCTGGCTCTCCTCAAAATATGTATATTGATAAGATATCCTGAGAAAAATGACTCAATAAATGAGTAAGTATTAATTGCATAAAACTGAAGAAGCTTTTAGCAGTTATATATAAATGATCAATATGGACTGTTTGGGCCGCTGTCCGTGCTACGTTTGGCCTCCATGCCAAAACGTTTGGTCACCTCTTTTTGAGGAATGTTAGTTTTCTATTCTCCTTCAGCTTTTTATTATTTTTTCACATAATCAAAGGTGAGAGGTGCATTGGAATTTAGCATAAATGCAAAGCAAATCAACATCAGACAATCATTAACTTCATCCAAATCTGACTTAATAAACTTTTTTTAATTCACTTTTTAAAAAAAATCCAAGTTATGCAGTTCAGGTCTCGATCAACTGCAGATCAGTAGCGTTTTTTTCTACTGTGGGCCAAACCTGGTGCTTGAACCCGGTTCCTGGGTTTCTGCCCCTTTTTCCACTGAGCTGGACTGGGCCAAAACATGAACTGAGAGGGTATTCTAGTGGTTAGAAATACTTTCCCTTACCTGGAACATCACAGGTTTGATCCCAGCAACAGCTAGGCCTGTGTATGCTGTCAAAGTGTCTGTGAACGAGACAGTACACACACCTACCTCATGGCTCACTCATTGCAAGTTGCTCTGGATGAAAGCACAAGTTCATCAACTAAATGCCCAATGAAATGAAACAACTAAACGTCTATGTAAATGTAGTCCTTGTGCTTGGGTTTGGGGGCAAAAGCTCACAGTAAAACACCAAGATTCCCTCTCACATGCTACAGCAGCATAATGCCAAAAATATATTCTTAAAGCCAATCCGGTTGAGGAGCAGCTTTGCCGGTGCGGGTTCTTTTTCATGTTTCATTTTTTTTTTTTTTACTGTGTGACCCAAAAGAAATATAAATTCAGTCTGTTGCCCTGAGCTCATCAAAAGATATTTCCTCTGTCATCTATCTCATTTGCTACATTTTACTGTAAGACCCTGCCAAATTTGTGAACACATATCAAGCACAACTTCAATGTAAATATGCTGTTCATGATGTATGTATGATGTATGATGTTGATGTTTACATAACTATAGATAGATAGATAGATAGATAGATAGATACGTAGATAGATAGACAGAGAGACAGACAGACAGATAGAGATAGATAGATGGAAAGATAAATAGACACACAGACAGACAGGCAGATAGACAGATAGATAGATAGATAGAGAGACAGACAGACAGATAGATATGTAGACAGATAGAGATAGATAGATGGAAAGATAAATAGACACACACAGATAGACACCCAGATAGATAGATAGATATACAGACAGATAGATAGATAGATAGATAGATAGATAGATGAGAGGTGTAGAGATGGGGGAGGGGGGCTTCTAACAAGATCATTTGATGTCAATCCTATTACTTAGAAAAAAATGTTACTAAAAAAAAAAATGTGTGACACAAAAAAGCACCTAACCCAACACACAGGATCCTGTCCGGTCATTAGTCCACTCTACAAAATCCTCTTTCAGCAAATCTGCTAGCCTCTGTCTCCGTTTATATTTATAGCCTATCTCTGTCTATATTTTCAGATTCGCGTCTTCTCTTTCTCTTGCTTTCATCTTGAGAAATGCATTGACGCTCCCAAAAAACACGCACACACACACACACACACACACACACACACACACACACGCCAGTTCTCTTTGATTTCTGTCCGCAGCTGAACCCCACCTCCTTCCCAGGGAACAGTGGTATTGATCTCCGCAATTATCATACGAAGAAAACACAAAACTGGTCTTAGATCAGCGTCTAGCCTTCTCTGCATCGTTGGCAATGCGACTTCATGGCTGGAACGCATGCGCAATGCGTCGTGTTGCAACACCGACCGCGAGATCGTCAGCAATCCCCTTCTGGGGAAAATATAAATTTTTAACCCTTGAAGGAGAAAAAGCCGAGAAACTACAAGTGCGTTGTGGGAGATTGGGGAGCGCTTGTGAATGGATTACAGTAGAGGAAAGTCGAGAAATAGCATAATCGATAATACTGAAGCGGATGTGCGTCACGTGGTCAGGGCTGGCCCAATCGGAACAATCCAAATCCAACGGAAAGTATGCTCTTTGTTCGGGTATTTTGCCAACTTTATCCCTAAATTTGAGCACATTTCTTTATTAAATAGCACCGTATGGACACGGGGACGATGTTTTTGCGAGAAAGGACACGCCGTGGATATGTTTTATTGCCTTTTTTTGCGGAATGCCACGTGTTCAAGTTTCGATAAACAGTGCGCCTAGGGCTTATTTTATCACATGACTCCCCCTCCCCCACCCTGTGCAATGAATGGGGAAGAAGGCGGACATGTTTGAGGGAAATGTGTTGGTTAAAAAGTATCGAGGTGGAAGACAAGAAGATTATTTGAAGAAAGGTTTCGCATTATTTTGGGATTTACCAATCGAGATTTGTATTTATTTAAATGCAAGGTTTTTATGTCATACTTTCTTTGGAAACATTTAATTATTATTAATTTTTTTTAGAAACATTAACTTCTGTTTAAACAATTGTCTTGTTTTGTGTTTTTACAGCGTTAAGTTGTCAAAATTGTTTAGTAATGTTTTATATTTTAACAATCTCGTGTTTACTTTATATCATTTATTTGAGTGACATTGTAGGGAACCTGTAACCTTGGTGTGGGGGATGGGCGCCTGTGGTTAGGTAACCATTTTGTATGGTTGAATTTGTAGAGAGAGCTTAGTCGAGGCTTTGTTGAAAGGTAGTAAGTAATTTAAGATATTTATTTATTTGGTATAAGATAAGAAAAATGTTTTTTTTTTACTTTTACTTAAGTATAGTTTAGGGTTTTGTCTTATGAATCTCAAACCTTCATAGGTCTGGGTATGGTATTCATGACTTTACTGAAGGCCCATTTCAGATTATGTTATTTTGATTGTCTATAGCTTAATCAATCCAGTTTTTTTGTGGTTGGATAAGTGTCCTTAACTGTGATCAAATGTGTGTGTGAGGTCAGTGGAGGCAGGAAGGGAAACTGCTGTGTCATTCAGTGGAGGACAAGTTCCTTGTGACCCAGCTTGGTATGGTCGTCTTTTTTATTGTTTTGTAAAGTAAGTGGAGGGCATAAACCCTCCGTTTTCTGTTTTATTTACAGTTGTATCAATTTGGGTTTCATCTTAGTATTGGGCTACTTAGCAGTTTGAGCCATCAAGGCCTTGTTTTAGTGTGTGTGTGTGTGTGTGTGTGTGTGTTCACTTTTGAGCCACTTTTTCATTGCGTTTGAGCGACAGTTCTCTATCAGTTGTGTTTCTAGGCGAAATGTACAGCATATGCTTCGTTTTGTTTAATGTATAACCTTGGTAATTGTAAATAATTCGATTTTAATACACAGGCACATTGTACTTCAAGATGGCGGCTGTGCGCCACTTCGGAGAGACAGAAATGCGGATATTCTGGTGAGAGGAGAGCGCATGGGGAGAGGCTCTTGCTTCGGGGGAATGCGCGTGACCTGGTGAAAGGACCAATGGGCTTCTCTGCATTTACCCTGGAAGCCCGCGTTAGAACCTCATTGACCAATCTCAGCCGTTGCTTTGCCCACGTTGACGTAATGTAATATGATAAGGAGGAGGGCGGCATCGGAGCTGTCGCATTTTGTGGAGGATTATGTGGAGTAGCCAGTTACAAACAGCATTTCTGTAATACTAGGCATGTTGGGCCAATAGTATTGTGCAGTTTCCTTGATGGACAACGAGAATTTGCGAATAGGTTGGCCCGAAAGATTGTTGCTGAAGTGTCGTTGTCGAGGGGTGTGGTGACTCTGACGGACATTGTAAGCAGCGAATAGAAACATCGGGGGCGTATACTTCCCAGGGTGGCCTACCCAATAGAGTGAATGGTTGGTCTATAAAGTAACGGGTGTAGTCGCATCGTCGCCATTTCAACGAAGCTGTATCTAGACGTTCGCTGTGGAGGGGACAGGAGAGAACGGACGAACAGAGTCGGATCCTGATTTTCAGCCTAGCTAAAAACAGAATCCGGATCCATCCTGATGGATATGGCTCTAAACCCGCCCCTTGACAGGTATCTACCGGTAAAATTGACTCTCAGCTTTCCATCGGAGGGAATATTGTAAAGATATGTCTCCTAATTTTCTCAGAAATGGTTATCTACAGCCTGTCTTTGCTGTAATACACCGGGTGGAATAGAGAAATGGACTATGAGTTTGCAGAAGGAAGACGTGTATTCCGTCGTTACTGGATTAGAAGCGACATTGTTTCTGAGGACATATAACAACAAATAGGTATTTGTGGTTTGTAACTAGCTGCGACTGTTGTTCGCACTACGCCGGCGCCATCTTCGGAGCGCCTCTGCCGTTGGCCGCTCTCTCCCACTGCCTGGTAGTTGGTGCTAACATGGCTAGCATTAGCTTCCCGTACAGGTTCTTATAACGTTACTCAGTGCAGCAGTCGCTCGGCCTCATTGTGTGAGGCCTTGTTTATATTCTTGTATTGTTCCTCTCGGTTGTTTACGATCTGATATAATTTGCCTGACATTAGTTTTAGGGAACTGTAGGGATCTGTTAAGAATGCTAATTCCAGCAAGTAGCTGGATCATGTCAGTTGGCGGCCGACAGCAAGCATTCAAAGCTTTTGACAAACGAGACCCGTGTTTGTGTGAACTTGTGTTTTGATAAAATGGCAGGCGAGTGCGGTGGCACCGGTATTCCTGCTTGTTTAGCCGGTTTGTTATTGTAGCCATGTGACGGTCAGAGGCTGTTGTGATCACCGGGATGGCGACATTGCTTTCCAATCTGGTATCGGTGTTGTGTTGGTTGCAACATCATGGTTACGGTCTGAGTTTAGGAGAGCTCAGGAAAGCTAAGGCATTTAACAATTAAGACTATTCAGTTATATTACCAGAATAAATGCGTGTTTGTTAGTGGGCTGGTCATGATTTTGCTGGGGAACGTTTCAGTCAGTTGCTTGGTAACTGAAATAGTTACGTATGTCACTCAAATTTAGCTAGTACCTCTCACTGTTTATGTCGTTTTTTAACCAGTAAAATAAGATTTTAAGTTACCTTGTCTGATGCCCGATTATAGTTCATTTTCCCTTGTAAATTTGTTCTTGATCTTGAATTGGTCACTCATAACTTATTTACCCCCTCCCATTTTGTTAACTTTATTTACAGCTAACATAAGATTTTTATTTTTTTTTTATTTTTAAGATAGTCAGTATTGTGAATGTTTTATGTACATGAATACTTTTCCTTTTTATAATAAAGTATATTAACTGTCCAATGTGTTTCCAAAAGTTGTATCATTCAAAACGGTTTGCTTTATTACACTGAATAGAATAAGTTCCTACTTAATTCCTTACTTTGTCAACCTAGTTTGTCAACTTTGACCAATGCAGTTTTGCTTGTAGTCTGGACTCAAATTGACATTTGTAAAAAAAAAAAACCCAAGCATTAAAGTAATACATAAGTGTTTGATTGTAAAATTTATCTTTTTTTTAATCAATTACCATACAGCAAGTTGGTTCAGTGTAAGTACAGTTTGGGCCAGTGCATATATAGTACTCAGTTACAGTGCTAGGACCCGAGTTACAGGTAGGACGGACTAACTTGCAATGCAAGTCCCCCACTATCCCCACGAGGCCCCATGTTCCTTTTTCACTGCCTGATGCAAACACACTAAGACTTGACTCCCACTTGCATCAACTGCTTCAAGGTCACAGTGGTTTGAAGGGGTCTCTTCAAGGGGCCCTCACATTAACCTGCAAGTGTTGAAAATGCACTTGCTGTTAAATGACAAGTGTGAGATTTACTCATTTAGATTACCAAATGTTTGCCAACAGTGAAGCAACAAGCAATTAACATAACATCTCAGAATGTGACTGAAGATAAATCTAAATTTTCAACAGAAGTCAAGTAGCTTGGGCCTTTTATGGAAAACGTATAGAATGTGTGTCAAGAGTGGTTTACCCTAAATGCCCCTGTTTACCCTTTGGACATGGGAGCAGGATTTGTTTTCATAGTTTTTGTGTCAGTAGGCCGGCGGAGACGGGTTATGGTGAGTTCATACTGTTCTATTAAGGTCTGGAGTAAAGGGCAGCGTTGGACTGCATATGTTCTGAGACAACGCAATACATTATAGATGCCCTATATTCTCTTTAGGGCAGTAAACTACTTTTTAATTGCAGAGAAATGTAGATTCACATGGTCCACGCCCCACCTGCAGTTGCTAGTTGATGCATTAATAGGCCAGCAGAGTGTGTCACCATGCGAGTTGCTGGAACTGTTCCTGCACCGATATCAGAACGAGAGCGTTTGTTGCACTTGGCGAATAAAGTGACTGATTAAGTAACATACAGTCTGACGTTGTACAGTGCACTATTCATCTGTAATTAAAAGCAAATAAGGGGGTGCATGCATATTTAGTCATAAGTGTTTGGCTGGATATTATCAAGGGAGTAGTGGAATTAACCAGAATCCATGCCAGAGTGAAAGGTGGTATCTCTCAGTAATATGGCTGTTAATTGGGCCAGGCCTGATACAGTAAAATGTTCAGTTCAGCTCAGGGCGACTGGTTTAGAATTGGCATGCTGAGAAGCTGTAAGTGTATAGGATTAGTATAGGCCTAACTAGTCTGTGTTGCTGTAATTGGCTGCCTACACTTGATGGCGTGTGACTGTTCCACTCTACTGAATACAGCCCTTGTGTTGGTAGGGGGTAGGGGTCTTGTTTCCATGGTTATGCCAGCCTACCGTCCAATGGTGCTGTGTTATTAGTGTTGTAGCCAGAGCCACGCTGGTGAAATGGGCAGTAAAATCCGTGCAGGTGTTTGTTGCCCTTCTGTAGAAATGCATTTCCCAGGTGGCCTTGCAGATTTGTAGGCAGGATTAAGGTTACATGTTGCTGTGGTAACGGTTGCTGAATGAGATTAGGTAGTCCCCTCAGTAAGACAACAGAATGGTAAGTCAGGTCACATAGTAGTTTACATCTAGCGGTGTGTCTTCGGGAAGAAAGCTTTTTTGTCAGCCCATAATGGGGAATGAATCCCAAAATATTTTACTAATCTGCTGGATTTTTGTAATAGAATAAAACCTCCGAAAGATGTCTGGTTTCATGCCAAAGTGGTTGGTAAAGTTGCCAAACATCAACAGCCAAATTTGCTTTTGGTTTGTTTTAATTACTCCCTCTTCTTGTGTTTGTTTGAGCCTTTTCTCAGTATCAGGAAATAATCATCCTTCCTTCTTAACAACAGTGCCTCCATTCATGAAAGACCATGCCCACTGGGAGAGACGCGTTATCAGGGGCATTAAAACACATGGCAAGCCAACTGGAACTGAGAGGTCATCAGGTTGTTATGATGCAATGGTGCAAACTCTAGTCTGCTGCTCTGAACCAGCGCAGCCACATTCCAGGTTATGGAGCAGTGATGAAGCTTTCAAGGCCAGTGCCACTGGCAGCTCCTGACGCATTCCTGTATAGATATATGTCTCTCTCACTCTCCAGTGGGAAACTACCTCTTCAATCTACATGTTGCAGTGGCTGGTAAACTGCCACTTTTACTGTTAATTGGCATGCAGATTTTTACAACATTGTAGGACCTTCACATGACAGTGTGGAGATCATCAGCCCGGCAGAGTGGCTGGTATAGTAGACAAAACGTTGAGCGCACATACTCTGTGCAAACATATTGGAGCTTGCCTGCTATGTTATGGGCATTTCCGTAGAAATACTCCAGTCATTACTGTAACATGGCAGCTGAAACCCCACCCACAATCCTTTTGGGAGAGCAGTTTCTCTGACGAGGAAGTGGGGGTGGGGTTTCTGCCTGTGTCATCGGGGGAGAGAGAGGAGGAGACGGCATTCTTGCCCATTCTCCACAGTTTGTGGGAGCGCTGATTTGGCAGAAGTGCATCCTAACTCAGACTGATGAGTGCTCACTAGGTAATGTGTGGAACGTGTGACCGACCCAAGCAGGTATGCGTGCCAAGTGGAGGGGATTTACTGTAGGCTTTTGAGTGTGGCAGGACAAGCGGGATTAAGTTAATTTATTTGATAGGATAAAATACAATATATATACCAACAAGCACGCAGCATTATAATAATCAGGATGGCACAATGCAATCATAACTAATTTCTGTATTAATCCCAGGATTTGTTGGGCTGGCAAGCAGGCAAAAATATCACTGCTTATACAGAGCTATGGTGAATCAAAACAATGTATCTGTCTATGCTGGTATGTGTAATTGTCTGTCTGTAGAGAATGTAATGCTAATGTGACGGCCTCATAGTTACAGCTGTGTGCTCTACCACTAGCAGCACTAATAACACAGCTTGATGAACCTGAAACACCAGGATAAGTTTATGGTAGATATGAGAACAAGAGAATACAACAACAATCTACAATGCCTGTAGATCTTTAAATTTCATGAAATTGAAGGCTCTCTGTTCGGCAGGTATGCTGGAGAGTTAATATTGTTGTTAGTCTCTTACCACGTGCCGCTCGCAGCATGTATTGCATGTAACAATACCTCTTTACTTTCTTCTTCTTTAACTTCTGACCAGTTCTCTCTCTGCTCTCTACAGCTCCCTAGTTGGGGTGGACATTGGCATGACGGGAGTCTCCGCGATGGACCAGGGTTCTGGCACGGCGGGGAAACGCATCCGCAAACCCTCACTGCTTTACGAGGGCTTCGAGAGCCCAGGGCTGCCCCCCCTCGGCCACATGAACACCTCAGGACCCCCACAGCCGCCGGTGAGGGACCCCAGCCGACAGGGGAGGATGACCAACCAGCTCCAGTTCCTACAGAAAGCCTTGCTCAAGTCCCTGTGGAGGCACCACTTCGCCTGGCCCTTCCATGAACCCGTAGATGCTGCCAAGCTCAACCTGCCTGTGAGTGTTGCTGACCAGGCTGACCAGAAACCAAACTCTAAGGCTAATAAATACAATGATAACAATAGGCAGCACACTACCTATCAGCTGCATCCATTTCTTGGTGTTCCATGGATATTTTAACCCAACAACGACCAATTACCACTAGTTACTTGCCTAATATATTTAAACCCAGAGGCCAATTAGCTCTTCTTCTAGCAGCAGTGTCTTTTAAGTCAACAAAAACTCACCTCAGAAATAGTGTTTCTAGAAGGAACTTCCTTCTTTCTAGAAACAATCCTGCTGCTCACTCAATTAAACAATACTAGATGCCACCTAATTCAACTTGACTCAGCAGTGTGTCTCACTGTGCCTCCAGGGTAGGAGGAGAGACAACATGACTATGTTAATTATTAGACTGACTGAGTTTTTACCCCAAAGGCTGTGCTAAGCTAATTCCTGTCAGAGTGTAGCTGGTACAGCTAAAAAGAGATGGACTCATCTGGACTACTGGAATAACTATTACACAACACTAAGTCCCTAAAGCCTGCTATGAGTCCTGTTCAAGAGGTTGTGAAAGCTGAAATGGCACACCAGCGTTAAATTACTGCCTTGTTTACAAACGATAAGGATGCTCATTGGATCAAACCAGCTAGATGTAATTTTGTGCAACTGTACATTACTTTACGGACAACCAAGACCCTTCTAAGTTATGTTAAGTAAGTGTTACTAACCAAATTTAGTAGCTGACTAGCTACAAACTATCTTTGCCTCTAGTAGAAGCTTTACGCCCTAACTTAAGGAAGAAGTTAGGAATAGCTGGTGCAGCTCTGTCCTGATGCATAAAATGAAATTAATCACAGTCAGGCTTTCTTAGAGATTGCAGCCACGGGGCTCTCTTTGAAGTGTTTTCTATCCCAGTTTAAAATAATTTAATGTCCCTACCAATTCAGCTTTGCTCTTAATAAATAAAAGTAAATTAGAAAACATAAAATGACCTCTTTGTCCCCCTGTACATAAAAAGAAAATAATAGACATTTTTCCAAAATTTCAGCAGTTTGGATTTTTCTGTGGAATCCTCAGCCTCATTTCTTTTGCAGAGGTTCCCATTTTTGGGTTTCCTGCCTTATTTCATGCCCTCTTATCCTCATTACATCACCGAAAAATGTAATCTACTCAGTGGCCAACAGAAGACTGTGGCTTTACTGGATGCAGAAATTTATTTTTTTGCATGTTCCATTCTAGAACTCTACTTGGCCACTGTTTCCTACCCTGAGAATGTCTATGTCTCCTTCCAGGACTATCATAAGATCATCAAACAGCCCATGGACATGGGGACCATTAAGAAGAGACTAGAAAATAACTACTACCGCAGTGCCAGCGAATGCATGCAGGACTTTAACACCATGTTCACCAACTGCTACATCTACAACAAGGTAAGACTGTGTGTGTGTGTGTGTGCTTGAGTGAACGCATTGCTCACGAACTGTTATGTCCATAGCAAGGTAAGAGGGTGTGCGTGTGTGTCTGAAAGAGAGAGAGAGCGAGTGAGAGATCTGAGACAACCTGGCAAGATACTGTTTCATGCCAGCTGCCACTGGTAGCCTGGACATGTGGCAAACATGCTGCTTTTTGTATTCACAACACAGGCTGCAAGACCTAATATAATTCAAATCCCTGGGGAATAATTTCATGCATGCGGCAGCTGTTTTTCCGTTGCAGGAACGTTTCAGTTTTAGATGTAACGAAAGCGAATCTGTCCCTTTGTGAAATGTAAACAAGAATTGGAGACACTGCTGTAGATATCCACATCATTTAATGGCAAATATGTTTTATTCTAACTTATTGAAAAGTAATCAATTTGTTGATGTTAATATAATCCATTAGGTGCTGGCAGGGTGTTTTAAAATGTGTTTAGAAATATGTGCAAGTGATAAGTTGACGTTGCATGTAAGAGTTCAACTTTCAACGCCTTTTTGTCCCGACTCGCTTCCCCCTCCGCAGCCTACAGACGACATAGTGCTGATGGCCCAGTCTCTGGAGAAGGCCTTCCTGCAGAAAGTGGCTCAGATGCCCCAGGAAGAGATAGAGCTGCCCCCTCCGCCTCCGCGGGGCAAACCGGGAAAACCTGGCAGGAAAGGCCGGGGCAGTACAGGTGAGCACCGGCACAGGCATTCAGAGACAGCCTACCATGCAGATGTATTCCATAATCACCATACATACATAAAAACACATGCAGATACATGTACTTGCACATACACATGTTTGTGTGTGGACACAAGCGCACACACATCAGTAAATGTCTTTTCATTGTATTATATTCACCTTTCTCTTTCTCCCAATCTACCCTCCCTTTGTCTCCCTCCCTCTGCCTCCCAGTCTCTGGAGGAGTGACGACGGCCCACCAGGTCCCAGCTGTCTCCCAGTCGGCGTACTCCCCTCCCACCCCGGAAACCCCCGACTCCCTCCTGTCCACCCCCCCACAGACGCTCCTGACCAAGAGCCTGCCCCCCACCCTGCCTACTGCACAGAGCACCCCAGCTGTCATGGGTCTGCCTCCCACACAGCCCACTGCAAAGGTAATAGTTGACGGAGTTCCTATGTAGGTCTGGAAAAACATAGTTGAATTTTGATTTGTCCACGTTTTTGGATCTAGACAGAAAGTGTGTTAAAGTATGGGACAAAAGCTGTTGTTTTCTGATAAACATATGACTACATATTTTATGCAGTTGTAGACTCAGTCATTCATCTTTGTTGTGGTGAAGAATAATCTTCAGTTCTCGAGCGATAAGGCTTAGTACAAGGATTTCCAACAGGGGTCCTTGAGGAGGTTTCAGCATGTCCCCAGCAGAATGAGGAAGAGTTTAATGTCACTTCTTTGAACTCCCTGGAAGTTAGCACAGTGACAGAATGTGTAAGAATGGGTGTTTTGTTTGCAGGTTTCAGTGTCTCTGCTGTTATCACCCCACCTACGGTATAGACAGGTGTAATTCTGTACCAAGTCGTATCTGACAGCAACAAAAAAAAACATTTATCAGATGGGGTTGCTTGGGACAAAACCTTAGCAAATGGAAGTTCTTGGTCTAATACACGTCAGATAGGGGATCTTGTACATGAAAAACATTGTCAGCTATTGTCAGCATATGTCATACCAAACACCAGCCAAAATCTCTTTAGATGCCCTGTGCATCTATACTGAAAGGCCTCGAGAGCCATTCCATTACTTTCATACACCATGTATATTGCATCTATAGAGCAACAAATACATTGTAGAGAAGAAAATGGATCATTCACACCAAATAAGTCTTCGTTGGTGTAAAGAATACTTAAAGATATGAACATAGTGGAAGTTTAAGATTGTTCTGCTTCAGGATTCTTTTTGTTGCACAGTCCAAGTAATGAACATCAGTTAATGTTTGCTAGTATTTTGAATAAAAATGAATCAAAGCCCACGGACTAAGCGTGTGTGTTTCTCCCTGCTCCTTCCTTCCCTCTTCCTCTCCTACCACAGAAAAAGGGTGTGAAGCGGAAAGCAGACACCACCACCCCCACCACCATGGCCATGCCCATGCCCATTATGGGCACCATGGGTGTCGGCGGCATCAGTTTGGGGATGGGCGTCGGTCACGACTCCCCGCTCACCCTCACCTCTCTGGGGGTGGACCACAGCTCCGGCCTGGGGATGAACCAGGGCCTCGGACTCGGCCAGGGCATGGGGATGGGCATGGGCCGCGGAGGGGGCATGATGGGTACCAAAAATCCAACGGGGGGTAGGAGGGGGGTGAGCGGGCGCCCCATCAAGCCTCCTAAGAAGGACTTACCGGATTCCATGCTGCCACAGCCGGTGCGCCGCAGCAAGCTGAGCCCCCAGCTGCGCTACTGCAACGGGGTCCTGAAGGAGCTGCTGTCCAAGAAGCACGCAGCATACGCCTGGCCCTTCTACAAGCCCGTCGACGCCTCGTCGCTCGGTCTCCACGACTACCACGACATCATTAAGCAGCCCATGGACCTCAGCTCCATCAAGGTACATGTCTTGGACACATACATACACACACACACACACACACCACTTTCAACATTTCTCACAACAGCAGAGCGAGGCGATGCTCTCCTCGGCGTTCAGTTCTGCCCTGGAATGCAGTTATCTTAGCAGGTGCAGAATGGAAGCAGGGCAACATGAGCCAGGGCAACAGCGCCTTTTCATTAATATGAAAATAGCTTTAAACCATGAAGCTAGTCTTTTAGTTATTCCCCTTTGGGTGCTACAAAAACAGACTTGATGTGTTTTGCAAGTACCTCAAGTCTTTGTGTATTTTGGTGTTCAGAGATAAATGGACAAACATTGTGGTAATAGCCTTATTTTGTTTATCATAAGCTCATTGGTACAATGTTTCTATGAATGAAAAAAAGTATGAGAAACTATTATGATGATTTCAAAGGCCTGACAGGTTTTGAAATTGGACAAAAAAATGGAAAATACTGTTGTTCAGTCCAGATACATGTATGACTGCACTTATGTAGCTGTATACCCAAACCAGAATCTCTTCTAATCCAATCCAATCAAGAAATGAAGGTCTGGAAAAAGTCAAATTTTGAGCATTGAAATCATTGAAAACAGTATTAAAAAATCCCAGTGATTCCAAGCCTTACACAGTGGCAGAGCAGATACATGAGTTTGTAAACACAGTTAGAGTCTAAAATGTCTTCTCCTCTCTCTTCTTGTCTGCAGAGGAAGATGGACAGTAGAGAGTATCGTGAAGCCCAGCAGTTCTCTGCAGACGTCAGACTGATGTTCTCCAACTGCTACAAGTACAACCCTCCTGATCATGATGTGGTGGCCATGGCCAGGAAACTACAGGTAATTACTCTTTTTCCATTGATATGATTTATCTTTTTTTTTTTAAGGATTTATTTTTTACATACAGTATATCCAACTCTTTTGCTATTGGTTTCTCCTCATTCCCCAAAACCCCCTCTGCCACAAATCACCATGCTGTTTTTCACACTCCTGTTTTCTCTTTACAGGATGTCTTTGAGTTCTGCTTCGCTAAGATGCCAGACGAGCCGCCGGCGCCCCCTAGCTCCTCCTCTTCCTCCTCCTCCTCCTCTTCCTCGTCGGAGAGTGAGGTCAGCAGCGAAAGTGAGGAGAGCGAGAGCAGCCCCAGCTCCGACTCTGAGGAGGAGAGGGCAAACCGCCTGGCAGAGCTGCAGGAACAGGTGTGTACACGGTTGTACACACACACACACGCACGATTCAGATGGACACACACACACATATCAGGGCAGAGAACTTTTTCACCAGCAAATAGCCCCCAATTTAGTTTTTCCCATGTATACACCTGAATCACAAGGATTTCCTGAACTAGTGTGCAGTGTGAAGTCATAACCCGATGCATTAATTTTGCTATCTCTTTTCCTCCTTTTTCTGTTTTCCTTTCCACCTCTCTCTCTCTCTCTGCCTCCCTCCAGCTGAAAGCCGTACACGAGCAGCTCACCGCCCTCTCCCAGGGTCCCATCGTCAAGCCCAAGAAGAAGAAAGAGAAGAAAGACAAGAAAAAGAAGAAAAAGCCAGAGAAAGAGAAGCATCGGAGGATAGAGGAGGAGCCGGCGCCAATTCGGCCGGCCAAGGCCCCCAAAATCACCAAGACGCCCAAAGCCAAGAGCACCAAGGCAGTGGTAACGCCTGCCATACAGGGCAAGAAGACACCGGGCAGGAAGAACAACAAGAGCAAGTGAGTGGTGACACCTGCTGGACACGGGTGGAATTGCTGCTGTATATGATGCATAGTGTATTTTCTAGGCCATGTGGTGGTTGCTTTTATCCACAGTACCACAGGTGCATCTTGACCACAGTGGAAATGGAACTCAAACTCTGGCAGTGTTAGTGCCTTGTTCTATCCATTGAGCTATCAGACAGAGTTTTGGGCTTGTTGTTAACATCTTGCAATGTTTTGTTTTTACATACTCCTTGTCTTGACTAACAGAAAATTGTTATTCTAGTTATCTAGTTATGTAGCTAAAGTTGCACATGGCAACTTTGCACATTGGCGACTCTAAATAGCAGTGAGAGGTAACTTTGTAAATTTGTACCTCTATACCCAGAAAGCCTGTAAGGTGAGGTCAGTAAACTGCACACAGCTTGCTCATGTTTACCAACCCGACCTGTGATGCTTTATACCAAAGGAAACCAAAGAGACGAGAGAGGAAAAAGCTGCTCACTGCTGTTTTGCTCTTAAGTTTTGAATCGACACTTCTGTGGGTGGACAAGTGTCCATAGCAAACACCAGAATTTAATTTGAGCAATATAGCAAATCTACAGCATCTCAATTAGAGGGGATGGGAGGCTCTTTTCTTTTGCAACCTCACTTTGTGATTAGGCTGATAAGACTGTGTATTTCTACAGAAAAATCTTGCCTAGTGCAGCATTAAAAAGTTAGAAATAGCTATTCGAGATTTTGGATATCTCCAAAAAAAATCCCAAATTCCCTCTTAATTCCTCTTGTAACAGTCTCTCCCTCCATCCCCCTCCCCTCCTCTCTTCCATCAGATCCAAGAAGGGCGCCGTGACGTTGAACATGCAGCGCGTGGACCCCGCCGCCATGCTGCCTCACTACGACTCCGATGAGGAGGAGGAGACGGCGCCCATGTCGTACGACGAGAAGCGCCAGCTCAGCCTGGACATCAACAAGCTGCCGGGGGAGAAGCTGGGCCGCGTCGTCTACATCATCCAGGCCCGCGAGCCCTCGCTCCGAGACACCAACCCCGAGGAGATCGAGATCGACTTCGAGACGCTGAAGCCGTCGACGCTGCGCGAGCTGGAGAGATACGTCATGACGTGTCTGAGGAAGAAACCCCGTAAGCCGTACAGTGAGTAGAGTGAGGTGGAGGATAGATGTGGTAGTGTCACTGCTGTTTCAGGGAAAAAACACTCCTGTTAACCCATTTTATAGTTTAAAAAAATACATGGGCATCGATGAGAAAATAAGCTTTCTTGATGATGATTTCTCTCTGACAACAGCAGTATGGCATATGCTGGACACTACCATACTATGAATGTATATCTTAAGCATGTGTGGCCACAGTGGGTAATAAATTTAGAACCTTGCTACACAAAATCCTCCTCATGCAGTTAGTACTTTACAAGTTAAATAAGATGCTAAATTGTAGCTTTGAGGCATTCAGTGTAGTCAGTCCATCAGCTATAGATCTATGACCACGTAATGCGGTATACCTCCACCTAACTCAGGTCCTCTCTTCTCTGTGCATGTAGCGAGTAAGAAGGGCGGCGCTGGCAAATCACGTGAAGAGCTGGCTCTGGAGAAGCAGCTGGAGCTGGAGAGAAGGCTGCTGGACGTCAGCGGACAGCTCAACTCCGGAAAGAAGCCTCCTAAGGCCAAACGTAAGTCCTCCATACTGCTGTCTATAAGAATACAGTGTTATGGGCCCTACGCAAGTCTGGAAAATTATCTTCATAATGTCCCGCTCCTTAAAAGTTTGGGGGAAAACACCAAAAATCAAGTGAAAATGAGGAAAAAACACCACACTGCAAATCTCTTGCCCCTGAGAGTCTGTGTGCACCACCAGGTATTTGTCTGGTGATGTTAACTGACCTGAAGTCAGAGGTGTAAAACAAAGAGAGTTAAGTCTGAAACCGGTAGAAGCTGAGATCTGGGATTTAAAAAGGGAAAATATGTAGGAACTCTGAAGTGTTTAGCAGGTCAACCAAGTGTACATCCAGAGTTATATCACTGCTGTTTGCTGTCTGTTTGCACCACACAGTCAAACTCAGTCTTGGCTGGATATCTAAAACTTAGTTTGTAGGAAGGCTGCTGTGTTTAGGCAAGTCTGAGCGTTTTCTTTATGCAGAGTGGAATCACACTTGGCAGCTTCAGCCTGTCTGCTTCTGAATCTGTCACTGCTGTTTTGTGGCCTGGTTTCAAATGTGTTTCCTGTCAAACTCAGACTCTGTCCTGGCTGATGTATAGAAGCTATTTATATTGCAGGAAGGCCACTGCACTCACATGCACTTTTACCCTCAAGCTTCTGTCATGTATGGAAGTGTATCGTGTTCATCTTGAGATAAGAGTTTGCCAGGTGTTCTAATAATACAATCTTTTATCATAATTTTGAGTAAAGGATCTCGTGATATCTATCATTACCTTAAATTTTCCCTCAATTTGCAAATAAATAATTAAAATGGAAATATATTGTTTGTCAAATGCAATCAACTTTCTTTGACCTATTGATTTGGTGTTACCTAAATCATTGTACATGCTGGCTGTGCGCTAAATCATGCTGATTGTGTGCGTTTGTTTTCTCCAGCAGAGAAGCCCACGGCGGCGGAGCCCCACGCCCAGCCGTCGCGCCTCAGCGCCAGCAGCTCCTCCTCGGACTCCTCTTCCTCCTCCTCTTCGTCCTCATCCTCCGACACAAGCGACTCAGACTCCGGCTGAGAGGAAGAGAGGGGTTTTCGAGACGAACGGGTCAAGTGTTGGGACCCTGGAAGCATCGATTCCCACTGAGTGGACTGAACTGTAGTAGAGCTACTGACGATGGAGCCGCAGGGCGGATCAGACCAGACCGCAGCTAGGCAGAACTGGTCCGACTCAGCAGTGTAAAACAGAGAGATGGCGCTCTCCCTGCGCTCAGCCCGGTCATCCATTCCTGTCCCTGGACGCAGAAAGAACGAGGGTGGATGGATGGGTGGATGGAGAGAGAGAGACTCATTGCAAAGTCCTGTCGTTCTCTGGAGAACTTGGCCTTGTCGGGCAGAGCGAGGGATGCTCCATCTCCTGCGAATAAAGGAGAAGAGCGACGCATGCGACGGAGGGATAAGGGTGCTAGAGCCAGAATCGGTCTTATTTCTGGAGATGTTTTCCCTTCTTACCGTGCCCCCTGTCTTTACGCTGTATAGATAATTTGTACAGTTATATAAATATCTATTTTTCTTTTATAAAGAAGCATTTTAAGGAGCTAATTTATTCCCTCATTCTGGGAAAGTTGAACTGGCGTGGGCGGACTTGTGTTTTAGTTCTTGTTTCTTTCCTTTTTTTTAAGTGACAAAGAGGGTAGAGGGGGTGTTTTTGTGTCTGTCTTTTGTGTGTGTGTGTGTGTGTGTGTGTGTGGGGTTCTGTTTGTGTGTGTGTGTGTGTGTGCGCGCGTGTGTGTAACGTATGTCTGTGTGAATGCGTCACGTATGTGTTTGCATGCACATGCGTGTGTGTGTGTGTGTGTGTGAGATCCGGCACCACAAGTGCAGCCTTGTGAAGTTCCTCATAGTCTTGACGCAGGCGTTGAAAATCAGTCTGCATACAGAAGCACCTTGGTTCAGTAGAATACAGAATGCATGCAATACAGAGGAGCTGGCAAACATCCCTGTTGTACATCTGCATACTCGTGTACTATGTACTACTTTACTGCATCCTTGTGTACTCATGTACTTCTCTGAAAGGGTTGGCCACTGTACAGAAATGTGACGTAGTTAACACGTTGGTTTTTAGGTGAAATATATTTCTGTTCTCATGTTGGCTGTTTTTTTTTCGCCCTTTCCTTTTTCTATTTCTCTGTAAAACGTGTGTTGCTTTTTTTTCTTCTTGTGACCAATCTGCTAATAAATTGTGAGGACGCGTCTTGTCCACTCACCCGTGCCCAAATAACACCTTGGTTCTTTTGATTTCTTTTGTGGTCGGTTCTGTTTTTGGTTTTGTACGTTAATCACAACCAATATTTGATACAAGTATTTTAAAGTTTAAAAAAAACAAGTTTTGTTGGTTCTTACATTTTGAGATTTTATTCAACTTTAAACAGTAGGTGATGGCTCCGTTTCCCGTGGGCCATCACTTCTGAACAGCGTTGGTGTTGCCATAGCAAATTATGGCAAACAACTTTGTCTTTAAAACAATTTGGCCTTTGACAACTACGGCAGCTGCAAGTTTATTCTCTGTTTTAATTGAGTCTTGTTTAGGAGTAAGTTTCCTTGTTTGTTGTGTGATGAACATAAAGTAACACCAGGTTGGGAAATTATCACCAGCCGCCAGCCTCGATGCTGGGGAAATTTGTCTGTGGCTGGTAAACTTGTCTGTCCTACCAGCCACTTTGGCAGGTAATAACCCAGTCTTTCTAAAAAAAAAAAAAGCAACTTGGCTGGTGAAATAATTAAAGTGGCTTTTAAATTTTGGTTCCACCAGCCGCTTTGACCCACGGATGAGAAAGATAGTTTCCTGCCCTGAGTAATAATGATGCACTGTTTATGTTTTGGCGGTACTACTAAACTAATTTTGTGATTTAGGTAAAAGTGTGTATCTAGTTTTTCTTTTCTTTTCTTTATTTTTTTAAATCATTTATGGCTTGAGATTGGATTATTTGTATGTGTGTGAAATGAGATATTATTTATTTAGGAGGAATTTGAATGGAGATAAAACTGAAAGGAACTTTTACGTCGACAAAATCTGCTTCTAAGAAATATGTACAGATTAAGGTAACAGTCAGGATGCTAGAAGTGTACATATTTTACAGTCCTTCAACTTCGGAGCATGTTTTTTTTTTCTTGTTTTCTTTCAGTAACTTACTCAAGAGTTTTGTTTCCCCAGCTAAGATTGTTTTTTTTTTTCTCTCTATTGTTCTAAGACAGAAATACTCCAGAACTGTCAGTCTTACTTTTCTGAAGTTTGTCAGAAATCTAAATGCCTCTGTACTTGACTCCACCATTCATCTGAACACCTGTACATAAATAAACTGAGAAACGTTCATCTTTTTCACCGACTGGCTGTGTGGCTTTTTCTTTTTATTTGGGGATTATGTATTTTTGAGATCATATATGGAGACCTAGACTGCAAATGAGGAGTTTCAATCCAAAAATGAAAGGAAGCTGCATTTGAAAATAGTGACATCTACTCTTACAAAGTCACTGTGTAAAATGAAAACAATTCCTCTATTCTGAAGGAAACGCAATTCTCGCGGGAAACTGAAGTTCTCGGATGACAAACTCAGAACTTTTACCTGTTTGATTCTCTAGATTTTAGAGTTTTTCCCAGTTTTTACATAGCGTTTTGGAAATTAACTCTTCATATAAAGTACTCGCTTTCTCTGAACAGCTAATAAACGTCTATAGGACCCAGTTTCCCCAATGTGCCTCTGCACCAGGCTGTAACAGAACAGACGGACATGTTGGTTTTTGGGAAACCCGTCTAGAGGAACCAGTGACGTTGAATCTTAAAATATTCTGACTGGCTGATGAGCTGAATACACTCCCACTGTAACTACTTCCTCCTAGCTGATCTCTGCTGTGTTTTTTTTTTCTTTCTTAGGAAGTGATTGATACAAGTTGGACGGTTGCTGCAGTTTTTCTCTTTGTATTGCAGTGATTTTGGACGATTGTTTGGAGAGAGAAAGAGAAAATGTTATTAAAATCCACCTTCCTACTGGTGCTGCTGTGCTGCGTCTTGCCCTGGCTCTCTGTTGGTAAGGTGACACATTATTATGGTTTATACAGGAACATTACAGACCGGATCCTTCCTGTAGCACCTGTAACCCCCCCCCTCCAACAAGACCAAACAGGATCTACCACTCTGTTCCAGGATGAAGAACTACACATTACTGCTCTAAAATGTTTTACTGCAGAAATGTAAGTAAACATTACTGCAGTAAAAAGTAAGTAAACATTTCTGCAGTAAAACATTTACTGCAAAAATGTAAGTAAAGTAAATTTTACTGCAGTAAAAAGTAAGTAAACATTACTACAGTAAAATGTTTTACTGCAGTTTTTTACCTGTTGACACATCTAAAATGTATATTCATTTAGTAATATTTCAAATTCATGAGAAAGTGATTTAAAAGTGGATAAAAGGGGTTTGCATTGCACACTGTGTGTATGTGTGTGCGTGCATGTGTGCCTGTGTGTCTAATTTTAAATAGTAAAATTAAATATGGTGACATTTCAAATTTGGATTGATTGATGAATTGATTTAGTAGCCTAATTACTTACTGCTTACATGGGGGTGATAATAGGGGAGATGAAAGATGAAATTATGACACCTGTATATGTATATGTGTGTGTGTGTGTGTGTGTGTGTGTGTGTTGCTCTGTCTCTACTCTAGATGGCTACATGTTCCAGGCTATGACAGACTGTGAACACAGTAAGGAGGATCTGTCTGACATGGTTTACCTGGTGCAGCTCGTCTTCAATCAACAGTTACTCTGCTGTTACGACTCCAGGCTGAAGAAGTACACCGGCTATGGGGAGCTGGGGATCAGAAACGCAGAACGTTTCAATCAGGACAAGAGGAAAATGGAGGTACGCAGCGCTGAGGTGGAGACTCTGTGCAAGTTCAACACAAGGTTATATAACAGGACGACCGTGAGAAAGGGTAAGAGAGAGATTACATTATAAAACATGTTTATTGTTTATTGTTGATTGTGGATCACCATTAGTCGACACACAAGCGACAGACTAGACTTCCTGGGGTCCATTTAAAATGTGTGACATGTGACTGATAGTGACTGATGTGACTTCCCAGTAGACGGACTTCACGACCAGGGACATGCAGAGAGTTCTTCGGGGGCAGGTGCTCAAATGAAAAAATGGGCATCTACAGTGTCAAACAGTCTGCGGAATAACGTCAGTGTCTTAGTAGTGCAGCAATGCGGTGTTGTTATATCTCTTTCCTTAACACTGCCAGACCTGTTGTATCACTATGCTTAAGGATGCCAATCCTGTCAAAATTATTCACATCTGACCTCAGGCTAGATGTGACTTGTATGCCTGCTTTTTTTCATCTTATATTGAGAAAATGGTAATGAAGTAAATCAGTAAATCGGTCATGTTAAGTCAACATCAACTATTGTGGCAGTAGCAGTTGCCCCATAAAATCAACACAAACCTACAGATTATCAATTGTTATAAACAGACTGCTCTGCAAAGGTAAGAACGAGGGAGGGGCTGGGGAAATAAACGTCTATGGGGGAAGGACAGAGAGAGAGAAGGGGCAATGCACTGTGCAGACGGATCTCATTTGTATTTTACATTTGCTCAAACAGTTTTGCTCGTATCGTACCGAATTGATTAACTATTCGGAAATGCCTAAAAAAACGAATACATTTATATTAGAAGTGGCATTTTGTTCAATTAAGGGGAAAAGGGCATGTGCCCCCCCACGTGCCTGTTCACCACATTTCACTTCTGAAGAATGTCAAGCTAACGCTCTGATGAAGCCACAGGCTGAAACTTTAGCATGTGTGTTTGACATGCATGGCCAAAACAAATAGCTGAAATAGAGGTCTGTCTGTTTTTTATTGAAGATCTGTGTGTTTGCTACCTTTTGCCTTTTGGAGACTGGACTTTTGGAATGCAAAGTTTCTGAAGTTTATCTGTTGCACATTCAAAGCACCTCCGTACATATACGGCCATATGGAACCCAGTTTTATAAAACAATATACAAATTTGGTGGATGCTTTTGTTTACAGTTCCTTAGTATGAGCAGCAGTGGGAATGGGAATGAAAACCCTGGCAGTGTTAGCTGTACAGCACCACAACATGGTGTCTTTACTTTATAATTGAGTGGGTTTAAAATACATTCGTCTGAGAGGAGAAGATAGCAGAATGTATTTTCAGTATATATTTAGTTGGTTATCCCACATGTATTCCAACTTGGCCTCATTCCTCTAACTCACAGCCAATGACAGGAAGTTTTACGAGGCTTGGTGCAAATACACGGCCTCCATAACATCCTCCTGCTAAGATGAATACCCTCTGAAAATCAGATGAACCAAAATCACAAGTTACTAAGCAACAGAATCGCTACTTAGCAATAAGACAGTGGAACTAAGTATAAAAATTCAGAGTCTGCAGAGCCACTGATATATAGTTTGGGCATTGGAGTTTCAGTGGCAGCCATGTTGGTGCCAAATTCCTGCTCCATGTAACTTGTGATTGTAAGGACAGAGAGTTTTTAAATTTCAGCCATTTGATAAAATACAGACAGAAAAAATTACAGATTTTACAGGAGCTTATAAAACTATCTCACATGAAGAAAGAAAAAGAAGGAAAAAAACAACTGAGCAGGATAACAGAAGCAAAATGAAAACAAACCTCAACAAGGAAGAAAATTATAAAACAAAAACAAAATGCATGAATGGGAAATAAAATAAATGAAAATAGTCCTGATGCAGAAAATGACTCCCAGGGGTCTGTCATGAGGTTAAAGGGTCTGTCTGTTCTTGTGCAGTGCCTCCCTCAGTCAGTGTGAAGGCTCCGGTCCAGGCTCGGTTCGGGACCAGGACCACGGTGGAGTGCCGGGTCACAGGCTTCTACCCTCAGGACATCAGGGTCACGTGGCTGAAGGACGGGTCAGAGGTCACGGAGGGCGTGTCCTCCACAGACACACTGGCCAACGGTGACTGGTCCTACCAGGTGAGTCAAACACAGATCCAGAGGAGAGAGGAGCACGCTCAGCTCAGTGAAACCATTATCAGTCTCTTTTTGTATCTCAAGAACAAAATAATCCATAAACAACGGACAGAACTCACTATGAAAGTAATTGTGAACTTGTTTTGTTTATTTATATGATGATGTACAAGTAAACACTCTCGCACACTGAGGAAGGCAGGTGCTGAAACGCCCTGTGTGGTGTGAAACTTGTACATCATCATGTAAATAAACAAAAGAAGTTTACAATTACTTTCATAGTGAGTGCTTTCCGTTCTTCATGAATTAAGTCATATATAGAAGAATATTGGCTGAGAGAGGGTGTGAATGTACTTGGTGGTAAATTTGACTTTATGAAATAATCTTAAACAACTGTGATCATCATAGTACAACAGAAGAGTAATATATCAAAATTTTAATGTTGCACTAGAGTAGGTGTCACTTTATTCATTATTTTGGAACAAAATTATTGCCCCAGTGTAATCTAGTTTGACTGTGATTTCGAGGTGTGTAAAGAGAATCAAAGCATCCTACTCAGAAGTGCAACTGCTTTGCTGAACTTTTACTTGAGTAAAAGTAAAATTACTGTAGTAAAAAGTAGCTAATTTAAAATGTACTCAGAGTGAAAGTTACTTACTTTTAAAAAATGTCCTGATTTTTCCTGTGCAATGCAAAAACAACGAGAGTTCACACTAGGTTCTTTTAATAAAAAAAATAAAGTGCAGAAAGAAAGTAAAGCATCAACATTTTAGGGGTGTGTAAGTGATGTTTTCTGTATGGACCATCCCTCCTTTCTTCACGCACATGCTCAGTGTTTTCACAACTGTAAATCTAACCAGGTCGCCTTGTTTCCACCTCCGATGTAAATGAACCAGACTCTGATGAGATGCATGTGCAACATATGTACTGAGCAACGGTTGTGATTTTAAAATGCAGGGAAGTGCAATGCTTCTAAAAAATGCTGAAAAAACTACAGTATTGATAGTGACTGTACTGTGTTACCTGTGAGACTGTGCTGACATCATCATCACCATGACAACCTCCAGCTCACCTCCTACCTGGAGCTGGTTCCCCGACACGGAGAGACGCTCAGCTGTCGGGTCGAACACAGCAGTCTGGAGGAAGTCCTGGACGTCCCCTGGGGTGAGCTCTCTCTCTGTGTGTGTGTGTGTGTGTGTGTGTGTGTGTGTCTGCTCTACCCACTGAGCTACACAGGGAACAGAACCCCAAACCTCGGCGGTATTAGTGCCTTGCTGAAGAGCCGCAGCTGGAGCTGACAGGCAGCAGTGAGTCCTGTTTCTGATCTAAAAACAGATGCATGTCCTCCTCAGACGCCTCGGCCCTCGCTGCCAGAGTCTACAAGAAGGCCGTGGGTCTGTCTTTCTTCTTCGTTGGTGTGGCGGTGGCTGCTGCCGGGGTGCTCTACTACTACTGGAAAACACAGCGTGGTGAGATACGGTTAATGTGTTGATTAAAGGGGCATTAAAGTGATGTTGGACTTTGGTAGTATCTTGGGTTGTGTATCTTCCTCCATGATAAAAAACCCAAATCATCAGTGATTCTGTGATCTGTTGCTCTGGTAGAGGAGACTGGAGAATTGTGTTTTTTCTCTCTCTATTCACTGCCATTGTATATAGGAACAGTCTGAAAATCAGACTTCTAGCACATAAACAAATGCCAACAAAGCAGATTCTGACAACATATAAAAAACTAGTCATGCTGCTGAATTATTTTTAAGTGAATCTCTTTCTTTATGTTTATTAAACCTTTCAGTTTGAACAAAAGTAACACCGAAATCCAGTCCGAGGAAACTTATGCCGATGGAATGAAGAAATGTTTACCAATAATTGTAAATATGTGAAAAAAGGTGGGAGACAGGACTTTGACAAGGCAGATTCTGCCAATATATAAAAAATGAGTCTCACTTTTTTTTGCCTATTTACAACTAGTCTATGTCTATCGACCTCTAGTGGAGACTAGTAGGAACTGCAACAACATGGTCAGGTCTCTGGCTGAAATATCTTGGTCTTTTTGTGTTATGGGGCAGTAAAAACGTTACTGATTGTCCCTTTAATAATAAATATGCAGCTTATATATTATATATGACATTTGATGAACACTGTCATTCAAATCGCCTCACAGTATGATCAGTGAATACATTTCTAGCTCCAGTGGGAATGAATCCCCAAACCCTGGCAGTGTCAGTGCCACGCTCTACCCATTGAGCACATTCACATTCATTCAACAATAAGTTGAATTGAAAACAGATTGATTATTATTCACTGATCCACCAGCCTATAATCATAAAATGTAATGAAAAACAAAACTATTATGCCATCGATATGTTCTTTGCGGATGTCTGCGGGGTTCTTTGTAATTGCACAGCTGTCTTTGATTTATTCAAGTTAATCTTTTTCCAGGTTTTACTTCTTTATTCCCAAGATGGAGTCAGATATCTTCTGCAGAGAGATAAGAAAGTAATCATGAGATCTGTTCAGGCTGCTCCCTCATCCTGCTCATCTGCCCCTGGACTGCTGACTTTTCAGCGCTCATACAGTGAATTTTCACTTTGCTGCTCTCTTTTATAAGATCTGGGTTGTATTTTTGTGTAGCTATGTTGTTTGTCTGCAACCTTTTGATTCAGGTCTCTCTTAATATCTTTTAATATCACTGGGACTACCTGGTTAAATAAAAGTTACATAACAAATAAGGTCAATAAGGCAAAACATATACATATTACATATTCTACATAATGATTAGTTTGTATATTTCATGTAGAAAAAATTGTATATGTTGATTCTTACTTCAAAGCAATCTTCCCCTCTAATAAACAGACACAATGCTGAAAGTGACCGTCTCTCTCTCTCTCTCTCTCTCTCTCTCTCTCTCTCTCTCTCTCTCTCTCTGTGTGTGTGTGTGTGTTTCGCTGGGGGTTTGGTGAGTTTTTAAGTTGATTTCATTTCCAGCTTCATCTTCCACCTTTGTGTGTCAAATATGTAGGCTAAACTTTAGAAATTATGAAATCATAATTTATCAATATAATTTACTGAAACAAAGTTAGGACAGGTTAGATTCTTCTCTAGACTTGCTTTTATGAAATTGTTATTGATTTTGCACACTTTTTAAACTTGTCTTATTTTGTATATTTTTTTAAATCATATTTTGTGCATTTTATTTTATTTTTATCTGCCTTTCTTTTGAATGCATGATACTTTTTTTTCCTCATTTTTATACATTTATTATTCTTGTTTTTATTCATCTTATTTTTTTTCCTTATTTCTCTGTATTTTACTATTCTTATTCTTCTATTTTTTTTATTTTTAACTGTCGACTGTTTTTCTTGTTCTTATATATATATATATATATTTATATAATAATGCAATAATACAAATAAATAAAATAAATCATTATTCACACTAAAATCACAATTACTTCTAAAAAATAAAACTAAAAAAAAAACCCCACTCCATGACCGCCTGTCTCGCGGCGCCCTCTACTGGTAAAAATCGAGAACTACAAAAACAGAGGAGAATCCATCATGGCGGCCGCTACAAGACTCATATCAAGGTTGACGCTGGTCACCGGTAAGTTCACGGTGTAACACACAGCATACTACTGTGAGACTAGATAGATAAGTATAATACAGCTTTCTGGGGGCTGTTTTGTTTGCAGAATATCGTGTTTTATAAAGTAAAGTCTCTGTAGTCCGAGCCAGAGTCGGACAGGTTTCCTGTTCAAACCAGAGCTTCGGTTAATGACTTAAGGTGGATTTGGTAACATTGCATAACCTGTAAGAAGTCTGTGAAGATATTTTCTACTCACTCTCAACACCAGGCAGCTTTGGGTTTTGGCTTCATGTAAATACACATTAAACCACGTCTAAAGCACTAGTTTGAACGGACGGTGCGAGCGCATGGAAGTTAATCTGTCATAACCGGACTAAAATACTGTATGCAGCTGAACTGAAGATTCAAAGTAAAGAACAATGCATTTCATCTGACTTGCTGTCAGTCATTTACTGGATGGGAAATCAATAAGTCGGTTAATTAGTCTGCTGTACCAATTACTTTCACAGGTAACCAACCATCTTACTAGTCCATACCCGGGGATGCGCGCGCCACAACTCCGCGCAGACTTGCCAGAAATGCGCATTAACAGCATACATTTGGGAAAGTGGAAAAATCAGCTTCGTCAGTTCCTGCCTATGCCAATGCTCAATGCCCATTTGCAGTTTCAGATTGATTGGCCAACCCACTGAGGAGCAAAATGGATGCAGACAGACGGGCAGAGTTTTCCTCATTTTATAGTAGGATAGTAGGATTTTATAGTAGGCTATAGTAGGATTTAAAAATGTAATTGACTGATCAAATGATAGTGAAAGTGACTGGTGCATGAACTGTTGGATAGAAAGTTAAGTTAAGTTCAGTTCACTTTATTGCCCATGAGGGAAACTTCAACTTGCAGCAAGGCACAATAAAATCACAATGATACAACACAGACCCCAGTGCAATTTAAAATGATGATTGGTGGCAGATGCAATGAATGTGCAAGAAGAGAACAGAGATATTTGTGCAAAAGTGCAAATGGAGCATATTTACTGCACATGAGATGAAGAGATGTTTGTATCTGAAACCTTTATTCTTAATTAACTTGACAGTGGTTTGGTCCAAGTCTGAAAGAGTCAGGTGGTCCCAGTGTGATAGTCCCTGCTCTTCCCATCCCACAGGAGGGGGCAGTGGGATCGGCCGGGCGGTGTGCCAGCGCTTCGCCTCCGAGGGCGCCTCCGTGGTGGTCGCTGACATCAGCGAGGAGTCGGCCAACGAGACCCTGGGGAGCCTGTCACGTGACCTCAGAGGGCAGGATCACATGGCGGCCGTGGTGGATGTGTCATCCAAACAGAGCGTGGAGAAGTTGGTCACAAGCATACAGGTGTGTGTGTGTGTGTGTGTGTGTGTGTGTGTGTGTGTGTGTGTGTGTGTGTGTGTGTGTGTGTGACGGACAGGCAAACATCCAGACACACTCTCTCTATCCGTTTAAATAAAAACATGCATTATGTTTCTGGTTTGTTTGGAATAAACAGAAGAAGAAGAACTGTGTAGTTAGCATGAGCAGCGATAGCCACCATGGCTGACCAGACACAGAGAAGAGAAACTCAAACTGCATCAACAGAAAAGCCAAGCTCCGCCCACACCGTTTGATTGACAGGTGATCTGTGGGAAGTGCAAAGCCGAAACACCACAGTGAGGCTGAGGGACAAAGATGGAGAAAGAAAAATAATCACCTCCCATTACACCCACACCTCCTCTCTTTCTCCCTCTTTCTCTCTCCATTAACAGTCAGTCACAGTCCTCTCCTCTCCTCTCCTCTCCTCCTTTCCTCCTCCTCCGCAGGGCCGTTTCTTCCAGCCTCCCTCGGTGTGTGTGAACGCGGCGGGCATCACCCAGGACGACTTCCTGCTCAAGATGGAGGAGGAGCAGTTTGACAGAGTCATCCAGGTCAACCTGAAGGTACACAGACACCATCCGGTCAGCCTCTCACATGAATGACTAAGGACTAACCTGTCTCAGAAATGATTAATCAGAATTAACAGCAAAGCATGATGGGATGCAGACGCCCCGGTTTCCACTTGAGTCCGTCATTTACCAGATTTCTCTCTGCTCATGGCATTTTGAGAAGTGCATTCCAGACAGGGAAAGTCAGGGAATTTGATAAAATCACTTTACAGGAATATACCAGACTATATTTTACAACTTGTTTTAACAATGTTTTTTGCATTAGCTGGTTGTTTTCAGCTGTTTTTCTCCACAGCAAGCCCCAGCTGTAGTGGAAACCAGACTGTTCACCCCTTTTGAACTTTTCCGTGCTGAAAAAACAATGTTAACAAACCAGGAAGTGCGCCAATTTAGTCACGGAAAAGTCAGGGTGACAGTTAGCGCCGGATAATGAATTGCAGTGGATCTGTGAAATAGTCACACATCATGAAGTCAGTCCAGTGATACAGTAGTGGGATAAGTGAGTCATTCATTCGTCTTCCCTCCTCTCTCTTGTATCCCTCCCTCCCGGGTGCGTCACCCACCTCCTGTCCCAGGGGTCCTTCCTGGTCACCCAGGCCGTGGCTCAGGCTCTGGTGGCCTGCGGAGCACCCAAGGGCTCCATCATCACGGTGGGCAGCATCGTGGGCAAGGTGAGGAACAAGCAGGCATCTTGTCTGTGTTTTACGTTTTAGGCATTTAGCTGAAACTTTTATCCAGAGTGACTTAACAAAAAGTGCAACAGTGGAATCCTGTGGAAGATAAAGGATAATTCTGGTTATTTTCAACCTGGACCAGTCAGTAGCTTCGCTGCAGAGCGAGCCACATATCTTTCAGTTTGCAGGGAGTGCTGCTTTCCAGGAGAAACTCAAAACAGTCAAATCCAATTAAAACGATTAAAACACGCCGGATAATTCTGGATGTTTTCAACCTGGTCCATATTTGCTCTGTCAACTTAAATAGTTTAGGAGAAAGCTGAGATAGAACCAGAGGAGCTAACTGGCTGTTTTCCTTCCAACCAAGTATTTTTTTAAAGGGGCATTAAGTAAGCTTTGACCTTTATTGACCTCTGCTGGCAAACAGCAGAAATTGCAACAACCTTACTGCAACTTATCTCAGGCTGTGAAAGAGAGATTTGACAGACAGAAATCTCATTACCTGGTGAAGGAATCAGTTGGTTGTTGGTATTGATCAACAACCCCATCAACCCCCCACGGATGAATTATGGTCATTTTGTCATTTCGGTCTTTATTCTCTGTGCTATTGGACAGTGAAAAACATATATATTTCCCTGTTAAGTTAATCAGTTATTCCTAGTCGATGAATTGTTCAATTGAAGTCCTGCATTTTAAGAGGAAAGTAATTGAGAATTGAGGCAAGATGAGTTTTTGTGAAATAAGTGAAAGTGAAATAAGCTTTAATCATTGGTGTATATGCAGAGTGCAAAATAACCATTCTGGCTATTCCAGTCTGAGAAATAGTGAAAGCAGCTGTTAGATCTGAATTTTGAAAGGTGGATGAAGTTTCCCTGTTTATATAGACTGTGTTCTGTGTGTGATTCATGTTACCAGGTGGGAAACATCGGACAGGCAAACTACGCCTCCTCTAAAGCCGGAGTGGAGGGTTTAACCAGGACTGCTGCCAAAGAGCTCAGCAGGTCAGATGAACCTGAAGCTCCCATGAACCTCCAGGCCGATGGACATTTTAATTATTTGAAGGAGAAAATGAATGAATCCCCAGTCAATCGCTGCCTTTCTCTTTCACTCCAGGTTCGGGATTCGGTGTAACTGTGTGCTGCCAGGCTTCATATCCACTCCTATGACAGAGAAAGTACCAGAGAAGGTTATTAACAAGGTACAACACACACACACACACACACACACACACACACACACACACACACACACAGGTAGAGACAGATTTGGGTATACAAGAACTACCAGAAAAAAAAAAAAAATCATAAGTAAAGTGTAACATGTCCAGTAGGATCCACTGAATACCATGCACTTTAATATCATGATTTCTTTCTTGCAG
This sequence comes from Centroberyx affinis, assembly GCF_046629955.1. Classification (NCBI taxonomy): domain Eukaryota; kingdom Metazoa; phylum Chordata; class Actinopteri; order Beryciformes; family Berycidae; genus Centroberyx; species Centroberyx affinis. Next base: position 263,557 of record NW_027280500.1, on the reverse strand, counting down.
CCAAGGACAGTGCATTCACTATTAGTTAGTAGGGCTGAACGATTTTGAAAAAAAATATCTAATTGCGATTATTTTGACTGATATTGCAATTGCGATATGATTTGCGATATTAGAGGGAATGATAATTTTTACATCATTATTCTCATTTTCATTGGTATTAAAATGATTATGGTGTGATTTTTGCAGGGATCTGTACCAAACAAAGATGTTTTCTTCAGTCTGTAGAATATGATGTGTAGGCCAGGACATCTCTGCAGCACCACAATATTTAATTTAAAATGGTATTTTGACACACATTTCACCTTTAACAAATATTGCGCCTCCTGCGATTTGAAAATTGCAGTAGGCCATATTGCGATTTTGATAAAATTTTGATTAATTGTTCAGCCCTATTAGTGAGCATAATAATTGTAGCAGAATTCATTTAAAAGAAGTTTAAAAATGTACCAGCCCAACTTTGAAATGTTACAAGTCAGCAAGGCAAGAAAAATGAATTCCAAGTCACAATGAAATGACAAATGCTCTCAAAATGCCGTTTCTTTTGGACTTTAAAACATGGTGATTAGAAAATCTCTCCTAATGAAACAACCTGAAAACACTGACATGCTCCTTGAATATGTTCTGTGTGTGTTGTGTGTGTTTCAGATGACGTCCTTAGTGCCTCTGGGAAGAATGGGCGAGCCTGCAGGTCAGTGGAGACACAGATCGAACAAAACGGGAACCTGGGAAACTTTCTTCATAACGCTGCCTTCTTCTGTTTTTTTTATCATTATTTTTTAATGGAAAGGATGAACGGTTGCATGTTCCCAACATCACTGCAGCACTAGAAGCTATTATTTAACCCCCTAAAAAAATCTTAACACTTAAATTATTTCTCTTAATTTCTTCTCCAACCCCTTTGATCCTCTCTGTTTCCCTCCTATATTTGTCCCCCGCAATGAAATCAGAGGAGGGACTAAGGATCAGTCCTGGTCCATCTGTCCGGCACACACAATATCTTGGACTCCACTGATTGGATTGTGACAAAACTCCACAGAAAGATGTCTCATTGCTCCATTCTAGCATTTCTAAAATTGCACTGATCGTCCTAATGGGGGTACAACAAAGTTTGTTTACTTGTTTGATTTTGCCGAAACGAAAATTATGCATTTTCAAAATTATACCACATCAGTTGTTCGCTCATCCATGTGTCACGTGCAAAATCTTAGACACCACTGATTCGATTTTGAAAAAAAATTGGGAAAATATGCATCTTACCGCTGCATTGAAGTATTCAAAATGACACAGATTGTCCCAAGAGGGAACTACAGTTACAGCTCAAACTAAGGTGACATACTACTACTGATTGGCCCGGATGAGGACTTGTTGACCGACATGTTGACTGTTGCCTTGTCTCCTTTCCTTCTCTCCTCCTCCCTCCTTTCTCTGGCAGAGGTCGCTGATGTCTGTGCCTTCCTGGCTTCAGATGAATCTCGCTACATCACAGGAACCAGCATTGAAGTGACAGGTGCAGTATGGGTCACGTCTCTGATAACTAAACGCCGCAGTACGTCTCTAATTCCATTACTTTACAGCAGAGGTGGGGACTTGATCCACGTGACTTGGACTCGAGTCACAGTTTTAATTGCTTGAGACCTGACTTGATGCATGAAGAGAAGACTTGAGACTCGACTTGACTTCGGTTCTGGTGACCTGGGACTTGACTCTGACTTGTAGTTTGACGACTTGAAAATATGGAATGATTGAATTTATCAGTTGAAACTGATTATAGAAATCAAACTCATGATGCTCTTACCAAGTTTTTCTCCTATTAAAACGACTAAAAACAACTGACTTTACTTGGTGTTCTACATTTAGACTTGAGACTTGACTTGAGACTTGACATTAATGATATGGACTTGACTTGGTAATCTACATTTAGACTTGGGACTTGACTTGAGACTTGTGCCTCAAGACTTGAGACTGACTTGGGACTTGAGTAAAGTTGACTTGGTCATAATGTATTGAGATTTGCAGCTTCTGGATGTGACCCAGCAGCTAAACTTTTATTAACCAGAAAATAAAAAATAAACTCAACTAATGTTTCTGTTTATCTGTCAGGTGGACTTTTCATTGGCTGAGCTGGCTGTCCGTCACACTGATGAAGACCAATGGGAGGCCGGTTCCTGCTGTGCCTTAATCAGTGAATTGTTGAAGTGATTGTTCTTTTAATTAAGGTCATGATTGGTGCTGATTATGTTTTATAAATCTAGTTGTGAATATGTACAGTGTGAAGATACTGTTTGTACAAATAAACACCTTTATACACCTAACAGGTAGAGAGAATGTATTCTTTTGTAGTCTGGCTGAATTCACACAACAGTGGTACTTGTCATAGAGAACATTTTTACAAGTTTAAAAGTATTTTACTTAACCCTTCACATGTCTGTCTGGCTTTTTTTTTTTTATCTCATAAACCCCTCCTTACAAGTGACTGGAGGATTGGAGCAGGGATTTGAACCTGTTACCCCACAGCCAGACATATTTGGGGTTTGTTGACAACACCATCACACCACCAGGCCCTTCACACTGGAGGCTGATCTCTGATAGCTTTCCAGTATTTCCTCTGGATATTGGCTTTCAAAACCTTGGAAATGAAGAGTAGACGCAGAACTTGAACCCCTGAACTCTTTGTTTTCATGTCGGTGCTTAACTCACTGAGCCACTGAGGCTTACTTCTGCTCAACATGCTCATTGAAAACCTTTCAAAATTTCATCTGGATGTTGGCTTTCAAAACATGCTTGGATCAGTGGAAAGTGGTTTCAACACTGGACCTCACTGTCTCCAGTCTTTCCTCTGGATGCTGGTTCTCTCCTTTGTTAAAACCAGTCAGGTTTCACAGTCATGACCGCAGCAGCTTTGTGTTGCTGCGTTTCTCAGTGAGCTAATGGTGAGCTCAGCCTCTGAGTGGATGCTGGCTCTCAAAATACAAAGTTAAGCTTTGGAAATTGGACCCACACTTTGTGTAACAGCTTATTCCTTTGAGCCACCCAGTTGAACAATAGCTTAGCTTGTCTTGTATGATTTTCCCCCCATAGTGGATTTCAAAACAAGACCATTATGGGGTGAAGAAGCAGGAAGAGCTCCAGCCTTCTTATCTGTTGCTGATCCTATGAAGTCAAACACTTTTCAAACTGCCACAGATGAATTTAACACAGTAGCCTAAACTTTGACATGTTTTGATTCACCATAGCCTAGTGGATTATGAGATACAACATTATGACCACAGTCACCCAATGTTTTACACTCTGTCAAATACCAAAATTCAATATTCAAACTCAGTTCAATATCATGTGGTAAAAAGGTTGATAAGAAATTAGACATAAATTCTGACACTTTACATTTTTGTTAAGGTTATAGCCGCTCACTACTGCAATCACTGCAAAAAGCCAAACTGGGCACCTATCAAAAGCAAACCTTTAGACTCACAGTCGTTTTATTTGCACAGGTGAAAAAAGCAACAGATGTCAAGTAAGATTAAGTTTGGAGGTGTTTTAACAAGATAAAGATTTCAAGTTTAGTTTTGATTTTAGGGCTGCCAACTGTCATGAGATACATGCAAACAGCCTGAGGGTAACTTACATGGCCTGAACGGTTATTTAATGCAGTTAAACAAGAATAAGACATATTTCATGTCACACTGCTGTACATATATCCCCATGTTCACAGCCAGCTGTTTAATAATAGTGATCTGTTTCTAATGCTTTAATTACTTGGGTTATGAGCTACAACCAACCGTCACAGAACATAAACCATGGAGGTAGTATATTATTATATTGATATTATATCATATTAAAAAAAACAAACAGCTGCATTATACATGGTTAGGAATCGATGGGGGAACGAAACCCAAACGACCACAAGGTGTCGCTGTTGTTCATTAAAGCAAAAATACCTGGGAGAGTGTACTCAACATTTTTGCAGGGGCACAAATTCATCCAAACATCCACAATGCAAATCACCAGACAGCATTGATAACCAAACAAAATGGACTTCCCAGCTGAATTTTCAAATCTAAATATCTGTGGAAGGAACCAAAAACATGGAAAGAGGAGAGAGATTTACCAAGGCATGACGTGTTACACATTTAGATTCATCATAACTAAATACTACAAATGAAAACACAACACACATACACAACACATGCACTGTCTGGAAGGTTTTCTCCAAAGTAGCACAGAAAACTTCCTATTTTATAACTACAAATGAAAAACAGCGACATCTTGTGGCCACTGGAGATAAAAAGAAGAGAACAACAAGGGATGAAGGGCTTGGAAGAAAAACAAGAGTCAAGCAGCTCTTTTTAAAAAGATTATATATTACAGAAACAAGAATTTTAAAAAAAATTACTTACACACATTATAAAATAATACTTTTTCCTCTTTTCAGCACCATATTGTTTTGTTGAAACATTTGTCTTCAACACAATAAAAAACAAACGAATAAGTCGAGGTCATTTCTCTCTGGAGAATCTCAAGGGCAGATTTCTTCTTTTTTAAAAAGTTTCGGTCGTCCCCACCCGATTTCCCCGCTATATCAAAAAAGACAAACAAATAAAAAAGACAAAACAAAATAAATCCCAAAACCCCCTAGTATGATATCACCCTATAGCCACATTATACTTACAAACAACACCTCATTAATCACTTTTAGTCCCACGGTGGCTGAGAGAATCGTCCCCTCCCTCCCACCAGGTTCCTCCTACCCGCTGTCGTCCCACAGACAGATTTCCACTGGTTGTGTCTCAGCAGTGGACTTTAAAGATCAGAGAAGAGAGGAAATACAGACAGCGCCTTGGCCTAGATAGAGGCATGGGCTGACAGTAAAAAAAAAAAACTGTATTTCAGCTCTATAGGCAGTGGCGGTTCTAGACTATTTTCAATGAGGGGGCCAGGCTGGGACCAGCTGTTACTGCGGGGGCACCAGTGATGTTGCAGTTATATACACTACCAGTCAAACTTTTGGACACACCACATACTATTTTCCACATTTTAGAATAACAGTAAAGACATCAAAACTATGAAATAACACAAATGGAATTATGCAGTGACCAAAAAAAAGTGTTAAACAAATCAAAACTATCTTAAATTTCAGATTCTTTAAAGTAGCCGCCTTTTGCCTTGATGGAAAGGCAAAGGCTTTGGAAAGAAATTCATACATAGGATCAACTTCACTATTTATATTTGTCTAAGAAACACATTTCAAGCATTTAAGTAGAAGACTTTAGATCAAAATGGCTATAAGAGAATGAAAAACATTCAATCAGGTGTGTGCAAACTTTTGACTGGTAGTGTATATGCATCGTAAAAAAAAAAATGCTATGTTACAAAAGACTGTACAATGCATTTTCTAAGAATAAAGTAACCCAATCGGTGGACCAGTTAAGATGGAGGATGTAGCTGAGCCTCTATCTAACATTGGCCGGAGCAAACTGAACGTCACATCAACAATTTAAGAATGTTTTTCAAAAATTGATATATAAATTGGTACTATTCATCACTTTTTATTAACATTAACATGTGTTTTAAAAGTGTTCGGTCATTTTTAACTTTTTGCTGATAGAGCACTTTGTTCTAGTATAGGAGAAAGAACTGATGGCAGCTCCACACAGAGAAGGAAAAGAACAGACGTCCCACCATATCGTACTTCCACCTAGCGCTCAGAATATAGTTAGAGGGATCAACTATATGATGTGATTTGTTTTTCTGTTCTGCATTTTTTCTTCTTTCCGAAAAAAACTGATACTGCGATCTTTCCATTTCAAAGCGGCGCAGTCAGACAGCAGCAAACGACAATGAACCGTGACAGAACTGGAAGAGTCACCATTTAATCATTACAATGGAAGCAAAAAATTTAACAGCACAGTACAGTTGATGAAAACACTAAAAAAGGGATATTACAATAAAATATGGCCACAGATTCTTTGGTTGTACAAAAGGAGTTTCACTTTGACATCATGCATAGACCGACAGGGCGTGCACAGAAGTACTGCGACTCAGGCTGGCAGTGAGTTTAATATGTATATCACTCGTATCACTCGAGCTACACAAATAAATACAAATGAAATATACCACATTCGACTGGAATATTTGGTGGTCGTTTGTTTTGTTATTTTTAATCTCAAAGCACCCTGTTTGTTTTAAATAAATACAATAGAATATCACTATTTCTGTACAAATGGAATGTAATGCACATTTTCCCCAGTAAAAGCTTCATGAGATTGTAAAAAGAGACTAAAGGAAATGGAGAACTCAAAGTGAATAATAAAACTTTTATGCTTTGGTATAATTAGCACCTTGCCACACATTTCTTTCAATAAAGCATGCATTTATTCACGGTTGTAAGAAAAAAAGAGAGAGAGAACTTTGAAACTCATATACATATTTAAACCCTGATAACGTTCTGTGCTTGGAGAACCAGATGGAAGATCAGAAAACGTGTTCTGTGTGGGAAACAATGAAGCACCCAGGCAGTGACTCAGTAAATACTGGACTGGTGTGTGGTAGAAGCCCTGGTTTCCTGCTTAGCTGATCCAGATCTAAAGAGAATCGGCCCGTTCGGAGGCAGCGCTGACAGTTGTAAAAAACACACGTACAACATCAAGCTCAGTACAGTTTACAAAGTTAATGGCTTTTTGGATTCACTGATCTAGGCACCGGCACATCTTCTGTCCTGCCCCACTGCATGCAACATGTTTCTGCCCTACGTTAACAGTTGTACAACTTCAAAGAGAGTTTCTGTTGCTCTCAGGACCGAGTAGAGGCTGTCCCTAGTCACACCTAAAAAAAAACACAATAAAGCCTACTGGTCTCAGACTCCACTAACCACAATGCACCACACCAGGAAGATTCTAGTCATCGGTTTGAGTTGGGCTGGTAGTTGTGAGTCACATTTGTGGGGAGTTTATTAGAACTGCATGGTGGTTATGAAGAGAATATGACGATGAGTAGAATATTCACTTGGTGACAAGACAAATACAGCTCAGTCTAACAAGCAAGACTCAGTTGGTAACAGTTGGTCCGTTCCCTCTATTTATTTACTGGTGGTTCCATTGTCTTTGGTTCCCTTTGATGTAATCAGGTAGGAGCTGAGAGTTTCCCCGCGTTCACGCTGTGAGCAACACGACCGGCAAGTCACCAGGCGTCCAGAGAAACTCAGCTGATGTGTGGACGCTCAACACATTTTTGTCGGCCATGGCTGAACTTTTTTCCAATTAACGCAACCTAATTAGCGCCTGCTAGCTAGCTATGTTAACTCAAAACGATGCATTAACGGCAAAACCAAAGCCGCGAACAATACATGATTTGACCGTTCAACACTTTAAAGCTGCAGACCGCTACATAGATGCAATCGGAGCCTCTGGCCCCGCCCACAATCTGTCAGAATAGAGCGACCCATCAGCCATGTTGCTCTCAGCGTGAACGTGGGATGAAGGCGATAGAAACGATGCACTGTTAGGTGTCAGGGTGTGGGCCTTTTTTTGGGAGGAGGGGGGGAGGTAGAGCAGGTGAGATGAGTGGAAAAAAAGAGAGACAGCGGGGAGGAGAGAGGAGTGAGAGGGGGATCGGAGGCGGGGCTTCTGGCGTCGCGTCGCCGGCTCGGCTCGGCTCGCTCTCTTTCTCAGGCCGGCCCTTTCGCTGCTGGTAGAAGAACACTGTTTTATTCCGAGGAATGCTCTCTCTCTCTCCTTTTTTTTTTTCTTCCTTTCTCGCGGCCGTTCGCTCAACCGATGGTCTCCTCTTCGCGAGAACGCTCTACGTTTTTGTTTCTCTTCTCTTTACTTTTTTTTGACGTCCATTAATTGTTGGGAGGATGTTACTTTCCCCGGGCATGAACTCGAGTGTGAGTGCGTGTTTGTCTCACAACAGCATTTGCGTGTGTATAAGTGAGTGTGTATGTGTGGGTATGTGTGTGTGTATGTGTTTGTGTGTGTTTCATATCATTTACAAGTTAATTTACAAATTACCGGGAATGTATGGTTATCATATCTAAGTGTGTCTCTAAGTGCATGCGTGTGTGTGTGTCTGTGTGTGTATTTGTATGTGTTGTTCTCGGCATGGTGTGTGTGTGTGTGTTTAGCCTTGGAAACAGACAGGTCCCACTTCAAAACCAAACTGCTGGTTGCTCTCCCCAAAGTCTGAGACCTTGATATCCAGCAGAGGAAGATGCTCCACCTGTGGTGTGTTGACCTCCAGCACTGTCCTGTCGAAGCCCTTACGATACTGCAGAGAGAGAGAGAAGAGACAGAGAGGGAGAGAGAGAGGGAGAGCAGAGAGAGAGAGTGGGAGAGAGAGAGGGAGAGAGAAAGGGGGAGAGAGAGAGCAGAGAGAGGAACAAGTGTCAGAAAACTGGAATAATGATAATTATATGTTATAAATATGCTATTTGTCTGTGTTTGTGTGAATATGAGCTTGTATACTGTGGTAATTATATTGCTGTTTTCAGACAAAAACGATAGTCGACAAAAGGTTACATAGTTTCTCAATGAAGCCCCGCTTTGCACAGGTTTCAAGTTTCAAGAATAGAGCTGAACAATTAATTGAAAATAAATCTAAATCAAATATGAACTTCTGCGGTTTCCAAATCACAGAGGCTGCAATTAATTTCTTAAGAGGGAAACTGGATTTCTAAACAAGGTGTTTTGGAGCTGCAAGTAATTTTGGTCCAGGAATCAAGTACAATATTGGTGAAAACCTTTCATCATACATAGACTCTGTAAATCCTGCACAGTGACATCTATTTTTTTTTTTCACTTTAAACAATTTTAAAGTTCTTAAAAAATTATGACAAGAAAAACTTGTGATGATGTCAATATGTTTAAGCCCTAGTGAAGAACCATGTAAACTTTCAGTTAAGAAGAAAACCACCAATATTGCAGTTGTGTGGTTTCTCTGTGACAGCAGCCATATGTAGCTAAGAGGAAGGGAGCATTATTTTGTCTTTGATTGTTTGAATAAATGTGCTTCAGAGTGTGTGACATCTGTAATCTGTAATAAGTATTTTTTAACTGGCCACACAGTTAAACAGCAGTCATTAAATCATTCTCAACTGCAGTCAATATCAATTCTAATAGTGCATAACGAGTGGATTAACTGAATGAATAAATGTGTGTGTGTGTGTCTCAACTCACAGAGCAGCCGTCGAGCAGGGCTTTGATGTAAGGGCTGGTCTCGTAGCTCAGCTCCTCATCGTTGGCGCCCTGCAAGTGCAGCGCCCTCTTGTAGTTGTTCTTGGCGGTGCGGTCGGCCCAGGCCACCGAGCGGTGGCAGTGGTAGGTCAGGTTCTGACGGGCCTGGACACTCAGGAGGCGCAGGAAACCCAGCTGGACCACACCCACCGGATCACCGTTAGAGTCCACATAGGAGAACTGGCAGGAGGAGGAGGAAGAAGAGGGGGAGGAAGAGGAGGAGGAGAAGGAGGAAGAAGAGGAGGAGGGGGAGGAGGAAGGGGAGGAGGAGGAGTAAGAAGAGCAGGAGGAGGAGGAAGAAGAGGAGGAGAAGAAGAAGGAGGAGGAAGAAGGGAAGTGGGTTGGGGTTGAGAAGGAGGAGGAGGAAGAAGAGGAGGAGAAGAAGGAGGAGGAGGAAGAGTAGGAGAAGGGGGAAGAAGAGGAAAACCATGAGGAAGAGGAGTTACAGGGAAGAAAGGAGGAAGAAGGGATGGGAGTGGGGGAGGAAAGGGACGAGGAGGGAAAACAAAGGGAGTCAGAGAGGGAGAGAAATAGAATAACAGAGAGTCAGAATAGAATAATGGATCATTTGGTAAAAACCAAGGTTTCACCAACAGCCTTCAGGTCACAGACAGCTACTAACCTTGCTGCCAGTGGCAAACTGACTGTACCAGGATCCTGGAGTCTCTGTGTCCCAAGAGCTCATCTTCACCTGCCAGCAGAATTATACAGATATTGTAGTTAGACACATAGGGGAACTTGATGATTTTGCACACTAGCTCAGGCAGCTGCACTGTTTGGCTGACATCTCAGTCTCCATTTGTTTGGTTCATTTATTTTGCACAAATAAATAATACAGCTTGTGTAAGACAGTAAGATAGTAAAGACAATATTGCACCAGCCTGGGCCCAATTTCCCTGAAGCAGTTTGTTGTTGTTTTATCTCTATGGCACTAACATCCCCTTGCTTATATTGTAAATGGCTGAGAGAAAGATGGCCTTAGTGTGTAGATGTTACTGGGAAACCAGTCTCTGGAAGCTAGAAGGCACTTGGAGAGAGCACACCTCCGCCAATGCTGAACAATTCACCAACTTGCTTTTACACCCAAAGTCATCATTCCTATCGCTTAAAGTTTAAAGTTTCAGTTAAATTGATTTCTTAACTCTGAAAACAACCTTAAGAGTTAGATTAAAGTCTATATCCTCTTAGTTTCATGGTTATGACAATAACTGTTTAATGGCGGAAATCCCAGATCTGGATCACCACCAAAATCTAATGAGTTGTTCCTTGACTCAAGCAAAATAGTTGATGGACATTTCATGGAAATCTGTTCATAAATTAACAGCTAACAGGGGCGAAAACATAACATATAACCTCCTGGTCAGAGGTAAAAATACAAGCGCCAGGTGAGTAAAGTTTCCATCCCTTGTTACATGTTTGATTAACTCTGAGAGAGTATGTGGGGTTCAAAGCGCTTCACAGATTGGGTGGACTGACCGTGTTGATGCTCTTGCTGGGATACAGGCAGGTCTCTGCTCCGTTAGTGAAGTTGCAGAAGACCTTGAAGGAGTCTCTGGAGCAGCCCTGGTTGGGGTCGATCCAGTATTCTCCTGCAGGGGGCGACACAGAGGTGAGGCAGGGTGGAAAATACATGGGGAATACATCACGGAGGCAAGTTATTGACTGGGTCATGCGTTCTCATGAAATATATCTGTATAAATGTTACTTTATATTTCATTTTGAATGAAACACATCTAAGACTAGTAACAGTAGTTGCATTTCATTCCCTCTATCCCGCCTATACCTTTCCTGTTTCTCTACATTTTAAGAATCTCTTAAAGCAGAAATAACTTATAAACAATCTTTGATGAGGAATTTGCACACATTTTTGCATTTTACATTTTAGGCTCATTCCCTCTTCTTTAGCTGATTTCCTCATCCAGAGTGACCTGTAATGAGTGATTGGGTTCAGTGTCTTGCTAACGGACTCAACAGAACACATGACTGTGGATGAACACACTGGTGGAAATCCACAGTCATTTCAGTTTTGGGACTGACTCTCTACCCAGTAAGTACCAAGTAACCTTTTTGACTCAGAACCCCCAAAAATGAAGTGATACCAACTTGCGGTTCCCTATTGCAAATGTAAATCAGAATGTTGATACTAAATGATGATTATTTTCACTTTCCAGGCTTTTTGACTTGACTGGTTTTCAAAGAACACCAATCAGGAAGAACAGGAGAGGCTGTGATTCCCCAGGGGGTAGCAAGATGATTTCTGGGGGTCACATTGCTGAGAACCCCTGCTCTTGGCTCCCACCACCACATCAGACCCCTCCCAACCTACCGTCTTTGAAGTCTGGCTGGCTGAGGTGCAGGTCCTGGCAGGTGCGTGCGGGACTGTCCTGGGTGCCCAGAGGGAAGCGCATCGTCTCGATCTCCTGCCGAAGCGAGTTGAGCGAGCCGAAGATCTCCTCCATGCCCTCGCTGCCCATCAGGAACTCTGTGCCGGTGGCGTCGGAGGCTGGCATGTCGGACTCGGGGAGCAGCTTGCTGGCGTCGATGGAGCGCTTGGACTTGGGACTCCTCTGGATGGGCAGGGGCTGGATGACATCGCCTGGTGGGCCCTGGGGTGACGGGTACATTTTTTAAACTTTTAGGTGATGCTGTTATCAAGAGCGATGCACAAGTGAGCAGATAGGAGTTCAGATGATATGATAAATCTTAGTTTCCTGTTTTTACAGAGAGGTAAAGTACTCACAGGGGGTCCAGGAGGTCCTTGTACACCCTTCTCTCCCTTGGGACCAGCTCCTCCCTGAACACATTGAGGAGAGAGAGAGGTTCAACAAACATTACAGCAACAGATCAAAGTAAATAGATTCAATTTCACTGATATTATGGTGCAAATACTCTGAAGGTGTACTCACGGTTGCGCCCTTAGCTCCCTTGATACCTTGAGGACCCTGTGGAAGATATGAGGCTTTAGTGTGTTGATGATGACCTTCATTCATCCTTCATTGCTTCATTCCTATCACTCATGATACTCAGAAACATCTCAGGAACAGACTCAAGAGAGAGAAGAGAGTGTGACAGCATGTTTAAGGGATAAAAAGGTAAAGGTACTCACAGGCAGACCAGCAGGACCAGCAGGGCCGAGGGGTCCAGTGGCTCCAGACATTCCCTAGAACAACACAAGTCAAAAATGAGACTAAAACATCTGTGTGTGTGTGTGTGTGTGTGTGTGTGTGTGTGTGTGTGTCTCTGAGTGAGTATGTATGATATGATACTAGGGCTGGAATGACATATCAGGTCGATATTGGCCTTTTAAGTGTCGTCCACCTACAATATGATTGAGGTGAGGATGTGACTTTACTCCACAGCTTCAGCAGTGTGAGTCAGTAAAACCTGTGATGAAACCTGCCACATCCTGCTTGAAGACGCTGCTAACAACCTAAGAATTGCATTAGTCTGGGCTTCAGAGGCTTGGGGAAACACTGAATGCTTGCATTTTTTTGAGCTTTGTGTAATGAAAACAGCTATCGGCAGTTCCAATCCAAAAATATCACTATTGGCCTTCAAAAAACCCACATCAGCCAAACCCTATATGATGACATACCTTACTGACAATTCTCTCATGAATTTATTCTGCAGCATAAGCAGCCCAGTTCCACACAGTTTACGTGACATTCAGCCACACTGACATCACAGGTGTCATCTGTAGTCTACAGACTGAGGAGCTGCACCTGTCCAGCACATCTGAGAGAGGCCAAACTCACATTCTCTCCCTTGGGTCCGTTGGATCCCTGAGGCCCAGGCAGGCCTCGGTCTCCCTTCTCTCCCTGCTCTCCTGGGGGTCCGATGAGACCGATGAGACCTGGGTGACCCTTCTCTCCCTTGGCACCAGGGTCGCCACGCAGGCCGGGCAAACCGGGAGGTCCCTGCAGGAGGAGAAGAAGAGGAGGAAGAGCAGGAAGAGCAGGAAGAGGAGAGGAGCACAGTGAGGTGGTTGAGGTGAAGAGAAAGAGGTGATAAGGAGGTAAGAGTGGAGGAAAGAGGAGTAGGAAAAGAAGAGGAAGAAGAGGAGAGGAGGACAGTGAGGTGGTGGAAGAGACGAGAAACGAGATGAGGAGAGAGGGAATGGAAGAGATGAAGGAGGAGAAAGGACAGCAGGAGAAGAAGAAGAGAAGAAGTGAAGTGGAGGATTGGAAGAACAGAAGTCAGATCAAAATGGACTTTTACAACTTCAAGTCAAACTGTACACAATAGTGCAGAATGGATGTATGCATGTAAATAAAAAGGTATTATTGTCTTACAAGAGGTCCAGGTGGTCCTTTCTGTCCAGCAGGGCCTGGAGATCCTTGCTCACCCTGAAACACACAGCGAGAAACATATCAGCCACATTCAGTATTTAGTATCTAATAAACCAAATACGATATGTGCATATATACTGTATAATGCTGCGATGTTTAAGTCTAAACACTTAGTAAGTATAAGCAGTCAAAGCTCAATAATGGTCAACAGCAGACTCAGAAGTCATTATATGCATGCCTAAAATCTAATTTCCCATGTCTCCTTGATTGTGAAAGATAGAAGCAACAGACAAAAACAAATATGTTATTTTGATCACATTTGAGAGTAAACTCATTTCTTTTTTTGACAGTTACAAGGATGAGGATATTTCCAGACATGATGAGTGTTCCCATGTTTTGTCTGCGTTTCGCAAATGACACTTGAGTTGGTCCAGCCAGATGGGAACAAGTTTGTCTGTTTCACTGCTGTTGATTTTATTACTGGTTTGTATTAGCAACTGTATATTGTATTGTATGTGTTTGTGTTACCCAACACAAAAAATTAACCCTAATCAATATATTTACTGACCACTGATCCTGGGAGTCCTCTGAGACCCTCGGTTCCTGGTTTTCCTGGCTGACCCTGGGGGCCGACGGGGCCGGTCTTTCCTGGGGGGCCGAGAGCACCTGGGTCTCCCTGAGAAGGAATGACAATTAAGAGAAATATGTTTAAAAACCAAGATGTTATCAACTTTTTCTTATTCCATGCACTATGTAACCACTAAACCACTAATTTTCCACTGTATGTGACTATAGTATAGGTATGTATCGCAATAACGATACATAGTTAGTAATTAATACTGGGGTCAGTAATGGAAAATATCATCACCAGGAAGAGAGACGGTGATCTGATGTCTTTAGCCACAGGGAGTTGAAGACGGACTTGAAAAACACAGATACAATAAAGACAATGTAGTGTAAAACATCTGGACTCTCACCTTGGTTCCCTTCTCTCCCTGACGTCCCTCTGGTCCTCTCGTTCCAGCAGGACCCTGCCAGATAAAACACAGTTCACGTTAACAAACAGAATAGTATATATTTTATAATTTTGAGACATCTATGACACCAAACATAGTCACATAAGATTCTTTTGTTTTTACTTGTGTATGTGCTGTACATCAAAGCTATCAAGTCAGTCAAGCCATTTTCACAGTATTGTTTTAACGCTGGAGACAATCCATAACTAACAGACAATATAAAGATGGAGCTGTCACACTTCTTCTTGGATACCTCCTGCACTGCTGCTCTCCCACCAAAGGAATTGTTTGAGAATTAAAAATGTTGTTCTCCGTTCAACTCTCCGAACATATGAAGAAGGTTGTTTGGGAGCCACAAGTTTTATGCCATAATATTCACATACGACTCAGTTCTACTTTACAACAGAACAGACTGTTTTGGCCATTGGTAATGCAGGATAGATGTAGAATAGATGCACGATGGGGAATTCAACCCTGACCACTGTGCTGTGCTTATGTAGGAGACTCCTGGTAGCACCAGGAGCCCGTCAGATGAACGGGGTCAACTTACCCTCTTTCCAGGGGGGCCGGGGGGTCCGTTCTCTCCAGTAGGTCCAGGGGAGCCCTGCAGTGGGGAGGAGAGAAGACCAGTTCAAAACAATGAAGACAAGTATTTTATAATACTTAATTAACATATCTGCATTGTATTAGCTTGTCACTTACAGCTTCTCCTTGTTCACCATCCTCTCCTCTCTCTCCCTTTGCACCATCTTGACCCTGAGGGTAAAAAGGGAACAGGGTTACTGATAGGGATGGGACCATCTGCCTATGTCACGATACCATTCAAAATGGGATATGAGGTTTACGACTACAACCACGATATGATGTAATACATTGTATCGATAATGTAATACATCGTATCGATTACAAACGACAACAAAGTCTGACTGTGCAGAAATATGTTTATTTCTGAGCCAAAAATCTTTCGAGCAATGGCATTGGCTTGCTGGAATGTAAACAACAATTTAAAAATGTCATTACAAAGTGTAACTAACGTAATTTGGATGGAGAGCTGGTGAAATTCTGATGGGCCAGCCGTCTCATTTATGATCACTACAGCAGAATAAAATTTTTCTGCCCCATGATACTTATTGTGACATTTTTGTATATGCGATACATTGAATTTCGATATATTGTTCCATCCCTAGTTGATGGGTTTTCTTGTTGGGTCGCAGTAAAGCAAAAGGCTCGGGACAATTTATGGTTAGAACGAAGGAATGAACGAGCAAAAAACTTTCTGTACCTTCTAAAACACACAAACATCCTGCAGCCAGATAGAAAATAGGTTGAAATCTTAAATAGTGTTTGAGACACTGATAAATATGTATAAAGGAAATACAGTGGGGGGCAGCAGGATACTCACTCTGGGTCCGACCTCACCAGGGGGGCCGGGGTCGCCAGGGAAACCAACTGGGCCCTGGAGATGGAGAGATAACACACCTCAGACATCAAACACACACACACACACACTGGCCCCATATGTTAAAATGTGTGATCAGTTTGTTCTTTTATCTGTTGTCTTCATCCATATGTATGTCCCATTTCTCTGTGACAAACCTTTTTGTTTGAAGTGCTTTCTGAATAAATCTGACTTCACTTGACTTTGGTGAGTATTATATGAGACACACAAGGTTTATACCCAGATCTATGAATATTCTGTATGAGTGTATTACTGTCTAGACCTTCAAAGCTGCATCACAACATGGCAGAGATTGAAATGTCATCTGAATTGATGGCAACACAATTAGGACAAAGTAGAGATTAGAGAGAAAGCCGCAGGAGTCATTATACTTTCTTTTTGCAGTGCAGTCTACAGTTATAGATCCGTGCACTCTCCTGGTGTAGCTGTGTCAGTGCGTGTCTGTGTGTGTGTGTGTGTGTGTGTGTGTGCGCCGTACGGGGTTTCCTTTAGGTCCGTCGTCTCCGGGTCGTCCTCGTCCTCCGGCGGGTCCAGAAACTCCAGGCTGTCCTGCCTCTCCCTTTTCTCCTCGCTCTCCTCGAGGACCCTGCCATTAATCCACAAAACTATCAGTTACTCATTATGGCATTAACCCGTCAGCTGAAGCAGAGTCTACTGCTGATAATGGGGAGATTTCTTGGTGTCTTGGCCTACAAGGTCTCAGGGAAACACAATCGGCTAACTCACCTTCTTTCCTGGCTCTCCTCCGATTCCGGGTGGTCCAGACTCACCAGGCTCTCCCTGTCGAGCAAACATTATTTCTTTGAGTTCTCAGGACAAACATATGAGAAATATGGCGCTGAGTTATTATTTATCTCAATGACTTCACACTCATGCAGAGACAAAGCTTAAAGAGTAAAATATCTCCGCACCTTCTCTCCGATGGGTCCAGGATTACCCACACCACCAGGAGGACCTTGAGGACCCTGAAAAATACAAATACATTTCAGATAAAAGGGAATCAGTTACATCAAAGTGGTTATCATCAACATAAAAGCTCTTTTACAATCTCAGTAGAAATAGTAACATTTTCAAAGTAGTGAAGTCATCTAATCTAGTTAATTCATGATATTAGCTTCATATTAAGAAATACCAGCCCATGTAGCCCATGTGATCATTTTATAAATAAAGGACTGATACTCACGTCAGCACCGTTGGGTCCAGCAGGGCCGCGGGGTCCAGGGGGGCCAGGAGGACCCTGGAAACACATACAGGTGTTATATACTGTATATACATGTGTAAATGTGTATGTGTACATATGTTACAGTGTTTCAACCTGCCACGGAACAGATACACAAGGGCCATCCAGATAATTAAGAGAGACAACTAACTCGCTACCCGTCTCTCTTTATGACTCTTAGCATTACAAAGTTATTAAGTCTCACCATTTTGACAGCAGTGACAGACAAATAAGTAAAAGTTGACATCACTAACATCACAACAGGCTAACTAAAATACAAAATGTTTAGATTTGGTTTCAAATCTGAACATACATGTGCTTTATATGTGTGATTTGTATGGAAATCTACAAGTGGGGATGTGAGTGTTTCCTGCTGGTGGGTTTTTCCTCTTTTCTGCTTGGCTCTGCCTCTCTCTGTATCTATCACAGGTATCTATGGACGATCCTGCCTGCAGCAACCGACACATAGAAAAACATGTATCCCAGGTATTTCATGATACTCACCATAGGTCCAACATCTCCAGTCTCTCCCTTCTCTCCCGATGGTCCTGGCAATCCCTATAGGATAAAGATTAAAGTCAGACAGAGAATTAGCCTACCTGAGTTATCTTAGCACACAAGTACGGGACACACGGGAAACACAGACATAGAATTAAATGTCCTTACTCTGCTGACATCATGTAACATCATGTATAATACTAATGGAATAAATATCTTTACAGGACACACAGGTTAAAGATACATTAGGAGTATGGTGTAAAAACAAAGGAACAGGTTTCAGTTGAAGCTGAAACCTTGAGTTGTGGTATCAGCAGTAACCCATAGTGAATCTGTCTCTGTAATGAGTTTTACAGCATCGTTGGTCTTTGTACCTGCAGTCCGATGGGTCCAGGGGCTCCTGGGAATCCTCTGGATCCCTCGTCACCTTTGGCTCCAAACGGTCCTTGCTGGCCCCGGGGGCCGAGCTCTCCGTCAGCACCCTGCACCACAGAAGAAGAGAACGAACAAGGACAAATAAGACTTGGAGACAAGAATAACTAACTGAAATCACTGTCATCATGATTGTAATTATTCATGATGGTAATTGTGTCTTCAAAGAGTTAAAGTTCCTACTTACAGCAGCACCAGGTTGACCGACTGGACCCATTGCCCCTGGTGGACCAGGGGGACCCTACCAACAAACAAACAACAAACAAACAAACACATGAACAAAACAACAAACATGCACAGGTACTGTAAGTAGAGAAACAGCATCATTTCAGTTTGGATAACTGGATATACAAAGTCAGCTTTACTCTACAAATTAAATTCTGATTATTTCCCATCATAAGTGAATTTTAGGGTTTGATGCGATATCAGTTTCACTCACATGCTCTCCTTTGTCTCCCTTGGCTCCCTTCTGGCCGTGTTCTCCAACCTCACCCTGCAACCACAAACACACTGCAGGTTATAACAAAGAAAGGGCAGAATGAATGACATCACCTCTGGTTATGGTGGAGGCGCAGGTTTTGGGGGCTACGAGAGTAACTGGCCTTGTCTCCGTCTTCTCCAGGGACTCCGGGGGATCCGGCAGGGCCAGGCAGACCCACGGGACCCTGCACTCCATCACGTCCTGCGGGGCCGATGGGACCTTTCTCACCCTGAGAGAGAGAGAGAGAAGAAAGAGTAGAATCAGAATAAACACCCATCATTTTTCTTTGTGACAATGTTCAGGTTGGATGCATAATATTTTTGGATAGTTTTATCCTGAGTGTTGAGTCAAATGCCCTACTGTACATTGGACAATAATCTCCAAAGTACTCACAGGAACTCCCTTCTCCCCGGCAGGTCCAGGAGGCCCCTGAGGGCCCGGTCTGCCAGGGGGTCCGATGGGTCCGGCAGTACCAGCTGATCCCCTCTCACCAGGAGACCCCTACACAGGTGCAATGAAATAAAAGACATAAAACATATTATTGGTAGAAGCAGGAGATGGCAGTGCAGTTAAGTTATATGGATTGAGATATATGGATTTATGATATGTAAAAATGAGTAATATCTGGAGGAAATTAAAATAGAAACTGAAGAATTTCATCCCAAAATGAGATATCCAACATCTGAAAGAATGATTTGAAACGTACAGCAGGTCCAGGTGGTCCAGCAGGTCCTTCACTTCCCTTCAGGCCTCCACCTCCCTGGGAGAAAAGAGAAGGGATTAATCAATAAGTTTTCATCTTCACATCGGCTGTTTGTTGATCGCTTTTATCCAAAGATTCTCAAAACACCAAGCGTGCCTACACTCCCAGTATGGATGGCACCAGTGTGATTGAACTAGCGCTGTGAATCATGAAGTAGGTGTAGGAACCTGCACACTTCACTGTTGTTACAACTAATACTACTACTACTAATAATAAACTTTATGTGTATAGCACCTTTCAAAATGGAGTTACAAAATGCTTTACATAGAATGAAACAGTGTCAGAAAAGAAAAATACAGCAAATAAATAGAGGGACAGAACAACAGGAAATTAAATAAGTGAAATAACTAATTTAACAGTTAAATGGTATTTTATAAAAATGAGTTTTCAGCTGAGACTTAAAAGAAGAGAGAGAGAGTTAACTACTCTCTACTACTCTAACTACTATTTTAGACTAGACTTGGAAAAAGTTTGTCTGTGGATTGAAGAATTTCAAGAGTACAGAGAGTTGCACAGTAGTCAATAGAAGACAAAATAAAGCCACAAGAGGATGTCAGAGGATAAAAATGACCTGATGGCAGAAATGGCAGCCATTCGTGTGCAGGCTCACTCATCTATCTCATGATCCATACAATGTTTCCCTGCATCACACTCACAGGGGTTCCAGGCAGTCCTCTCTCCCCAGGGAAGCCTCTCAGTCCTGGGGGTCCGTCCTTGCCGGGGCCTCCTGGGGGTCCAGGGTCTCCCTTGGTGCCCTCCTTCCCTGACGGACCAGAAAGTCCCTGCTCTCCGGGTGGACCTGGGGGTCCGGGGTGGCCGCGCTCGCCCATGGGGCCGGTCTCTCCTGATGGGCCCTGGGAGGAGGGAGGGATAGACGGAGAGGGAGAAGGTGCAGAGGGGAAGAGGATGGTAAGAAGAGGATGCAAAGAAGGTGAGGATGGATGGAAGATGGAGAGGAAAGAGAAGAAGAGATGTTTTGTTGTGGAAGCTGATGATGTACAACAAACTAATGAGGAAATGCTACACATCCTGCAGAAACTCACCTGAGGTCCAACAACTCCAGGAGGCCCAGGTGGACCCATCTTGCCTTGGAAACCCTGGAGGAGAGAAATTAAGTTAATAAAGACAAAATATTAGGAATTCCTTACTACTGTTGAGTTGCATCCCATTGTGCACAATCCACGTCTCGACTGCCAAGAGGACTAAAAACCCTCTTCTCTACAGCACAAAAAATCTGAAACATTCCCTTCGCTAATAAATGACGTAATTTCTAAGGATTTGTATCATTAAGGAGAGCCAAGACTGGAACCAGGGTGGATGCAGTTCTTGCAATAACCAACTCTAACAACTACAGAATATTTTCTCACCATCTTCAAGAGGAGAAAAAGACAAAAATAATAATAATAAAAAGACTTACAACTTCTCCTCTCTGCCCAGGGTGTCCGGGCAGTCCGTCCTTTCCTGGTGGTCCCTGTATGAAACATCAATCAAGCAGTTACAACATCAGTCAACTTAGGAATTAAATCACCACCTTCACAATGATTCTGACATCAGAACAAAATGGATTCCCTACAAGCATCAGTAACCAAGTCAACGAAAACAACAAAACATCTTGACAGTTAACTCAACTCAAAACTGGAGTCACATATTACAACTCTGTTATTAACAATAGTCAAAATAATATCAAGCCAAGTGATATCAAATTGATTATAGATATAGCTGTCATGTGACCAATAAAATTTAAACGTAATCAAAATTATTATAACAGTCCTTACGGGAGGTCCCTTTGGTCCGGGGAAACCGTTGGCTCCCTGAGGCCCTGGCAATCCCTGATGAGGTAACAACACATGTATTGATCACAACAAATAATTTAATGATAACTGATAAACCCATTAATCATTCAAGAATTTACAAAAATTAGGCATAGGTTAAATGATTTGAATGTAACAGCACATCAGCATGGGTGTTGGTGCATTCTGATAATCAAACATGAAGAGCTCACCCTCTCTCCGGGGGGCCCATGTGGGCCATCGCTTCCTGATGTTCCCTAATAAACAACAACAAAAAAACAACACAGTAAATAAAAAAAGCAGGTGTTGGTCCCAAACTACTATTCTTCAATATTTGATGGACTTCACTTAATTTATAAACCAGATTATTTGCTTAAAGAAACATGTAAATACATCAAAGAAAACAGACGGTACTCCATGTTTTAGGCAAGATGGCAAAGGATAACACAGTGAAGACACAGTGAAATGTCCTGTGTGCTTTCATTTATTCAAACTGTTGGATTCAACACCCAGTTTGAGTTAAAACACTTGCAAATTATCTGTCTTAGGAAGCTTGGGTGTACTAATAATAATATTAACAAAGATAATAACACTGACAATATGATCGTCAACAACAACAATAATCATCATCATGACATTCGCGTAGCACTTTTTTTTGACAAAATTACAAAGTATAATCAATCATATAATCAATCCACGGTAACGACGCACCTTAGCTCCTGGTTTCCCAGTCGTTCCTCTTGGTCCTCTCTGCCCTCTGGGGCCCTGAGGGAAGAAACAGGAAACTTTAGGAGTTTTAAAGTCACTGAATGAATGAATGAATGAATGAGTAAATGAGTGAGTGAATGAGTAAATGAGTAAATGAATGATGAATGCAAGGTACCGTTGGTCCTCTTTGTCCTCTTGGCCCTGACTTGCCGATCAGACCCTGGGGAAAAACAAGATGACAGATTCAGAAACTGCACATCAGTATTCACTCTATGACTTCCTTTGCCTTGGTGTCACACCATCCTTCTGTGGCCATTTAAAATTTTTCCATTCACTGTAAATAAATTGGAGATGGAAATTCCACCTGTGAAATAATCCCTCTGCTCTAAATTTCATGCCATATCAACACTTCCTGTCCTATGCTATTACTGGATTAAAAATCGAGTTATCTTCTGTCTATTGTTTGTCTAGATATAACACTCTATGAATCACACCGTTTGACACGGGGATTCTCATTGTGATTGTTGTTTTGATCACAATACCAATTATTCAGCCAGATAGTCTGACTTATGCGGCTGTAAGTCATTCACAGGACAATCGACCTACCCTTGTTCCCTTCTCGCCGTTTGAGCCGGGGAATCCTGGGAAACCAAGAGATCCCTAAAAAACAAAAAAACAACTCAGCATCAGCACAGTTTCTCATCATGAAGAGGCCTGGTGACAACTGGAGGGTCAAACTGGATGAATGAGTGAGTGAATAAATGACTAAATAAATGAGTGGGATGGTATATGTGTGTGTTGTTCTTACCTTAGGTCCTTGTCTTCCAGGATAGCCAGGAAGTCCAGGTACTCCGAGTTTACCCTGAAATCACATGTTGACACCAATAATCAATAATCATTAGCCTTTAACATAAAGGGCCACATTAGCTGTACGGTTGTTAGAATATTACTGACCTGTAGGATGTTACATAATGCATTGGAATGTTAAAATTTAACTCAGAATATGGTGGTCAGGTAAAGTACTGTTATCTGTCAATTTTAATCCATGCCATAAAGTTCATAGCAGCAACCAACAAATACATACGTATAACTTTATATGAAAATGAAATGGTAATGTTTAATTCAATTGTCTCTACAATATAATTTTATATTGACTTCCATGTGAAAAAGTCAAACTTTTCTCACTGTATGAATGCAACCACAAGAGGGCAGCATGATGACTTTTCCTCCCCTAATGTTTAAACAGGGAGGCTATCCTCAAATCCTAAAACACTTGAGAAATAACGTGGGAAATTTTGGGAAAATGTCTTCTTCAGGGTTCCCACACTTAGTTGGACATCAAATGCACTTTCAAGGTCTTATTTAGTGAAATTCAAGGACTCAAAATTGGCATGTCTTGGGGTGAGACATGAAATTGGTCAGAATTAGACATCATAGAAGCCTCGTTCTTTATTGATGATTCTGTGAAGTCAGGAAATCATGGTAAAATCATTCACTTTAAATTTGCTGCTATACTCAAATCTCCATCACAGGATTTTCTTCAGGATGTGAAGTATTGATCCTCGAATCGAGACAGGTCAGAGAGCTGAGGCATATTGATAAATTTGGGTGCTATATTTTAGTAAAAAATAAAAATTCTTCCAAGGCCATCCATTCTTTTATAAAAATGTTCATGGCCTTATTTTATTTTCCTCAAATCCACAAACTTGCAAGGATTTTGCAGGATTTTACTTTTTCAGAACAATAACCTAAAAGTCTGTTTTGATAGAATTTCCCTTTAAATAATAAAGAAACAACAAATAAAGAAGGAAGTGACACCCTTAAGAATATCTGTAACCTGTTGCATGTTACGAAGAACCAATCATATCATGTTGTCCTGGTTGAGCAGCTCCTACCTTCTCTCCAACGAGTCCGAGGGGTCCGAGCTCACCAGGGGGTCCGACACGACCCTTTGGCCCCTCAGGACCGTCCTCTCCCCTGGGCCCCGGTACTCCACCCTCACCCTGTCAGCGTAAGAACAGGAAACCCGTCAGGATGCATTCACACATCGTTTCCATACAGTGGCAAATCAAAACAAGTAATGAAATAAAATGAAATGGAGACAACTAGTTTAATCAGTCAACCTATCAATCCATCCATCCACTCACACATTAACAGACCAATTCACCAACCAATCAATTAATCAATCTTACCCTGTCTCCCTTGGAACCGAAATCTCCCTTAATTCCAGGGAAACCATCTTCACCCTAGAAACAAAACAGGCAAAAAAACCCCAAACATTCAAAAAAAATCAAATGAGGCGGTGCAGTGCTGTTAATAAACACTCAACATCATCTTATGATTTTGAGATAAAACAGCCTCAAATGAAGATCCAAAAATGCCTTGTTTATAACTTTCACCGGTGTGTGTC
The DNA here is from genome assembly GCF_046629955.1 of Centroberyx affinis. NCBI lineage: Eukaryota > Metazoa > Chordata > Actinopteri > Beryciformes > Berycidae > Centroberyx > Centroberyx affinis. The sequence goes on along the minus strand of NW_027280500.1, from coordinate 239,265 downwards.
AACTAAAAATGTATACATTATCATGCCTTAACTATACAGGTGTCTGGTGAGATAGGGCCAAGACTAATCAGCCAGGATGTTTTTAAGTGAGTGACATGTATTTAAAAGTCTTAAACAGTCCAAACTGTAATGAATCACTTACCTTCTCTCCCTTGTGGCCCTTCAGTCCACGGATTCCTTGACCTCCCTGCAATCAAAGCAGCCAATAATTAGAATAAAAAAAGAGAGGAGGAATCCAATCTGCGTGGGTGAGACAAAGAAACACCTAGGGAGGCATGAAAATGTTGCATCCTCAGATATGAGCAATGCTAACAGTAACAAGGCTGCAAAGTGAGCCACAGAGTCAGAGAGACATTCAGGTGTTTCCTGGTAGCTTGATGTTCCTCGGTTATAAAAGCAACCATGCTGAGGCAACTCTTTGGGCACTGTTGCTCTTCAGAGTTGCTGAAAAAGTTGCCCTGTGTATTGCTGCCTTTAGTCATTGGTATTGTTGACATCCATTGCTCTGACCAATAACTCTGGAAAAACTGAATTTTGGATGGCAATGGATGGAGAGCAGCTTTGAAATGGCAAATACTGACCAGCCATGCTGGATCATGTAACTGGTATGTTTACGTCTAAAAATAGCTAATATAAAGCCACCTAAGAATAGATTTCAGAGTTGAAAGTTTTGATTGTGGTTATTAGCAATAGTAACTGTACTGACCTTGATGCCACGAGGGCCAGGATAGCCAATAGTTCCCTGAGGACCGCTGGGACCCTGTAACAAGTAAAAGACACATTACAGTAACAGGTTTACAACACAATAAAACAGTTTACATGTGAATATGTTGGGTTTAGTTTTTACAAGGAGAGATACAACCACAAGGAACTGTAAGCAACTGCCCATCATGTTGCATCACTGTATTTATACTTGTAATTGCCAGTTTCTAATACCAGTCCTTGGACTTGGCTGGTAAATATATGAGGGTGAGGTGTCTTTACTTTAATTAGGCAGTGTTGGGGAGAATTAAACTGGCAACCTTTCAACTATTAGGCAGCCACCCTAGCCAACATGCCAATATGACACAGACCCAAAGTGAAGAGATTTGGTATCGCCATGGGACCCACAATTATTAAGATATTATTACTCTTGTCACATGAGGATCCACCAGAAATGGGCTGGCAATCCAGATATTCTACTGTTTACATTGATGTACAATAGAAAACCGTTTTGTGTCTTCCTGTCTTGTGCTTTAACTGTTGTGTCATACAGATATAACCATAATATGTCATAGTAATTAATGATAGTAATATACTGTTAAATCCTATATATAAAGGTTTCTACCCAAGTGGTATGGCTCAAATCAAGAGATTAGGTGGCTCAAATGGAAATACAAGCACACTATGGGAGATTTTTTTTTTTTTTCTGAGGGGTCAATACATTTAATTATTATTGTTTGAATTATTAATTAGTGAATCAGAAATGTGTATTTTAATCAAACTCTTTCTCATGTAAAACGTTTTTCCTGTAATGGCTCCTCATGCCATTTGGTCGCATATGAAATGAGTTCAGTGAATTTGTCAAAAGGAGGACATGAGGTGTGACTGGGATATGACTGACACCCACCTGGTTTCCCTTGGTGCCAGTAGGCCCCTCCTTTCCTGGGTGACCCTGAGAAGGTAAGACAGAGAGGTAAAGCCTCAGGAAGAGCATCCATTGTTAGAGGATTCAATTTAATTCAATACAAAGATATAAAGGAAGAAAAAATCAAGGAAGAAACTTACAGGAGGGCCGTCAGCTCCGGGCATTCCTGGCAGACCGGGCTTTCCTGTGGGACCCTGCAGGAGACAAGGAGAACGTAAGATAGGAGATAAACAAGATATAAATATAAATAAGATAAATATGTCTTCTAGATAAATATTACACCGTCTATTTTTTTCACACTCTGAACAACAAGCAGTAGCCCTCTTCATCTCTTACATGAAATGAAATCCAAAATTGTATGTGATATATGGTAAGATATTTTATGTTAAAATCTGATCTGATCTTATCTTTTATAACAGTGAAATTGGTGTCTCACCTTCTCTCCTGGAGGCCCGATGGCTCCCTGAGGTCCTGGCATTCCCTGGGAGACGACACACACACACACACACATGAGAGTCTTCATTACGTTCTCCTGATTCACACTTGGCCCAGCACTGGCACTGGATGTGTGTGCATGTCTATGCTCTTTAGAATACTTGGTGACACAATTATTGGTGACACATTTTTGGTAAATATCGCAGGTATGTCCCCGTCCTGTCCATCTGTCCTCTGTCTCACCTGAGTTCCTGGGGTTCCCTGCTGTCCTGGGGGTCCAGGCTCTCCTTGGGGACCCTGAAGAAAAGAAGAGAAAAAGAAGAGGAATGAAAAGCGGGAGAATTACTACTGGCACCATAAAAAAGTTTTATGGGTTTTTATATTGGACATCTGCACATTCAACAGAACAAAGTTATGAGATAACACAGTAGATAACTTAGGCTGACACTGACCAGGTTTCCTTTGGGACCGTGGGGCCCGTCGTTTCCTCGCACACCCTGAAAGGAAGACAGGAAGAGACTATAATATCACTGAATGGAAAAGAAGAATCAAAATCTGAATCAGATTGGAAATAAACAACTCAAACACTGTTGTCTCACAAAACTTTGTGGTATCACATATTTAGCTTAGCAGGGGATGACATGATAATACATTGTTCAAATCATTAAGTAACAGCAGAAGTAAGTAACGTTTACTTGGTGGATGCTTTTATCCAAAGTGCCTTACAGTAGTGGTTCTCAACCTAGGGGTCGGGACCCCCCAGGGGATCACAAGATGATTTTGCGGTATTGCCAGATAATTTATGGGATAGGAAAGAAACATATTTTTACTATAAAAATGTATTATCATGTCTATTTTTTCAGATTTTTCTCCAATTGTTTTGTTCTTGTGAAATACTGAATAGTTTCAGTCTCTAGGCCTAATTAAATTAAATAACCTGAAAAAGGAAAACCATTCTTTGGTTGAACTGTTCATCACTCTGCATATGTAGCCTGTGACGGGGAGGAGGCATCGCTTCATTTTAAGTTGTCATGAGATAAATGGTTGAGAGCCACTGCCTTACAGCACCGTGAGTGATATTTTTTATTTTATTTTGGGCAGCTGCAGTGGGAATCGAATCCCTGACCCAGGCAGTGTTGCAGACTTGCTCTACCCTGTGAGCCACTCAGGACCGCAAATTATAGATTTTGTGACGATGCTGGTGGGACTGTGTACCTTTAGATATGTGGGAATGAGCAGGGAGTTGAACCCTGCTGCTGAAGGGCAGTGCTCTGCCACATGAGTCAAACAACACTTATATATAAATGTATTGTGTGTTTGTCAAATGGATACTTTGGACTTGGCTGGCATGAATCCTGTGTGATATTGGGTGACTTGGTATTGTTTAAGGTGACTGTGGGAACATTACATGTTCATTTTTAGATTACCGGACGTCTCAATCATCTTTATATCTGGTCATAGAGTATTGTTTTAGGAGGTGCTGTGAGTGCAAAGTGGTCACAGTGGGATAAACCAAATGTTCCTGAAATAACAGCAACACAATATGGAGCAATACTGTTTTCACTCACAGGAGGTCCAGGGATTCCAGGAGGACCTTTAGGTCCCAGCAAACCACGAGGCCCCTAGAGACACACACACACACACACACACACACACACACACACACACACACACACAGATAGATAGACACAGATAGATAGACAGACAGACGCACACACACACACACACAAATCAGGATCAGTCAGTGAAGGCCATATAATCACAGACATACTGTAAATGACATTATCAAAAATCCTTAAGCATTATCTTCTAGATCTAGAATAAATAAATATTGGGGATGGAATAAATAATCACATTTATTCGAGACAAACAACAGGTATAGAGGTAAGATTAGCGCCAGGACAAACCAACAGATGAAAACATAGAAATGTGTTTAATGGAGATGGAATTGGTGGGAGCTGACATCCAATATAATACAATACATAGTTTCAACTAAGAAAGCTGATGAGTCAGCAATGAGCAAAAATTGTTTGAAAAGCTAGCTCCTGTGGTAACCAGGGTGCTGACTGGCAAGCTTTCATTCTTTCTCCTGTTGTTTATTCTTATGCATGCTACTACTTTTCAGTAAACTTTTCAGTCAGTACATGTGTTGGTAACTGTTGTGTAGAAACCATAACACCCTTCCTGGGATCATGGGTACATCTGTGATGCTGATGGCACTTGGCTGCAGCTTGTACCTAGTCATCACTATTGTACCCATAATTGCAGCAAAGAACCCTTCCAGTATCTCAAGTATTATCGCTATGGTGAGAAACAAGAGTCGTGGAGGTAACATTAGTGTCAGCACCAACCGACAGATGGCTACATGGTAGTGTGTATTTTATAATAATAATAATGGAGGCAGGGGCGACATAAGTACTAGGGGCAACCAGCAGATAATTAGACACATAATACTGGTGAAAAACAATAGAGTCAGAACCAGCTGTGTTGTCATGGAAACACTCACTGGTTCACCTGGGAGACCCCTGGGTCCAACGTCTCCGTCGTCTCCCTGGAAACACACACACAGGCACAACATGTAAAGGATGTTGAGATAGAAAGACGGTCAGAGAGAGAAACTGGATGTTTGAATGGAGCCTGGAATCATTTCAAATTCTTTTTTTTATGGCCAGAACTTCTTACCCTCTCTCCGTCCTCTCCGGTAGGTCCTGGGGGTCCCATTGATCCTGTGTCACCCTGGGGAGATGAAGGAGAGAAGTGAGGGATTAGCATGAAGGGAATATTCTCAAACCCCAGATCCCCAAAATCAATATTCTAGAGTGAAAATATTCTATAAATATTCAAGAATCAATATTCATTCACTATCAAGATAAGTTTAATATATTATTATTATCATTATTAAAGAACTATCAATATTCTAAAAACTGAGTATATTATTGTAAATTAAATCAGACAGAAGAAAACATAAGAAACAAGTTGCTCCAGTTAATATTCAAAAGCTATCAATATTCTAGATGTAGGATATTCAGTAAATTGATAAATGCTCTAGGACTAGCAATATTCTGTAACTAAAATATTCCATTAATTTCCAAGAACTAGATTTTAGAGCTAGAATATCAGTAAATATCACTAACTAATATAACTATCAATCTTCTAGAACTAAAACATTCTGTAAATATTCAAGAACTGTCCAATTCAAAATCAAATTCACGGGCATGAATTGAATACAAAGGAATGTTGCCAAAGCACATTGTGATATCACATTAAAAACAAACAAACAAATAAATAAATGCAATGTTAAAATACATTACAATAAATTAATTACAATACATTAAATACATTAAAAAGCAATTACAATGCTACAAACCCAACACTACTGAAGGCAGTAGTTACAGAAACTCATTAGATGCAAAAGGTACTTACTAAAAACATTCTATGCACTATGTTCAGTAATTACAATAGTATCCATATTCTAGAACTAAAACATTCCATAAGTAAACATGAACTATCAAGATTCTGGAACTAAAACATTCCATATATAATCAAGAACTATCAACATTCTAGAACTAAAACATTACACAAATAATCAAAAACAATCAACATTCTACAACTAAAACATTCCATAAATCCTTTTTTTTAATTATTATTTATCATGATTTTGTTGACTGTTGTTGTTGTCTCTCAATGTTACACTGTCTTCTTGCACTGAATGTGAGGTCTTGTCCCTGTACCATTCGATATGTGGCAGCATGCACTCATGTTACTGTGATTCAGATTGTGATAGTTTTGCTTTTGGCTCACCCTGTGTCCTTTGTCACCAGGCAAACCAGGCAGACCATCAAAACCACGGTCACCCTGAGAGAGACAGAGGGAGGTTGATACATGACTTCATTACAGAGAGAAAACATGACAGAAGAGGAGTTGATTCATTATTACTTTATCTGAGCTTTTGATTTGCGGCTAACAGTGGTTTTGGGACATCACAGAAAGCCCACACAAAGGAAATTGTGTGTGATGCTGCCAAGACCTTGTTCCCACGACAGTCACTCTGAATTTATGTCACACTCGGGGTGGGAAACTCGACCCAGAAGAGCAAGAACAGCCCAGCTATGTCCTACTGCCAAGATGCACTTCATACAAACATAATTTCACAGATTCCCTACTGAAAAATATAGATACAAAGGGATATAGATTTATATATTTGACCCACTATAGCTAGACTACTAGCCTACCCTACTAAAGTCAAGTGGTTGTTGTCGTTCCTGAGATTGCTAGCTAATTTGGTAACTGTAATTTGATAACTCTCTGAAGTCCTCACTTGTGGGTCGAAGTAATGCTAGTTTTATATACTGTATATGTCAATCTTTCGGGTAGTTTCCCACTACAAGTATTCAAAATGGCCACAGTGGGAATAAGGTCAATTACAGGCAAAGAATGAAATAAACCTATAAAGATATGATGAGGCAGGCAGTGATTGTGGCGACTGAGTGATGATAAGCCTATATGTAGAGATTTTGATGATGTTAATAAAGGGTTTACCTTGGATCCAGACTCTCCTGGCATTCCCCTAGCACCATCAGCTCCAGCACGACCCTGTGAGACAAGCAGGGGGAACAGGTTTTACAAAGCCATGTTCAATTATTGTAGCATGCTACATGACTGATGACTGTATAGGAGTTATGAGCTGAAACTGTCAGGTGACCGAGTTATGACCAACTGGAAGCTCTGAATGTATTTCCTGCACTCTAGTTTGCACCAACAGCCTCAGAGCCACTTTGAGACACAACAATTACTTCTGTACATCTCTTACACTCTGGGTTAGTAAAACAACACACAACTATAAAGAAAACAAACGTAATAGACAAGCCACATTGATTGTTTCAGATACTCACTCTTCTTCCCGATTTGCCTGGAGGTCCCATCAAACCCTGGGGTCCCCTAGGGCCCTGAAAAATGAATTAGATGTCTGTGATAAATGCCTGTCAAGATGTGAGCCTTGTCAAGATGTGAGAACATTATTTGACATACAAACTGTTTAAATTAAATGTTGGGTGCTTGGAACCACATTAATTATGGTGGATCTAGCTGTGTTTGGATATGTGGAAGTGTGTTTGTGTTGTATATAAGCATGCTTGTATGTGTAAATGACTGTATTTGTGTGTGTATCTGTATGTATATGATTGTGTGTGTGTGTGTGTATACACAAGTGTGATCCCTCTAATGTGAGGTCAGATGCAGTATGAGACCCAGGTGGTTCACAGGTGAGGTGTGGTGGGTGTGTTTACCTGAGGACCGGGGTCTCCACTCTCTCCCTTCAGTCCAGAACTTCCTGGAGTTCCCTGAAACAGACACAACAGGCATCAGCAAAACAACCTGGAAAATTCTTCTTAAAGGTGATTAAAAAAATCAAAGGTGAAAAAAAAAACACAACAGTTTCTGCAGATTAAAAAAAAAAGCTATGTTGCCTTCATAAGGAACACAGCACAGTAGATTCAATTTTTTCAGTTATTGCACTTTTGCGTCTCTCTCTGCCTGTTTTTGTGTTGAGCGTCACAGCTCATACATATTTGTAAGAAACCAAGGCATCCACAGCAAAAGATACAGGTGAGTGTACAGGTGATCAGAGCTTTAGGTAGGAATAGTTTAGCTATGTTATGAGTGTCAAGTTGCTGCCCCTTCTCTAGATCTATGATGCTTTGGTCAAAAATATGTAACAATATCCTTCATAATCTTGGACATTCTGGCAGCCAGGTGGCACAGAATCACTGCAAAAAACACAAATTTAAAGAGGTATCAGATAGTTAAAATTCTATGTTTGTGTAGATTCATTTCAGTCATCCATCTGTTTTGGGCAGCTTAAAATTCTATATTTTCTTAGGTCAAAAAAATATTTTTTATTGTTTTAATCCTATTCACACTCTTGAAACAAGCTGAATTGCATTATACAAATATGTAAAATTATCACAACCATTGGAAGATTATTCTCATTTATTACAATGAAAATAAGATTTAAAGACTCATTATGAGATGAAAGTCCTTATTAAGTTGGAAATATTTTGTAGTGTAGAATCAGCTGGATTGTGAAGTTGACAGTACGCAGTGACAACAACAAACACTTTATGCACAGGTGAGTGTCTGGGTAACAGGTAACCTACCAGGGGTCCAGGGCGTCCGGTGAATCCCATTGGTCCAGGAGGTCCTTTCAGAGCCATCTAGAGTCAACAAGACGTCAAGATGAATGATGATGAATGCATGAGGCTGCTTGTAAAGTTGGTGATGTAGAAGTAAAGTAAATTCTCCTGCTGCTCTTGTTATGAGTCTCTCTGGATAAGAATGTCAGCTTAACGCCTAAACTGAACATGTAAATTATGTTGTTATGAGGTTAGAAAGTTCCTGTCTCTAGGTTTCCTCTGCTCCACTTGTGTACAGCTGTGTATGTGTACTACCTTTATTAGGCTAAGATGAGCCACTTGTATATGTTGAGGTTTAATTCTTTTAATGTACAGTATGTTATATAGTGTATTATAAATTATGATGTTGCGTCAAAAGCACAGGAACCGAACGTCTCAACTCTATGGCAATGTGAAATATCAGTGATGACTCACCCTGGCCTGAGACAAGATGGCTGCTGCCTGGGCTTCCTGTGCAGACACAACAGGACCCTTATCTCCTCCACTCTGGCCAAAACGGAACTGAAACAAGAGAAGGAAGGAGACACAACTCAACAGAATGAAGATGCTGAGGCTTTTGCAGAGAAATGCATGGAAGAATAAAGAGATCCTGTACAGTTAAATAAGTAGGCCATGGCACTAAATGCCTTTTAAGGCTAATTCTGACAGCTAGGTTTCAGAGTGATGATGGATATCACAGTAAGGTCTAATAGTAACTGTGGACAGTAAGGGGTCAAAGGTCAAGGGTGACTCACAGGCAGCATAACAGAGGTTCCAGGGGGTCCAGGGACTCCATCAGCTCCAGGGAGACCAGCCTTACCAGGAGTGCCCTGCAGGATGGAGAGATGGAGGGGTGAGACAGGTTCAGGACGAGACTGGGAATGAGCTGCTCTTGTTCTTGCATAGTGTATGTTTGAAGTGACTGATATTGAACTAGAATTGCCTGTAGTCAGAGGAGATTCAGCACAAATGGCTCTGAAAACCTGCCATTCATTAGTCAAAGTGAAAGACTCACCCTCTCACCAGGATCACCAACAGAGCCAGGAGGTCCAGAAGGGCCGGCGGGGCCACTGGGACCCTGAAAGAGAGAGAGGTTGCAGAGTAAAATCACATTCAATGCGATAAGAGTAGTGTCCTGTCTTGAGAGTGTTATTGCTCCACATGCTACCTGATATTAATAACACAGAAGCTACACTTCTCTCATAGAGGTAATCCATAGCTCTCAGAAGGAAAGTACCACCCAAGAAGGGCACGGAAATGTGAACATGACACACTAAAGTAAAACAATCTTTAGATAATCCACTTACAGCAGGTCCCTCAGGTCCTGGGGGTCCTTCAATCAGCATACCCTGGAAAAGACAAAATATAGTAAAAAAAGACAATAGAAGAGGAGGAAACATGATCAATGGAACTTAAAAGCGGTAAGGTATCACTGATGAATCTTTTTTAAGTCTTTACACTGCGAAAATATACACCTTAACAAGTAATTTAGATTATTACTAAGTCTTAAACTCTTTTTCTTAAAATAATGAAAAAAATGAATTTGTTTACAATGGACCTCAACTGGTACAAAGAATTTTCTGGATTCGAGTGACATATCTTGATGCCACTGGAGTGATCCGCATTTTTTCATTGTCACTTGATACAGCCAGCTGCAACTGCATTTGAAAAAAATTAACTAATTTTACCCTACTGGCATTGGATTTTTTGCTTGTTTTACAGAAAACAGGACTAACTAACTAACACGACTAAGACCCAACACTATACTTACGGACATGTTAAGATGGATATTTTTGCAGTTTAGATAGCAGAATGAAGATCCATTTACAGTAGCTACTGTACAGCATTTCCTATAGAGATTCCAATGGATGTGTAGAGCAATTAAAAAAACTGCAAGTCAGTTTGTCATTTGGTCTATGAATGGTCGTGCCTGGGAAGTCCAACTTGGATTAACTTGGATACAGTATACAAATGAGGAGCAATAGCCCTAAGGTTAGAAGCAGGATTGTGACTAGAATGTCACTGGTTCGAATCCCTGGATTTGCTGGGAAAACAGACTGGGGGAAGAGATCAACTAATGCTTTCCCTTCTGCCATTGAGCAGCCGCTCATGTAAAGCTGCTCACTGGTGAACAGTAGAAGACTGTGGATATACTGGCAGCTCTTTAGTGTGAATGTGCGTACCTGTGTGACTATACAGGTATGCTTAGTCAACCTTCACTTGACAAATAAATGTTAAAAGAAACAGTAACTCACAGGCTCCAGGACAGCTGGTTCTCCCTTCTCTCCTTTCTGGGCTCTGATGGCGGCCTGAGGAAAACACACATGTAGCCAACAACACAGCGCAGTCAGTACAGAGGCACTCACACACTCACACACTCACATGACAGCACAGACAGTAGATTATATTATGGATGCATTTGGACAACAGGTAGACACACATTTATCAAAAGATACCCAAATTAGTATACCACTTAAAATAGATGATAAATGCATTTCTCCATTCCATGAAGAACTAATATTCCAATGTGTGAATTAAAAACAAACTTAAAACCTGTTTTGCCTGTGATATAGGCATAAGCATTCATCCAAAAACCGACGATTCCTTGGTTCTCTTAACTGTTTGTCCATTACTTCTAGACATTTTTGCACTGATACAGAGAACCATCTGGGCTTAGCAGGTCTAAACGAAGCCATACACAAAGATAAATGGCATTCAAAACAAATGAAGTTAGTTCCTGGTCATTTGCTGCACTTTTAAATGCCTCTTTGTGTATGCACTAGTCCTGGAGTAGCTGATTATACACAGTATAGAATAAATCCCATTTCAACCACTGATGCAAAGACCAGATCTTGGTCATTAAAGCATTTGAAATGCATTCAAATACATTTTCTCTGTGATTGATTGACCTTGCCTGGCATATAATGAAATCTACTTATAGACATTATTCCCACAGCAGCCATTTTGAACCACACGCGGGGTGGGAAACTAACCAGAAGAACAAGCACAGTCCAGCTATTTCCTACTGTTTTGTACCAAGATGCACATCATACACCGAGAATCCGACAATCATTTATCATTTCACAGAGTCCCCACTGAAAAACCTATTAGAAGCAAATGGATCTCAAGAATCCAGAGGGATATGGGTTCACATTTCAAGGTATTTTGATATTAAGATATTTGGCCCACTAGCTACCAGAATCTAGCCTAGGTAGCTAGCTAGTAGCTAACTAGCTGGTAAGTTAACTTATCTCATAAATTAAAGTCGTTGTAGACGTTGTTCCTGAGCTTGCTAACTAATTTTATAACTGTTCGGTATCTGGATCACTTATGTGTTAAAGTAACGCTAGTTTTATATGCCAATGTTCCAGGTAGAGTTTCCCACCCTGAGTGTTCAAAGTGGCCGTTGTGGGCATAATGTCAATAAGTCCTAGAAGTGTGGAAAAAAAAGAAAACAAATAGTTTGCAACAACAAAAAGACAAATACATGTCTTCCATGTGGCCAGAGAGAGAAGGCAACCTCAAACAAATCATTTGAGAGGACATCAAATTCAATTCGACAAAGACCACAGATTCACAGTTGGTTGAAATTAAGAGATTTGGGATTTTTTTTTTTTTGCCTCTGAAGCAAAACAACTTACGCCTCCCTCGTCTGTCACGGCGGACAGGGCGGGGCCCATGTTGGCATCAGCCTCCCCAGTCTCCAGTATGGGCTCGTTGTAGTCCCTATAGGAATAGTCGTATTCCTTCAGGCCCAGGTCGCCTGTCACATACTCCTCAGTGAAGGCCTCCTCGCCCTCACCGCCTGTCTTGGTGGCATCTACCTCCTCTCCCACCACCGTCTGCTCCACCTGAGGTTGGGTTGGGTTTATCATAGCCACGACGGGATAGACGGAGGGAGAGGACAGGATGGAGCGAGCAGAGGAAAAGAGAGATGCAAGAGGGAGGAAGAACAGAGAAAAGGAGGAGAGAGATTTTGATAGCAAAGGGAAAGATGTTTCATGATAGGGAAATGTTGGCAAAGGAAAGTGAAAGAATGAAATGAGAGGGGGAGTAGAAGAGAAGGGCATATATAGAAAGAAGTGAGAGTCTTACCTTTTGCAAATACACAGAGTGACACAGGGATAAAAAGCAAAAAGACATCTGACGGACCATGGGGAACTGAACCAATCCTTCAGGCACTGTAACTTCAGGCTGACTTTCCCAGGTGAACTATTGATATCAGATTTATTGTACTACCTTAAATCTTACGTTAATCATCTATCATTGTGCTCATGATAGTGTGTGTTTCCACCAAAGCTTATACATCTACACCAGCTTGTGTGTTAGGATCTGTAACCGATGGAGCTCTACAAATGTGCCTTAAATATATTTTCTGAAATAATAGAAGTAGGTTTAAAAAATGTAAAAAAAACAAAAACAAACAACCCTTAAAAAGTCCTCAAACACACAAGACTGATATGAAACACTTTGCTTTGTGAAAACAAGCTGCTGCTATGTGCTATGCTATGCAAAGCTATTACAACTATGTTATTTCTCTAGTTTACTTACCACAGATGTTTTAAAAACACAAATATGAATCCAGTGGAATTATGTTGGAATGTCTTCTCATATAAAAAAGCAATGATTTAAAAAACAAAAACAAATGTGGAATAATTCTGGAGCAATAGTATGTTAGCTATCAATATTTGTCGACTGCGTGGATCATTTGTTCATTAAAAATACATATTACACTGACACATTCTTTTCCAAAGCAGAGGCAAACACTTTCCTAGCATCAAAATTGTAAAACATAAAAAAGTCATCAAAGTCAGCTAATACAGATAGAATGATGGTAATGGCGATGATATGCATTATCACCAAAAACACGTGAAACAGATCAGAACTGTGCAGGTCACACATTCTGTCAGTTAAACAAGGCTGTAAAATAAGCCACAACATCTACTGTACTCTCATTGAATTCAGTTAGAGTTGCTGTCAAACAAGAATGCATTATATTCATCCCCCTTTGTTGCTCTGGTTAAAACTGTATATCAAATATTCCTATGCGACTCCCCTTTTCACAAGATTTTTGCTCTTATTTCAAGATTGCAAACTGATCAACCGAGGATCTTGACATGAGAACAAAACAGGAATCTTGTTGTTAGGGAAAAAAGGACAGCCACATAAAAATGTTTGATGATACAAGCGGATGAATGTGGTGCATTCTTCTTTGAAAGAGGTCTTCTATTATGTCTTGTCTCATGGCACCGGTGCCAACAAAACTGTTAAGTGTGGTTAGAAAAGTGTTAAGGAATATGATGTTATAACTACTTGGTTAAACTACAAGGACTGGGCTCACCACCACACAGAAATTACATTGTCTTCTTCCTTTTGAGATGAAAGTCTCTTGTGTTGAGATGTTTTTTATAGGCCTCTTGGTTTCTTTCACTCTCACCTGAGCATTTTTTCACTTCTGCGTTCTCATGTTTCACTGTGCTTTATCATTTCAATTCTATGTTTTAATCTAAACTAAATAAACAAACTAAGTAAATTAAAATAAGCTATCTAGTCTAGACATTCTGGTTTCTAACAAGGTTTATCAATCCACAAATTTCTGAGGCACTGTGGTGAATACTGTTGAGGTTTATGTTAGATATCTCTAATCTGTTATTGAATTTACATATATGTATGCATTATCTGTTCTGTCTGTCTGCGACTATTTTTCTGTGCATCATGTCTCCTCCTGGATCTGTGTTGCTCATCAGTATGTATTTTATTTTATTTTTTACCTGGACATTGGTCGCTTCTTGTCCAATCACCTCACCCTCTGGCTGTGGGACCGTCTCCTCATAATAATATTCCGTCTCTGTAGGGGTGTGGCCAGCCTCGGCATATTCAGTATCTACATCCTGATTGGTCAAGTTGACAGGAAGTGGTGGGGAGCAGGGAGGAAGTAAGCAGATTTGATTGGAAGAGCGCGGTTAGTTCAAAGTCTGCTGTATGAGATGATGAGTTAAAAGAATAGGATGGAACACATCTTAAAATAGTGGTTGCCAGAGGCAAAGAAATGTTGTTGGCAACTCACATTTTCAAAGTTATGAAGATTCACGTTAGAAAGAAATTTCAGGGAGTTTCAGCATCTCAATGACTATAAATCGTGCCATATGCAAGATTTAGGGAGTCATCAATACTACTTTGCTGAGATTTCTTTTGTTGTATTGTTGAACATTTTTTCTTTTAAAGCCCACAATGCCATGATAGATTCAAGAAAGGGTGAAGTCTGCTCTTATTGGTGTCAGAAGAAGATCTGAAAGCCTCTGAGTCTCTATCCATCCCTTGAGATGAAAACATCATGACTTGATGCTTCGGGATGTCTAGTTTCACCCAAGACCAGAAACAGAGCGACAACCCCAATCAACAGCCTCACAGAACAGAGTTCAATTAATTAATATCTACAGTAAGTAATAAAGTAATACTCAAAACAACCTATGTTTTATCCAGAGCACATTTATCATCTTGACTACCATCAATGTTCATCTCTATCTTGAACTGAGTCAGCTCCATAGTAGTCAATTGTGCATGCTCAATGTGATTGAACCTCCAATCTAAGCAAACTAAAAGCCTGCTTAGTAGTTTCTGTGAGGCTGCTTCATTCATATTTGATACAAAATATGACCAGAGACAGGGAGACAAGTGTCAGAGAGAAAACACAGGTACTTGAGAGAAAAAAGAGAGAGAATGACAGAGTAATAGAGAAGTTGTGTTGTGTTGCATGTATGTAGAGTGTGATGGTGTTTTCTCAGGTTTAGTTTCTGTGTCATAGCAATCCATGCTCATTCACGTGACTTGTTCATTTCCCAACTAGAAAGAGACGGCAGGCCTGGAGTGTATTCAGGTTCTGATCCAGTTTCAGCAGCTTGAAGTGGGGAGTATGAAGTGAAGTAAAGAGTAATGAGACTGTACAATTAGCCATGCTTCAATGTGACAGTCTGCGTACCGCTGTATCATATCATATAGAGAGGTAGTGGTGATCGTGAAGATCATATGATATATAAACGGAGGAGAGGGGCCCAGGTTGGTATGAGCCAACTTCCATTCTGAGAAACCAGGTAGTCCACCATCAAGGATTTACCTCAAAATTTGTCTATCTAACAATATCTAACAATCTATTAATTCAAATGTGTGCATTCATCTATTTATTAGTCTTCATGTTTTTGATTCTAATAGATAACTACTATGACAAATGTTGTACTCCGTTATATTTAGTTTTGCTACAGTTGTTATGTAGCTCTATTAAGACTTTTCTGTCAGGTTTCCTGCACTGCTGTGAGACTTGTTAAAAAATCTGGTCATCTGGTCATTAATCAAATGATTCCCCCAAATGATTTTCCCAAACTTTGTTGTAGACCCTGGATGGGGAAGGACCTGGTAACCAGATGAGAGAGATGGGACATACAGCTCTGGACATTTCGACCCAACCACGGGCCTTCCTGTTGTACCTGTTGATAGCCGTTGCTGATTTTCTTTGCTGGGACTGCAGTGCCACTCAGCGCAGTCTTGCCAAAGGGTGGGAAGGGTTTGTGCTGTGATTTGACGTTAATGTCCAACACCACCTTGGATTTTGTGGGTTTGGGGGGAGTTGGCTGGACGGGGGTGGGCGTGGGAGGCTCTTTCTTCACGACGGAAACCTTTTGGACCACACTCTTCACTTTTTCTACTTTGTTCACTGTCGATTTGACCAGAGGGACTTTGGTGACCACAGTTTTAACTTTGGTAACCTCTTTGACTTCTGCCTTGACTTGAGTTTTTGCTGCTGGAGCTTTGGTGGCCGCAGCTTTTAGCACTTTTGTAGGTTCAGGTGCTTTTGTGGGTTTAGGTGCCTTGGTAGCTTCTACTTTGGCAGCTGATTTAGCTGCACTGACCACAGTCTTTTCTATCTTTTCTACTTTAACAACAACTGTCTTTGCTTTAGTAGTGGTTTCAGTTTTTGCCAGTTTTACAGCACCATTCCCATTAGCTTTCTTATCTACCACAGTAATGGCTTTTCCGTTAGCCTTAGCCTCACCATTGACTTTATTCTCTGCTTTGCCATTGACTTTCACTTTAACCTCAACAGCAGATTTGCCATTAGCATTGGCTTTAGCTTCTCCATTGACTTTCTTCTCTGCTGAAGCTTTGCCATTGCCGTTACCATTTGCCTTAGCCACAACGGTGGCTTTGCCATTGACCTTCTTTTCTGCTGAGGTTTTTCCATTGCCATTACCATTGAGTTTCTTCTCAGCTACAGCCTTGCCATTGCTGTTTCCATTCACTTTGGCCTGAGCTGTAGGCTTGGCCTCAGCCGTAGCTTTGCCATTACCATTGGCTTTTGCTACAGCTGCTTTTCCATTGCCGTTGCCGTTGGCTTTAGCTGCACCATTCGCTTTCTTCTCAGCGACTGGTTTACCATTGCCATTCTTAGTTGGGGCAGGTGTGGGCTTGGACTTAGCTGCGGCAGTAGGTTTGATCTTAGACAGGAGGACCTCTACTGCAGTGGGCTTTGCTTTGGATGGTTTGGCTGTGGAAGACTTGGGAGCTTTGGTGGGCATAGCCGGCTTGACTACAAGTTTGTATGGTGCAGTCTTGACCGGCTTAGCTGGAGTGGATTTGGCTTTGACAGGGGTGGGTTTAGTGGGGACTGGTTTTCCATTGACAGCCTTCTTCTATTTTCAGTGTTTATTGGTTGGTTGAGATGTTGTAAGTGTGTGAAGGTGCATATTGACATAGACAGGGAGAGAGAATGGAGGACGACAGAGATATATGGAGGGGTTGGGAGGGGATGAAAAGCACAAACAAGGGATGGACAGGAGAGAGAAAGACAAGGGTGGATGTTTTGAGACACAATGACATAAAGATGGCTAAGGCTTGGATGATTTACTGAGACTGTTCAGGCATTACTGGATACAGCAGAGTTTAAATGGAAGTTTTAAAATAGTGAACAAAAATACAAGTAAAAAGTATCAATACGCAAAAACAAATTGCAAAAAAGCAAATCCAGAATGCTACATTAGGCCTTTGAGAAAATTCAATTATTTGCCTAAAATTGAATCCAACTGATTTATAATGATTTTAGCTGATCTCTCCAGTAATGCCATTCTCCATATTAAATGACAAAGCAGCATCTTTGTGCTAATAAGAACTGGAGCCTGTGGTTTGGCAGAGGCACTGAGGGTGTGATTGGTCAGGTAAAGCTGGTGCTGAACACACACATACTGTACGCACACGCACACGCACACGCACACGCACACACACACACACACACACACACACACACACTTTACGATTGCACTGAGCGGTCCAACTGCAAGAGAGAGAAAGTTGTTGCATATAGGCCATACGAAAGCAGAAGCATGGATGTCATGCTGGCATGCAAATGCAAGTTAAAACCCCAAAAGTCAAACTACTGCACATGATTAATTCCCACTACACATGCTGCTATAATAAAAATACATGCAAATTAACATAGTAAGTAACAGAAAAAGACAAACTTTTCACCAGAATAACACTTTGTGAAGGAAATAATTACAGAGATTGATAAACAGGCCTTCAAACTGAATGCAGACTCCTAGAATACGCAGTGTAGAATACAGAACAGACCTAGAACAGATTGTGGCATACATGTATTTTATGTATGTCATACAAAGGTCAGACGTACAACCATGAATGCATGAACCAAGAAAAAGACATGTGCAATGATATTCCCATGTTGATCAAAGAATAGGTAAACAAATGGGTAACACAGACAAACAGTAGGTGCATGCGGTGACATCCTCCAAGACATTCAAGAAATCATGCAAGTAACAAGACAATACAGACACATGCCCTGGTCGAATAGTATTGCAAACTTTTTTTTATCTTTTGATTTAGTCTACTTAGGTGCCACATGCATGGGGTTTGTCACATAGGACAAAACAATGAGTGCCAGGAAGATTGGACAATCATAGCAAAGTATTTGAAAGTCAATTTAATAATACTTTACTGTGATTATCAACTTACCCAACACTATCTGAATTATCATGATGTGGCAAACCCCAGCCATCTGGTACTCCATGCAGATTAAAACAAAACCTAGTTGCAAAGACTATTTGACCCAGGTCGGATAAAGACACAGCTGCTGTGGCACACTCAGTGTTTCCTATGTTAACTTGTCCTTGCATGTCTTCAGTTTGTCATCAAAGACAAACACACAATCGAATCCATACATTTTTCATAAACATTAGTGTAATAATGATGATGTCAGCAGGCACAGAGATTATAACCAAAGAGGGATATAGTATGACATTTCATCCCCCTTTCATCCATCTTACTTGTTAAAGTCAGGTAATAGAGAGCTTTCGGGTGACTTAACACACCCTCTGGCAGCCATATTGGAGGTCCTCAGCTACTGGGTACCAGTGGCTATGAACAGCTGATTGCATTTCTAAATATAGTCTACAACTTGGCCATCTCAACAGAATTCAACTGACATGGTTAATTTCTGTGTTGTTTTTGACTGTGAACTGACAGTTTCGCCACCAATACATCTGATTAATTTCAACTTGTTAGCTAGTTAACAATAGTATCTGTTCAGCTAACCATCACTGTCTTGTTGTAAACACATCTGATATGCACACTAGTTAAGAAGCTAACACTTGTAGTGGCTCGTAGTTGCATGTTAACGTTAACCTTAATGTTAACCTGCTGGCTAGTTAGCTAGCTAACAGTTTCAGGTTAACTGAGCTGACTCTTTTCAAGCAACAACTCACCAGTGTGTTTTGGACTAGAGACTAGGGCTAAAGACAAGACAGTTTACTGTGTCACAGTAACCTACATTTGGAAACAAATTTACCTTATCAGACTATTCTCTTTTACTTATAGCATTACTGAATGGACCTACACCTATGCCAAAACAATCTTTTTACAGATATCTTCCTTGTTCTAGTCCAGTTGTTACATATTTAGACATTATTTGCGCACAGCTGATTCTCCGATGGACCTCCATGATGGCGCCAGACATCGTTGCTAGGAGATTTGCAATAAACTGTAAAGCCTCTATTCCAAATTTGGTGTTTTTTTTACTTGAATTGAAAGTATAGGCTACAGAATTAATTGTGTGCTGAGAAAGTTTTGTAACCCCTTTGAAACCAATCTCATTTGATAATTAAAAAAATCCATAGTTGTCATTCTGAAAATGTCCTTGCCTTCTTTAAACCTATATGGGAGAGGGTCATTTGGGTGGTGTGAGGGAGGGGTGATGATTGGAAGGAAGGCAGGGGTTTATTTACGTGTGTGTGTGTGTCTGTGTGTGTGTGTGTAATACAACATGGCTCTACCTAAACCACCCCAGTGCCCCCACCATGTGAACCTGGCCACATCTAAACACACATACATATATGACAACATGTAAATGACATGAAGACAAAATATCACAAGGAGCAATGTTAATCCAATGTGACGGAGGCAGTGGAAACGAGGTGGACGTGTGAACAAAAAAAACTTTGAGATGTGAATAAAACGAGGGAGGTATGGAGAAGAGACTGAGTGACCAGAGACGAGAGAGGCATGTTAAGCTAAAAATGAAAATCTAGATTTTCAAACAAAAATGCATTTTATGACAGTGAAGCACATATGACAGTATGTAAAAGCAGGGGAAATTTAAATCTTGTTTGAGCTCAAAGTGTCTGCCAGCTAAACCGCTATCATTCATTCATGCCTCGTCTTTTTGCCTTGATACCTCTCTCTCTCTCTCTCTCATTCTCCATCCCTCCCTCAAACCCCCCTTGTGTTTTCCCTCTCTCTTGCTCCCTCTTTACCTGTTGATTTGGGGCCCCGGGTCGGGGAGAGGGGGGTGGAGAGGAGGAGGGAATGCCTGTTGTTTCCTCATAATAATAGGGGTATTCATGGTCATCCTGCTCCTCATCAAAGTACTGAGAGAGATGGAGGGATGGAAGGATGGAAAGGTTGGATGGATAGAGGGAAGAAAGGTAGGGAGAGATGGAGGAGGGGTGAAAGCAAGAGGAATGGAAGGAAAGGAATGCATGGCAGGGGAAGAGTGGATTTCCAAAGGTGGAGAGGGGTTGGAGAGGCCATGAAGGGATAAATAATGGTGAGGAAAAGAAGAGAAAGGGGTGAAGGCATTAGCAAGAGGGAAAGAAAATAAAACAGAGAGATAGAGAGACAGCGAGAGAGATGATGACAAGTTTTTCTTTTCTATTCATCGGAAGGACTCTGTGCTGCTGGTTAAGAAGTCTTGACGTTACAGATGCACACACAGACGGCCTTGATGAATGAGAAAACAGCAAAAAAAAGCAATGGGTGAAGCCAATAATGAATAAAACCACACTGATTTATATTCATTAATAAAGCAGTCATCTCAACAGCATCAACATGATAGGGCTTGGGACGCAAAGTCTTGGAGCTTTGTACAGTGACTGACACAGTTTATACTGAATTAAGATCTGGCATGCAGGCTCATAAAATAGAAATCATGTACTTTGGATGGATGAATGCGGATGAAAATCACTTGACACTTTAGTATTGTGACGTAACTGGTGTCAGAGAATATTTACTGCCCAAATATCCATATGTATTTTTGAGAGAAAAACAATGAGGGAGAGCTAGCAAAGCTTTGCATATAATGTACACAACCAGTCTCAGTGAGCAAAGAGGCTCCACCTTAAGCCATCTTTATGCCTAATTCTTATATGTCTCAATTTCCCCAGAAAACCAATCAGAATCTAAGTTAATTTCCATGTTTTATGTACCGAACAAGTTCCCTTTCTTTCAGTCCATGGGGGGAAAAAATGGAGAATCAAAAAGAAGCTGGCTTGTATCATCCTCTTTCCCCTACCTATGTGGTAACTTATGTGGTAAAACTTAAGCTTGCGTTTCCCCGATGCGGAGTGTATCAGATGATCAAAATATTTAGAGGTGAAATTATGGGAAGGTATGATCCTCGGGGACACAGACTGAGGAGGTGAGGAGGAAAGTGGATGGATACAAACTGTTGTTGATGACGGTGATGCGTGAAGAGGACAGAGGGAGAGAGCAGCACTTTGATGACGTATCAGAAGACCCAAACTGAACCCGAAGACTTTTCTTTCATTTTCTGAGGACTTGATCTGACACATTTAATATAGCCTTTGTTTGCTTTTAGCTTGGCTGACCAAATTTTCAGAAACCATATTTTTAAAGGATATCAAGGATCTGTAGGATAGAGGTAAACTTAACAATTCAATAGTTTCATTTATTTTTTAACTTTGAAAATAAGTTGTTTTTATAAGCCTCTAATGTTTTTTATTCATGAAATTAGGTTTCTTTTCTTCCTACTTTCTGTGTTTTGTGTGCACGTCAATAAACTTTAAATTTGAAAACTTTAAAAAGTGTGACAGAAAAGGAAAAGAAAGTCCACAGATTGTTGGGCTTGCTTTATCAGAGCCACAGATGAAACCTAAGACAACTTTATGAGTGAGCTGTGTTAGCACAGTACTGGCTCTACTACTAGAGGTTATCCCCTCTGTACTTTATACTACACTGTAGTCTTGTGAGTGCAGTGGGATTTGTATGTGGTACTGTCTTCTCTCTTTAGCTGGTGGCTGTGTGGTGTTTGAAAGACGATGAGATCCTGCAGTAACCTTTATGAGAGGTGAAAGTCTGTTTCGTTGTGCCCTACAGCAAGGTTTTTGAAGTTATATTCTTTATTGAGAAGGTTAATTGGTTCATTCAAAGTGTGTATTGCGCAGAGCAAATGTTCATATCATATGTGCGTCTGTGTGTGCACGTGCACTCGCATATTTGTGTGCATGTATCTGCAGATGTGTGTGATCACGTGTTCTGGTGGTGTTACTCACGTATGTGTTGGGGTCCTGAGCCTGGGTCTTGGGCAGTGGGGAGTCACAGTCGGGGCTGTAGTGTTCACAGAAGTCATACGCAGCCTGGGGGTTGGAGGCAATCAGCAGCTGCTGGATGTCTCCCTGTGGAGGAACAACAAACAAAAAAACAAAAACAGATACACAAAAATGTGTAAGTGATCAACTACAGAAAATCCCATATCATCAACTCGGACGGATGTGTGGACAGTCAACAAGCTTGTTGGCCGGGAAAAGTTGGCTATGACTGAACTTTTCACATTCATTCATCAGATTCCTGCACTTCCTTGTTTCCCTACAGATGTGATTTTGTCTCATGAACAATAGTTTTGCCTGGCAAGTGCAAAATGGACAAGAAGCTGATTACAGCCATTCAAAGCTTACCTGTTCTCCATAACTATTATAAGATAAGATAAGATAAAATAAGATAAGATAGCACTTTATTAATCCCCTTGGGGGAATTTAGGGAGATTATTTAAACCACTACACTATAGTTTTTTTGTGTTTATTTTCAATGAATGATACCTACTGTAATTAGTACTTGTTAGCAAGCTATGAAAGGCAATACCAAAGCAGCATAAAATACATTTGACTGTTCAAAATTTGTAGCTGTGACTACATACTTGAGATGACTACATAGATGCCTCTCACACCGCCCACAATCTGTTACAGAGCAACTCATCAACTAAGTTGCTCACAGTCTGAATGTGGAGTCAGTCAGTCAACTAACCGACCAATGTGCTTTACAGTGTTTTTTATCCATAGCGCACCCCTCCCCTCTACCCCCAATATGCCTTTCATAGTCCTCACCTGGAAAACCTCCTCATCAAGCAGACGGGCTCCGAACACGGTGATGCCGTTGGTGTCGATCTCGGCGTTGTTGCCGCGGGGCAGCGCCCGGGTCATCCTCTTCTTACAGTCCAGCAGCAGTGTCACGTTCTTCTTGGACACAGAGATAGCGATGCGGTGCCACCTGGAGACAGAGAGGAGCAACAGCAGGCGAATAAATGTGTCATGTGGCGGAAGGTATAGGGCTGACTGATAGAGGCTTTGCAGCTCCTTCACAAATCTCCTAGCAACCAGGCTAGAAAATGAGAGCTACCTGAACAAGATTGTTATGGTGTGAGTGAAGTTCCATTCAGTCATGTTACAGGTAAAAGTGAATAGTCTGATGAGGTAGATTTGTTCCCAAATTAAGGTTGCTATGACATCTTAAACTGTCTTGTCTTTAGTCCTGGTCTCTACTCAAAAAGTGGTAGCTTTTCTTCTCCCTCTCTCACATACCCACAACTACCCACACACCCAACCAACCAATCAACCACACATACACTCAAACACACACACCCCATCCCACCCACTTAGACACAGTCTCCAACATCATGCCAATCGTGTCATCTCAACCCATGTGAAACTGGTTGTCGCTGGTTACTGACTTGCCATCAGCCAGGTTGACGCCCCTGAACAGCGGGTAGTCCTCGGGGGCCGGCTTGCCGTTCTGGTCCTCGTACAGGAAGACGGGGGAGCGTCCCAGCTCGATGCCCAGCTGCTGGATGCCCTGCTCGCTGTAGATGGAGAGGAGGAAGGCCTGGAGACCCGCCTGGGCTTTCACCAGAGCCATGATGGAGAAGTTCTCCGGGAAACGACCTGAGGGGGGGAAAGGAAGGGATGGGAGGAGAGAGAGAGAGAAAAGAGAGAAGGAGGATTAGATCATAAGGATGAGGATGGACATAAGGAAGGCCTTGAGACTTGTTGGGCTGTCGGGTGATGCAGAAGGGAAGAAGGAGAAGAAAAATGCAGGGATAGAGAGAAGAGGAGGAAAAGGGAAAGAGGCAAAAAAAACTGAGGATTAAATTAGAGGTATGTAAATTGACAGCAGGAAGGTCTGGAGACTAACCTGTTCTCTGAGAAACAACATGGGAGCGAAAGAAAGAGTGAGAGCGCGGTGAGGATGAAGAGAAGGAAGGAGAGAGAGGGAGAATGTAGAAGGACAGAAGAACAAGAGGTAGAAGGGAGAGGAAGAGAGAGAAGGAGGGAGGACGAGCACAATGTGAGAGACGAACGTGTGAAAGTGACACTTGAGTGACAAGCTTAAAGCGATTACAGTGAGAGATCTGTGGTGGGATAAATTGGTTATGGAAAGAAAGAATATAGGCCTACATGAAGTTTGCATGATGAGGAGACATAATAACAGGTGTGCACAGTTGGAGAGGGAAACAGAAATTTCACAAAACGCGTTGAAATGAGCTTTGACTTCAGGATTTCTTCACAACCACATAAATGCTACTTGCTCTTTCCTCTCCACGCTTCAGGGTGTCAGACAGTATTCTAAAGTTAATTTGTTTTGGTTCTCCCACACAATTTAACTGAGCTCTCCGTATTGCACCACATAATTATACTTTATATCCATGAGCAATCTAACAGAGGGCATAACTACCCCCACTTTACTCCAGAGAGCTTAGTTCCCATCTTAAAATATATCCTGACATAAATAGCAACCAGTCTTAGCTGTAATGAAAATTAGAGCTTTCTGCACATTGGAATTCATCAGTTAAATATTAATCCTGAACTGAACTGAGGTGTAGGCCAGGGTCATTTGTGTCATGAATTCTTCTGATTTTTGGTTTTTAATTACTTACAATTTTTTTTAAAAAATAGATGACTTTGCCAAAATAAGATCCACGTATTGTCTCCATATGCTATTGAGGGCTCAGGGCTGTATGTTAGTCACATTGTTCACAGTGATATACCAGTGTAATTCTGGTCGAGTTATTTAGACCATGGCCAATCAGAAATAAAAAGCTTGCCTATTGTATCCATTGCTTTTACTGTACAGCCATTTTTAAAACCTCATTTGCACTGGTTTGAACTTTGTTACTCTGTAAAATGTGTTGTGACATACTGGTAAAATGCACTCTAAAGTGAAACAAACTCTAAACTCTAAAGATTTATGTTTTAGGTATTGAGCTTATCCAGAGTGACTTGAGTACACGACACCTGACTTCTGCAGCGATCAAACTCTCAAGCTTTTCGTTATAGAACGGTCTCTCCAACCACCTGGCGTTCCGTCCAGTCGACAGTTGAAGCCTACCTGAGAAGAGTTGCTTGGTGGGGGCGGAGATCTGGGCCTTCTTAGTGATGCGGTAGGCATGGTCTGGGCTGCCGGAGCGACGGGAGGTGCAGAAGCCAGGGACTTTCTTCACACCCTCGGGGAGAGAGGGGACCTGCAGCGCCCGCAACACATCCACTGGGTCTGTGGAGAGAGAGAGAGAGAGAGAGAGAGAGGGAGGGAGAGAGAGAGAGAGAGAGAGAGAGAGGGAGGGGCAAGAAAGGGACATAGAGACAGAGATAAAGAGAGAAGAGAAGAAAATGTCATTAGATTACCATTTGATTAATTAACAAGCAATGCCTCAGAACAGTTGCACTATTTAAAACAGTTGCTTAATAAAATAAGTGAAATCAAAATGATTGGCTTAGGCACTATAGCAAACTTTGCACTAAACAACTTTGCATTTTGGCGGCTCCAAGTGGCAGTGAGAGGAACCTGTTTGAAAAATTTGAACTTTAATCCCCAGAAATCGCTCATGTTTACCAACCCGGCCGGTCTGTGATGCTTTATACCAAAGGAAACCAAAGAGACGAGAGAGGAAAAGATCTAACGTTGGTGAGTCCAGCTTTCTCTGGACGGAGCACTGCTCACTGCTGTTTAGGAGACAGTTGAGACAGGGTCTCCATCAGGAGGATGGGACACTTGTCTCTATTGCAGCCCCACTTTGTGATTTAGGCTGATAAGACACGTGTATTTTTTAATTAAAATCTTGCCATGTGCAGATTTATGGCGACAACACCTACTAATTATGTTACAGCAGGCCAGTAGCTGGGGAGGTAAGAACCCAACAGTGCGGTGCAAATTCCAGCCTTGACCCTAATAGCTTTTCAGGAGGCCCATCATCCAACAGGGTGTACAGAAGTAGCATTGTAAAAGCCCCACTTTTTACTCTTGTACTCCACTCTGCCTCCAATGTTGCTAAAGCTATTCTCTTTAAAATTTTCTGTTCAATGTATGTTTATATATTTCCTATTCTTTGCTTCTGCAACAACCTAATTTCCCCTCGAGGATCAATAAAGTTAATCTTAATCGTAATCTTAAATGTCTGGAAAATCCTGCAGTATTAAAGCAGTGTAGGTGCAGGGCAGGGGGATGTCTACAATGGTGACCACTGTACATTTAGGCATAATATAAGAAAGGAAGCAGTGTGCCAGAGAGAAAATGGGCCACAGTCCAAGCCACATACATGAACCACAGCAGGGCAGGTACAGTAGAGCTCAGTGTAAATCAGACCAGAGACAGTGGCTTCTATTCTACTCACATTTATCAAGCAAATGAAACAAGTAACTGTTGTTGATGTGATACTGCTGAGTCAAATAAATGTTTGTCTGAGAACACACAAGCATTTCACAGTTTCATCTGATCGCACACACACACACACACACACACTCGGTCTTACATCCTACCTGTGTGCCACCATGCACAGCCACATAAACACACACGCACACGCACACACACACACACACACACACACACACACACACACACACACACACAGTACCACCAGTCTCACATCCTCTCTCCACTTTCACACACTAAGGTCACCCAGTCTGTCTCTTCACCCTCAGTCTGCACTGTGGTTTACCTTGTTGGCTTTCTCACATTGCTCAATGGCACTGTGTCAATCTGTGTGTCTCAATAGGTAGAACATGGCACTAACAATGCTGGGGTTGGGAGTTTAATTCCCTTTAGGGCCAACCATGCTAAAAAAAAAAATCCAATCACTGTGCTGTAATATACTTAAGATAAAAGCAACCACATGGCTTATGTTGTGTTATATCAAAACAAATTAATTCATCTTTTTTCCTTACAGTTACTGAATTGGTGGAAATTAGAGATAGGAAGGCAGGAGAGTCCAAGTCACAGCAATGCGCCATTGAAGGGTTTCATTCATGCTACATTTCCATGTTCATTGCTCAATATTTCAAAAGTTCAACTGATTGTGCCCTTAAATTTTACTGTTTTGTAAACAAACGTCTTTAATAAACTATAATTTAAAAAAATAATATATTGTCAATTTACTTTTATGTCAGCAGTTATTTTGTCAGAATAGGTGCCACATTTTTAAAAGAGTGGATATCCCATTATCCAGATCATCTGACTTGTACTGTCTTGTTTTAGACCTGCCAGTGTTTTGGTAAATGCAGTGGTGTGCCTCAAAATGAAAACGGTTATATTAATGGGCTGCTGCTGATCCCACAGAAATATAATTCTATTTCCATTCTATTTCTGTAGTTGATCCCTATAGGAAAATGTGGAGGTCAGAGGTCAGGCTCAGCTACAGAGCAGCAGCCTGGAGCTGGCAGAGATTCAGTGTCTTGCTCAAGGACACTTCAGCAGGGTGGGTGCCTCCAAACTACAACTTCCTGTCTGGGTGAGCCTCCTTCCCAGTCTCGCACCACCAGTCCTGTAGCAATGTGCATTCACAAGGAAATTACTTGTATCTGTGATAAAGTAAGCCAAAAATTCATGAACCCAAATCCGTCTAGGGTTTCAAAACAGAAGGCTTGCATTCATGTGACATACCTAAAAATATTTTACGAGAAGTCAATTCAAACATTCAGGCATCCAGATGTTTTCTGATTGAATAACAGTAACATTTTATCCAACTGGTCCACCGGTTACCTATGAAATACAACATCTTAACAGGTCCTTATGTAGTTAGAACTCTCAACAGCAACACCCAGTATTCACATTTTTCTACACTCACTCTCAAATGGATGAAGTTTCTCCCTCAGGCTTGGCTAGCCTCCCTGTGTTTGAGGTGTGTCAGAGAGCTAATTTTGCTGTTAGCAGCCAATTAAATTCATTTATAGCCAGCCCTGCTGTGGCACCTCTTATCATAAACTTATGGTGGCGGTGATGCATATCCTGGGCAAAAACCACAGTGCTGATGACAAGATTACAACCAAGCCCTTCTGTGACGTAGCTTATGAAATAACAAGTTTGTTTTCATTTTTCATTTACCAGCCACACTGATCTACTGTAATTTCCAGGCACTTTAACACTTTAAACAGATTTATGAAGAAGCCATGGAAGCATGCCCACTTTTGTATGCTTGTAAAGCACAACAGAGCATGTTAGAGCATGGCACTAACACTGCCAGGGGTTGGGTTTCTATTAACACTGGGGTTATCAGTGCTGAATATGTGACCTTGTGATACAGTAAGGTGGTCTGGATAAAGACCTCCAACAACTGGCAAATAACACTGAGGCAGCCAACTTGGACACAGTTATATATCAAAATTCTACACCAGTGCTTCTTAAAATATGGATTGGGACCTAAAATGGGTCATAGGCTTGTTTCAGGACGTTTGGACAGAAGCAGTAGTAATATGCTTTAATCGACTGAACTGTTTGATCAAATCAGAAATGCCCAAAAGTTGTCACACACATAACACTGCAGTTAATCTCTATAGCTCCACAGTCAATGACAATTCTCACTTTATAATCACATCTGAGAATCACATGCATTAACGATGTATTATGAATCTGGTATTACTGTGACATTAAAGTGTTAGTATTCAATACAATTTCATATCGTGTTCTAAATACATTCTGCATTATAAAGCACTCTTAACACTAGAAAGGCCAATGGATTTTGGGGATCTAAGAGGGTAAAGTCACAGAGGGACATTTTGAAATATTGAAATTTTAAAATTCAAAATAGCCATCAATTGACACAGCTTGGACTTTCTAGTGTCAATGTGCTTATCAGGTGCTTAAGGTGCTTTATAATGCCTTATGGGCAATAATTCAATTGAGGCATTGCTGTAGTTTTCTCTGTGCCCTCACACTGATCCCTTCAGTGGCGTTTGTGTTTAGGTGACACCCAGTTAGTCAAACTGACCCACAGATGGTAATATTTATGTGGAAGGCACAAATGGAGCGTTAATATTGCCTCAGGGCGTCTAGACCACAGTCCATTAACGTCACTCTACACCAGAGAGAGAGAGAGAGAGAGAGAGAGAGAGAGAGAGAGAGAGAGAGAGAGAGAGAAGAGGGAGGAAGGGAAGGAGAGAAGGAGATAGAAAGACTAAGATGAATGGAGGAGAGAGAGAGGGTGAGGGAAGTAGGGAAAGTGAGAGGAGGCCTTGTGGATTGAGAGAGTGACTTCTCTGTAAGTAGACTGAGTGAGTGATATTGTAATGCTACATTAACCGTCCAAAACAGGAACTGCCTTCAAACGGTTCCTTGAGGGAAGAAGGAAACGAACAGAGGGAGATGGAGGAGGGAATGTGGAAAAGAGGGAAGGTGAGAAAGATCAAAACAGAAATGAAGCAAGAAGGAGAAAGAGAGAGAGACGGATGAAGATGGAGAGAAAGGAGGACAGAAATTAATAGATCCTTAACATATTTCAATTCAAAATTCCATACTTTTTTCCAGACATCAGTTTCTTGACTGGGTTTGTAGGTTTGTGTGCTGATGCACACAAATCTACAAACCTACACCTTATCACTCTACAGCTGAAGAGAGTCAAAGTTGTTCACAACAGTTATTACAATGTACAAAAGGACAGAGAGCCTGTATATATGTCTGAACAACAATTGTATGCTTTTCCAGACTTTCCGACAATTCCCAAACCTTTCAAGACCGGGAGAGGATCAAATTTATTCTCCATACTTTTCCAGAGTTCCCTGCACAGGAACCTGGAAATTAGAGAGAAAGCGAGGGAGAGGGAGAGAGAGAGGGAGAGAGATAGAGATAGAGAGATTGGGGAAGGAAGGGAAAGCGAAAGAGGGAACGAGATGAGAGGAGGATGGAGAGAGGAAGATGAAGGGAGAGAGAGGTGTATGCAGAGGTGGAGTATGTGTGTGTGTGTTGGTAGAAGGGGGGGTGTGGGGGGTGGCAGTGACAGTAGACAGCGTGGTTGTGTGATGGCAGGATACTGGATCAGATTGCAGCCTGGGGTCCCCAGTCCACCCAGTACAATGTGCACCTCTGTTCCCGGCCGCCTGCCCGGCTCACATCTGCTGCCGGGGCCCTTCCTGCCTGGAGGACCACAACCACGACAAAAACACACCCGCAAAAACAACACACAGGGACACACACACCGCCGAGCCGGGGAAATGTGCACCGATACCCAGGGAAACAGAAACACACACACTCACCGAGCGAGACAAGGAGTGGCAAATATGAAACTAGACAAGGTAGGAAAATAGACAGCCGGGGGCACACACTCTCTCTCTTTACTTTCTTTCTTCTCCCTCGCTCCTCTCAGTCGTTCTTTCTTACCATAAGCACTTACAGATGGCTGCGGCCCATTGATGTAAACACAGGCCAATTACACCGCTGTCATTAAGAGAGCAGCCAGGCTGCCAGGCACATGAAGGCGGCTACCACCAGCACTGGAGGTAAAGATTACAGTAGCTCATACAGGCAGACGCAGCCCACTAACAGTAAACCCTCCTGACAAAACTCCAAGAGAAAAAGATTCTGAGTTGACACTGACACCAGAACAGTAATGAAACGCATTAATGACTGAAACACTCATATTTACTACTGAACACAGTGATTGTGTGATTAGGTGTCAGCAAATATGACTCAGTGAAATCCAGAAATCTACTGGGTGTTAAAGATGTCTTTGTGGTGCTCAAACGCATTGATAAATACAGATGAGTTTTTTTTAACATTGTTGTTGTGTGAAAAACAGCCTTGTTTTAGCTTGACATCCATGCATTTTTCAGTTTAGAGGGTTTTGAACTCAACCCATAGAGAAGTGAATTAATTGAATTGAAGTGAAATGAATTAAAGTGAAATGAAAACCACCAAAACTGGAGTCACAAGGTTTTCATCTGACAACAATGATACCAGTCTGAAACAAACCCTAAATCCTGGCAGTGTTAGTGCCATGCTCTACCCACCGAGTTACACAGATGGCCATACATGCAGACCAACAGCACATTAAGCTGTGATAGAAAACACATTGTGATATCCAGCAATCATACAGTGCAATGTGACCTGCTGCTTAAAATGACATTCAATTACTGTGGTTCCCCTCAGTCACCACTAGATGGAGCTGAATCAGACTTAGTGAAGTTGGTGAATGGTGACATGTTTTACTGTTAACAGAATACACTCTAGTTCTTTTGAAGGACTAAAACACACAATGTAACACACACATAGACACACACATTCAGGCCTGCAACATGCTTGTGTGTGTGTGTGTGTTTACATGTACACACACTATGCACACAGACACACCTATGAGATAAACAATACCAATACTTACTAGCACTGAAGTCGTAACACAGCGAGTCCATACATTCTCTCAGCCAATTTTGAAGTCTTAACTAACCAAAAACAAACAGTGCTCCTGTCCAAACACAAACTGGACACACAGATCAGACCCAGTAGGTACAGTACTAGGGATGGACACACACACATGCACACGACATGAACACACCCAGACAGACAGACAGACACATACGTACATGGCATGCATATGATGAATCAGAATCAGTTTTATTGGCCAAGTAACTTTGCACACATAATTATAAAAAAAGAAGTGGTGTATAAAAACATTGGTGAAAAAAGCAGAAACATACAGACATACAGTATGTAGTATATGAAAGAAAGTAGTATATAACTAGTATATTAAAAAATCTCTGTTGGAACCTGACTGATTGCACTGATAGGAAGCTATGGAAGCCAGTAATAGAAAAAAACAAGAATGAACACAAATACAGGTCTAGTGAATATTGTGCACACACACATACACACACACACACACACACGGAAAAAGACACCTGCACATCAAGTTATTCACTTATGCATACTGTACAGGCATACTATATGGACGTATGCACACACACACACACACACACACACACACACACACACACACACACAGCCGTCCTGTCGACCCTGGGTCATACTAACGCTGCAGACTAGTGTAAGGTGACAACTGAGTGAGTCCCAGTTCACCTCAGTGGGAAACTTTTATTTCCCCCTGGGCTTTTTTCTCTTTTTACCAACTTCTCTCTGTGTGTGTGTGTGTGTGTGTGTGTGTGTGTGTCTTTTCTTCTGGTACAGCTGTGCCAAATACCAGACACACACTCCAGCTGACACGGCGACCCCTAACCCCTCACCTTTACACAACCGCCACATTGTTAGAGACACAGAGCAGGAGAGATGTACAATATTGTACCCCCTCCCCAACACACACACACACGCAGGCACACACGCACACTCACGCACGCATGCATGCATACACAAAGTCCCCTCTGCATCAATTTATTGTGTCAATATTTTGGTCTAGTGGCATTTCCAAGAAAAAAACATGATTAATTGTGCAGCCAAACTAACCTGTGAGAGTTTCATGATTATAAGAAGGAAAAAGGGGCAAAGAGGAGAGAGAGAAAAACAACTGCGGCAACATGAAAAGCGGCAACATGAAAAGGCAAACTGCAACATCGAAACCTCAGAAAAATGTTAAATACGGAAAGGAAAAGCATTTTGAAAAGGAAAGCAATAAACTAAAATCAAGTTTATCCTCAATCACCAGTTCTGTCTGCATCTCTCCGTCCGTCCAGCTGACCACGGCGACTAGGCGTGTAAGCACAACTCCAACTGTAAGTTATAATTTCCAACATCATGCTCTGTAGTTACGATTTATTTATAATGCCTTGTGTACACAGACAGAAATTCCATTATAACTACCCATGCTGTAAAAAGGGGGTTATTCAAATCTAAATGATTTATATGGTATAAAATGGGGGTTTGGTTTGGTTTGTCACTGTGGTGGGGATTATCATCTAGATGTTACACTGTGTGAGTGCATGTGTGTGTGACTGGCAGGGCCTATAGGGATAATAAGACATTTACCAATACTAATACTATCCCTTGTGCTATTAAACTAGACTGAGTGCTTGTAGAAATCTGGATGTGAGAGGAAAAGGGAGTGGGCTTCACTGAAATACGACTCAACAGTCAAATGGAAATAAGATTTAGATGAGAGTTAAAGGAGTTACAGACTAGGAACTGAATGATGTTAGAGGAACAAGAACAATTCTGAGGCTTTACAGCAGCAAAAGTATGGAAAGAGATTAGTGCCAGAAGATGAAAAACCCTGATGAAGGCCACAAGCCGAAACACGTTGGTTTTACTAATAAATATTTGTTCTCAGTACTGCAAGTGTGGCTGGAATTTACTCTTTTTCAAGAGATTAGTGCCAGCACAGATTGTATTTGAATAGCATAACATGCAATTGAAATTATAGTTCAAAGTTAAATTCAATAATAAAATTAAATGTCAAGTCATTGCATTCAATTTCAAATGCCTTAAAACTTTAATTCAGTGGTTCAGTATGACAAATTAAAATGTATGCATTTCAAATAAACTCTGCTGGCACTACAGAGGAACTCAAGAAGGATTTTGATCAAAAATGAGATATCCAACATCCAAATTAACAACTACTCTTACAAACTGATTGTCGTCCTGTAAGTAAAGCACAGCAGGGTTACTACTCAAGTGAATATGAGCCTTCTTAAGACCTTTTCTCACAAAATGGCTATGTTTTTGAGGATAGAATCATCTGTGCTTCAGAAATGTTGGCTAGTGCATTTCCCGTGACAAACTGCATCCTGCAGGTTAGTGTTCTATCTGCAGGAACAGGGAACTTTAGAGTATAAACAGCATCATCCTGGTTTGACTGGATAAGAGCTCCTTTCAGCGAGGAAACAGGCTTGAAATTGAAGAGGAAACTTGGTTGTTTTACCTTTTTAACTTGAAAGTTTCCATGATGCTGTATGTGTTCAGTGAGTTTCGGGACTACTAGGACCTTAAAACCTGTTAAAACCTCCTCGTACAAATTCACTACATAAGAGAAAATAAGCATTCTTCTCCTCATTCCTGACAAACTTACTTTTAGCTTGTTTGCCAACAGCTCTGTGGTATTTGCACCCACCTCTATCAGTACTAATGTTACAGTGTCAGTACTAATGTCTCCCACAGTCTGTGTGGTTGATCCCAGCCTGTGCCCTCACTGCAGGGCAGCGCCAACATTTACTGTATGGCAGTCTCATGTGGTTTCTGTATGACATTCCCTTCCATTGAAGAGTCGCTGCCAGCATGTGCCCAAGTCATCTACCATCCCCTATGTGCCATTATGCGGTTCGTGCCGGTCTGTCTGTACCGGTCTCTGTGCCGGAGTCTCGTGTGGTTTCAGGCCCGGAGGCCGCAGGCTCAGTTTGGCGCTGGGGGAGGATACTGGCACCACAGGGCCTGGATATGACTAAAGGGCCTTGACCAGGAGACAGTCAGTGGTTCACTGTAACGTACTATCACATGGGACAGACAGCCAGTGTGGGCACAAATTAGAAACCCTCCTTCAGCCAATTGATGTGTCTGTGCCGAATGGTAAGCCTTCACAGCTGAGCTCCGACTGCACTTAGTTTGCAAAGTCTTAGAGGTTAACACTCCGTCCAAACACACCAGTGCTTCACAAATCCTGCTTTCAAGAAAGGCGGTGAGGTTGAACAGATAAACAAAATGTACAACAAACAAATGTAATTTAAGTGGGAAATAACATTCATAGGTACTAGGGTTTGACTGATGGATTTTTGAAGGCTGATAGTGATGCATTGGATTGAAGCTGCCAATAGCCAATATTCAACATCTTTAAAGTGCACAATTTGTATGCCAAAATATTCCAAAAAAAGACTTTTTTCTTCTTGTATTCTTGTCAGGGTGAAACAGCATTTAGACTGTCATGGGACACTAAAGCACTTTTAGGTGGGTTAGCAGCTACTTAAGCCAGAGTAAAGAAGGTTTTGCTGCGGGTTTTAGCAACTGCCATTGCTGAAGCTGCTAATCACACCCTCACCTCAATCTTATTTTTCTTAAAAGTACAATATTGGTCTGATAGATCGTATCGATATAGTATAGGGAATACATCTAAATTAGACACCTTTAGGGACAGTGATAAGGACATTTATCTCACAGTCTAGCCAGAAGTGACAAGTCAGACAAGTCTGCTTTGCATGATAAACTATCATCATCACTGTTTACGGCGACACCTTTTCAGTGTGGAATTCCCCCCCATCAGAAAACTACCATGCATTCTGGGATCTTTATAGGTGTAATTTACCTGGAAAAACAACCATGAGGAGATGGTGGCTTCATGTCTGAATAGACTATAGTGCGCTGCAGAGGGAGT
Source organism: Centroberyx affinis (assembly GCF_046629955.1). Classification (NCBI taxonomy): domain Eukaryota; kingdom Metazoa; phylum Chordata; class Actinopteri; order Beryciformes; family Berycidae; genus Centroberyx; species Centroberyx affinis. Next base: position 203,900 of record NW_027280500.1, on the reverse strand, counting down.
GTGGGGGGACGCTGACAGTTTTGATGAGTTCTGTCTGGATGTTAACTCCCGTCTGACACTAATTATGGCCCCAAATATTTCTGAACAGCACAAGATGCACATTCAAATGCACAAAAATCAAAGGAAGTGTGCACTTTTCCTACCATCCTGTGTAAACATACATATGTACTGCATATTGTAGGTCCTGTACCATATGTCAGTATGAACACTGAAGCTTTCTAGGTTGTCAATATGTTCCTGCACAAATGCCACCTGCACAAATCCCTGTTGTCTAAACTTTTTTGCACTTATTATATTGTCACATATGACATGTTAGCCCAAATGTTGTGTTGAAGTATTACTTGTAATATACGATGGATTGAAAAGTAACTTGTCCTCCTCATCCCAAACTAAACACGTGGCAGGCTAAAACCATGAGAAGGATTTTCAAATACTGTTTGACCCAGATCTACCATGGATAGACTGTACTGTCTGGAAAAAAGATGTACATTAAGCGTACATGTAAAAGCACACAGCTGGCCTCCTCCGCCCTCCTACACTGACTTCCTAGAAGCAGCCAAATAACAGTGACTAGGAATAGCATCCTATACAGACAGTCTGTCATTATAAAGTTGGCACACTCGCCTGCCGTCCTGCTAGTACATCTTCTGCTAAAACAGAATGCCTCGAAGGAACGACGCCTAACTACCCACACACACACACAAACCGCCAAATCATCACCTACGAAACTGAGAAAGAGAGAAGAGCGATCTTGTGCTCGCTGTGTTCCTCTGAGTCTGTGGTGTTACTGTGGTTTTGTCTGAGAAAGGCTTTTATGAGTTCATGGTTTGAGGGGATGTGATGGCCGTACAGTATATCACTCACAGAGCATAGAAAGAAAGACACTTACACATTCAGCCTCTGCTTGTGGCCTCTAGGCCTTATCTGTCTATGCCAACAATGTGAATTTACATCTCTGGAGGATGTCAAACATCCATCTTAACAAGTCATCCAGTCTCATATTCAGCCTTCAAATCTTATTTTTCGTAAACCAAGATAAAAATTCTGCCAGTGAGGAGAGATAACTCCACTTGTTTCCAATGCAGTTTCACTTCTTTCAGGACTTTTCTAGAAACGAGTGTCAGAATAAGGCAGATCACTGTACTACTATGAAGAAAATTACACTTGATTCTACAAAATGCAACAAGTTGATTTGCATTGGAAACAAGTTAAATTAACCCCATTGCCAGATTCTTTCACTTATTTTAAGAAAATTACGATTTTAGGACTCAATAATAGACTAAATGACTTGAGATTGAAATTTTTTGCAGCAAGTCCTGGTTAGTGGCTCTAAAAAGGAAGAGTTCTTCTTTCTAGACTTCAAATCAAAACTCTGGAATAGATACAGTTACATAGAGAGGTGTATAGAAAAAAAAGTACAGTCTTGTCCCATCCAAACCATATATTTTTACATCGTTGGTAAACCAAGCCTAAACCTGTCATAATGTTTATTCATGCCATATATTTGGCTGTTTTATGGGCATCAGAAGGGGAACAGTTCCCCTTCTGATTCCAGAGACTCTCAACTGGACAATTAGGACAGAGCATGTGCAAAAGCCTTAAAATGAAACGAGAGGGGGGGGGGGGAGAGAGAGAGAGAGAGAGAGAGAGCATGGATGTGGATCACTAGAGGTGCAGGGCCCCATGGGAAAAAAAGATGACAAGGCAGAGGAAACTCAGAGAGACACGGCCGGGGGAAGCCACCAGACTGAGTCACACGTGACCAACAGAAGCCTGAAATACCACACACTTCCATACAGTCACAGGTATGAGCTGTCAAATCCTGCTCCACCACACAGTAGCTCTATTCACTACCAGAGAGAGAGAGAGAGAGAGAGAGAGAGAGAGAGGGGGTGAGAGAGAGAGGGGGAGAGGGAGAGAGAGAGAGAGAGAGCAGGGGAAGGTTTATGTTATGTTTAGCCACAGTGAGACAGACTGTCCTTTGAGGAGAGCTCCGCTTTGAAATAAGGCTGAGGAACATCCATGTCAAGAAAATATTGCCCTCCGATTTTCTCCTCCCTTTAACAAAACTGGGCTTTCATGCCTTTCTGCTGGTATGTTTCATGTGTGAAGGCTGTATGCCCCAAACCCCCTTCTGTCTTCATTTTCCCATGGAAGAGAGAATAAACATAACAGCTTCAGGCCGCTTTCTTCTCTAAATCGGTCTTTCACTGCCTGGGTGGGGCGCTGCTTTCAACATCTGCCGCTGGACTACACTGCGCGCACAGGGACGCGCATCCATACGCGCGCACACAGTGGTCCATTGCGTCTGGCCCATAGTGCGCACTGGGACACATCAACACGCACGCACACGCAAGGGACCAGACGCGCGGTAGAGGAGTATGTGCTACATCTGTATCACTTCATCACAGGGTGAAAGGCTTTATCTACAATTAAACGAAGAGTTTCGCGCGCACAAGCATCCTTTAAGATGAGAAACACAACCTGCCGAGGTGCTGGATACAGAGGCGCATTCACATGGATGTGGGACACATTTCCACACCCTGAACTGGGAAAAAACATCCATAGCTTACAGACGCATATACACAAACAGAACTGTACAAAGCGCACATAGACACGGAGACACTAAACGCATTCACTCCCAAACCCCTGCGACCGAGCTGCTCCGCCGTATAATAACCTATTCATAAAGAGCAAAAATGTCTCAGGCTTCCGCCTCCAAAATACACACGGGAGACGACGGGAAGGTGCAATCGCCTCTTGCAATCTGAAATTGGAAACCGGGCCAAAGAATACACTGAAAGAGGGCAATTTATGTTGCAAAAGCCCCCTTGGTGCACAACCTGCAGCAACTGTCCCGCAATCTGTCCAGACTCTGAGAATAAAGAGCCATTCATCATCTGTCCGATCAAACAACTTCAGAGCCGACAACTATTATTTCCATAAGATCAGTGTAAACTGATTCTGTTCAAGTGTTTCTGTACAAAAATATTCTCTTTATTTCATTATTATGAAACTTTTGTTCACCATGCATACGAAATAGTCGCTCAGCATGATGCGTCTTCAGCAAAGTCGGTCAAACTTCGCTTATACTTAACAAGTTTTAAAATAACTAAAAAGATATAAAGACTTATTTTCCATGCTATAGATCCATTTTGAGGAAAAGAAAATTATCTCAAGACTTAGTCACGAGTTAGGTTAGGTTACCCTTAAACAAAAAAAAACCCAACATAATTTGTTTTAATTTCTTGCTGTCAATCATAGGTTTTTTTTAAATGGTGTGTGTCATTCCGGAATGAAACTTCATATAAATCTGTACTGCTCAGGTGAATCAAAGGAGCCTCTGTGTTAAAAATAACTGACTGAAGACAACCAGTGGCCAGCCAGGGAACTACAGCGCATACAGATCATTCCTTGATAGCAAAGAATTCTATAAATGTAGAGGTTGGGGTAAGGGTGGGGGGGCGCATATAAATACATCTATTTTAAAAAAGCCTCCTATAATTTAAAAAACTAAAACGTTAAGACGCAGAAACCACCAAACAAAACAAAGCTGAAAAAAAAATCTAAAAAATCTTAAAAATCTTGGGCTATTCCACAGACATTTCACATTGTTAAAGTTAAGAAAAAAATCATGATTCGTCAGTCAATATCATTTAACCTAATCATCAATCGTACTGAATTATTATCTTTTATTATTTGTATTGTTATATTGTTCTACAAAGACAAGAAAGCTAAAAAAAAAAAGTTCCATATTGTCACGTCCTACATGCCAAACTGTTCCCCTCTCCTTGGAGAACCAGAGACAGTGATGGATAGACTGGTGCACAGGCTGAACTGGTAAACACCAAACCAACACCACAGCCTTACTGGCAGTCTGTGTCTACATACTCACAGGCCTACATTCAGCTGTAAAAAGAAAATGCCAGCACAAGTCAAGTTTCCAAATCGGTTTGCTTGACCGATAAACCCGTTCAAAAGCATCTGAGGCAGCTGTGCACCGTCCTACCCCATGGCCCCTCCGGATAGGGGCATAAACTGGGCATCATCTTGTCAAAAGTGAGTGGAATTCTCTAAAGGATTAACAGCAAAATAAATGTTAAAAAAAATCAACGCCACCCAAATTGTTCAAAATGGGAAAAAAACCCTGAATGCCTGAAATATTTGAGCTGCCCAGCTAACCGCAACATTTGGAGAGATGACACCTGTCAGCTTTCAGCCTGCATCCACACCCAGCAGACAGAGCCGAGGGAAGAGGCGAGTGCTGTTCAAGGACCACGAAAAACTCATATTCAGAACAATATTAATGCTTTCTTATCTATCAGTCCGAGATAAAGTGTTTTTTTTAGGCTCCTGTAACTTGCTATCAGCTTCTCCTGTGACCGTTGGGACAGCGAGCTGTGCGTAACGCAGCGAGCTGTGCGTAACGTCCATTACACAGTTTTGCTAGCTCTGCGAAATTTCAACCTTTCCAATAAGAACACGACTTTTATCAATGTAAACACAAACAAACTGATTAAAAAAGTCAAAGCATTTCTAAATCTATGTAACTGTCATTCTTTTAGTTTGTCTGCGTCTGTTCTTCGTGTGATGGGCAACTACCGATGCAGTGCATAAAACTTCCAAGTCTCATAGGTCCGTTATCGGACACACAGCCAAGCCCGGCCGGATGATGCTTAACGCCTGTTACTATTCTGGCTTTTCCCCGGTATCACTTCCCCATTATTCCACAACTAATTTCTGACAATATGAACGCTGGTCGGTAGCATGGCCCAGTCATACAAGACCTAGGCGAAAGAAAATACAAAAGTAAGCTAGCTAACGTTAACCGTCCAGCACTGATTTAGGGGGATGCGCCTGTCTGGTTGCAGAAAGCAGAGATAAACTTTAGTTGCTACGCTTCGATATGTGTTTGTGTCGGTACAACAATTAGCATATCCATTTACAAACATGTTTGAATACTGTGGACTGACTGTTTGTGGCGGGTCATCGACCACATTTTGCGGGGAAAAAGGAGAGAAGCCTGTCAGGTGAAATGTCCGATAACGGATCTCTCACCGATACGATAAGAGACGCCTTTACCTTAACTGTGCCCAGTAAATCCAGGGAGACAGCGATGATTTAAGAAGTTTTGGGACAAAAACACCAGTTAAGTTAGACATTTCTTGCCCCAGTCTCTGTAAAACAAAACAAAACAAAACACCACAACCGTTGACAAAGACAAACCGTCTTACCTGCGCGAGCCACGGCCGTTTGGCACAAGGCGAGCGCCACGGTTACCAAGGCGAAGGATGAGAAGTCCACGCGCCATGGTCTCCGCTTCTTCCGGAAGGGGCAATCTCCAATATCCATAGTGTTGCAGTAGTTTGCCGGCCCGGTGGAGCTGTAAATGCAGGATATGGTGGAAGTTATCCTCTCACAGAAAGCCAGCCGACGAGAGGGATCCGACTGAACCTTCTGCGAGGCAAAAAATCAAAAGGCACGCCTCTGGAGACGACTGTACCTCTGTCCCGACTCTTCCCTTAACACGTTACCTATGTCTGCCTATGTTATGCACAAAACCCAAACACTAAAGGGGCTTTGGGGTGAATAAATATCTTTTATTTTAACGTTTAACCCCCTAGTGCTAAAGCCCCATTGAGTCAGACTGGGTATGAGTGCCGAAAAGCGGAGAGAGCAGAGAGAGACCTGGAACCACTCTCTCTCTCCCTTCTCCCTTTCTCTCTCTCCCCTTCTTTACTTTCTCCCACGAAAAGTGAGATAGCGCGTGTGTATGTGTGTGTGTGGAGAGAGAGAGTGAATGAGTGAATGGCAGAGGGGAAAGAGGGAGGGAGAGAGACCGTGCGTAATTGCGCGCGGCGCACGTAGCCCTACGTGTGCGAAGGAGCGGGCTGAGACTGCGGACTGAGCGTTTTTAATGATATACAAATATTTCACCTGACACACAACAATGGCGTCTTTCTTTGCGGCGGTCAGCTAGTGGTTTAATGTTAATATAAAGCAACGTTTTTTCTATCTCTCTGCTCTCTCCACTTTCTTTCACTCAACAATCCTGATTCACCAAGAAGGGCCGGTAGACTATTTCTCTCCACCTTTTTTATTTCCTACTTTCCATCCTTGTCTTTGTATCCGTGGCACTCGGTTGCGCCTCCGCATGACAAGGCTGGCTTTATAAATCATGAAGGACCGCGCAGGTAAGCGGCAGATCAGACAGCGGCACCGTGCAGCACCGCTGAGTCCGCAGAGGGGCTTCAACCAGCCAATCAGCGCTCTGTCCGCACGAGTGGCCACGCCCCCTTCTCCCAAACGTTTGAGCTCTTCTGTCGTTCTGATTGGTCAGTCCCACGTGGCCTTGTTATGCAGCATCAGCTCAGGTGCGAGAGAGAGAGAGAGAGGGAGAGAGAGAGAGATCTTGTCATACTTACATGAAAGGGCCAAGAAAAATAAACATAACTAAAATTGATTTGCAAATTAATCTGTAATGGACTTGTAACTTCTGAGAGCACAAGTCCAACTCTATCAATCATCAGCTATATGTCTCTGCAATAAATGTAATGAACACCCTGCAGATTTACCAGGCTAAATCAGTACAATGTGATCTGAATTACATTTTAAAGGATAAGCTCGGCAATTTTTAACCTATATATAATTAGTTTCTTACATACCTGTAGTTCTTGGACCCACAGACAATATTGGCTCCAGAGTCAGCTGGACGGTGAGCTCCCAGTGCTAGCCTCTTGCTGCTAATGATGTGCCCAGACTAACCCTAACCCTATTCCTACATTTCCCAGAATGCCTTTGAACAACCCCCAGAGAACAGGCGTGAACTTGTTGCATCCAGCTTGGTTTTACATGACCAGAGTGAAGAAAAATACACAACCAAACAACAAAATGACCTGAGGAATGCAAGGTTTTTTAACAGTATTAAGATGTTTTAGGGTGGATTTTTCCTTTACGGAAGTGGCCATAGTGTTTAGGAGGGGGGTAAACTGTGACCCATCATTCAGTACAACTCTATGGTTCCAATATAAGACTGTGACTGTACTGGGCTGCTCTCAGGTGTGAATGAGTGTGTGTATGTGATGTGTTGATGTAACCCTGACTGCTGCCCCCAGAATGTAAATAAGAAGGTGCTCTCAGTTAACTTGACTGATTAAATAAGGTTAAAAAACTGATAGCAGGGTATTCTCTATATGCCTGGAGAGAGAGGTATATATGCTACAGCCTGCATACTGTTGTTTACTCTCTACTACAGTGATTCTCAACCTTTTTCATATCAAGGACCTCTAATGTAGTCCACATTAGGGCCACAGACCCCCATATGACCGAAATATTATTATTGTAAGAAACTATGATCAAAATAGTCTACATTTCTTCTACATTCTCTAATTGTGTTAACTTCTTGTAAATGAAATAATGGTGAAGTTTAACAATTCATCAATTTGCTGGGGGACCACCTGGAACCTCCTCAAGGACCCCTGGTGGTCCACGGACCCCACGTTGAGAACCACTGCTCTACTACACTGACTGTCCACTCTCTAGGGAAAATCACCTGTAAATGGTCAGCATGATTTCCAAAGCTATTATAATTATATTCCTTACAGTATCATATATCTTATGTTTATGTACGTGTAGCAAGGAAATTAAATGAAGTAACTGTAAAGTAATAATTGTGACATTTTCATATAAATAAATGTCAGTTTTGCTTCTCTCTTTCGCCGACTGCTATAACCCATTACCCAGTTCAGGAAAGCTTTTACATTCGTTGTTCTAAACACCGTCGGTGTCGGTTAGGTCTTTCGCGGGGAAAATCTGCCGCACAGGAAGTGATGAGTTTTACATTTCCGGTTTGTTTGGAATAAACAGTAGAAGAAGAACTGGGTAGTTAGCATGAGCAGCGATAGCCACTATGGCTGAACAGACAAAGAAAAGAGTGCCACCTACAGAAACCCAAACGCCATTAATAGAAAATCCAAGCTCCGCCCACACAGTTTGATTGACAGGTGATCTCTGGGAAGCGCAGCACAGAAACACCACAGCAGCACTGAGCAACAAAGATGTAGATAAAATAAAAACACATATCTCGCTGATTACCACTTTAAATTACTTAAATCCATTACAAAATGTAGATTAAAACTCACTCAATATGTGTATGTACAGTACATAGTATGTGTATGTGTGTGTGTGTGTGTCATATTTGGAGATAATACCTAAAGACCTGCTGCAATCTGAACACTTTTTTTTAACAAGTCAATCTGTTTATGAGCAACTGATCCTGTCTGATTGGTGCACATAAGATATCAAACCATGAGCTTCCACTCATCTTTAGTAGTAACATTAAAAACACATTCCTTTGATAATTTCAAGGCGGCTCTCATATCTACCTGTCTGCCATAAACACTTATAGTATCTTCTATGTTTCAAAGCCATCCTATATGCCAGCTGTCTGCCCTGTAAATGCCTCTGCAGACACAGCCTATGGTTAGTCACTTTCTTTGACTGCAGACTCCATAGCCAGAAAGCAGTAATTAACTATAATCATCCCTTGATGTTCTATACCACTTGCTCTTCTCACTCCCTTTCATTTATTTCCCCCCTATTTCTGTCTTTGATTCTCTGCTGGGAGCGGAGGGCAGACTGTTTGTATTATGTGGTATTTTCAGGATGCCTCCCCTTACTCTCATTCTCTCTCAGGGTTTGGTACTAACAGAATATTTATAACGCCGTTTCTAAATACAAACAAATGTAACTGTATTCCATTACGTTACCTAAAAGTATTCTGATTACAGATACTTGTGAAAAATTAGTTTCACAAGAGGAATACTTTTAAAGTGGAAGCGAAAAACTCAGAAAGCCATCTCTATATTTTCACCAAAAAAATAAAAAATAAATGTGAGAAAAAGAAATTTTGAGTTTGTATGCAAACTTGAAATAAATTTCCTGTATTTTGCAAATTTTCCTATCTGTACCAGAACTTTTATACCTCAAAGTAAGTGGCAAAGTAATCTGAAAGTAACTGAAAGTAATCAGAATACATTACTGAGTTCAGGTAATCGCATGGATTACTTTACTGAATACAATTTTGATAAGGTAGTAACTGCAATAGAATACAGCCTCCCCAACACTGTTCTCTATCTTCTATGAATTTACATTTTAGGAATTTAAGCTGATACTCTTATCTAGGGCAACTTTCAGTGAAGTAGGTCAGTGATTCAGTGTCTGGCTCAAGGGAACTTTGGCAGGGCACACGGCTGTTGTGGGGATCAAACCTTTCCATTATGGTACGGACACTCTAACCACATGGTCACTCTGCTGCCCACACACTTGGGGAAAGGATACTTATTTCTAATTGTGCTTTTTTGTCACTTTAGCACATTATGTATTACGTTTCTCTAGTTTTTGCATCATCAGGATCAGAATCCAAATTTCTTTTACTCTCCAAGTACAACTGATGTGCAAGGTGCTTGACTGAGTTAACTGGTGCTGACACATTACAAGTTACACAACACAGGAGTGACACACTAGGTGCAGGAAAAAAAACAACATAACAGGACCTCACACACAGTGGAGATAAGAGGTAGTGTGTGTAACAGTAGACTAAACACAAACACACTACAAGGATACATGCAAAGCTGGAGATTTGTTGCAGTGCAGCAGCGTTGGTGGAGCTGGTGACAGCAGTGAGGTGAGTGGGACAGTGAGTGGGACAGTGAGCGGGACAATGAATGGGACAGTGAGCGGGACAGTGAATGGGACAGTGAGCGGGACAGTGAGCGTCTGGTAGTGCAGCGGCCCAGTGACATGATGAGGCGTTAATACTGTAACACAAAGTGACAAGGATCAAGTCATAGATGTGCAAAATACAACTAGGCTGATAAATAGAATATAAAATATGCATAAATGACAGATATGCAACTGCCAATGGATTGATAGACAGTGTGAATGGCAGACTAGCTGGGTCCAGTCTGTCTGTCAGTTCAGATGGTGTGTGTGTGTGTAGTGTGTGTATTAGGGTTAGACTGATATATTGAGCCGATATCAGCCGGTCAGTGTTGTCCACTGCCAATATGATAGAGGTTCCTTCCTTCCTTCTATCACAGCTGCATAAAAAACTGTAAAACTCTGTAAAACTGCCATGATTTTTTTTCTTTGCACATTTTATTCATTTAATTGTTCAATTATATGTTTTGTAAATGAATTCTTCAATTAAAGGCCTAATGTACTCCAGAGTTGAGTAGATGTGGTGGGTCATCCTGCCTTAAAGAGCTACTAACCCTAATTTTTTTGTAGTAGTTTCAATGGAGAGTTTTAGTGTCCCATAATAGCCTGAACGCTGTTTCAGAGGATTTTCCACCCTGACATGAGTACAATTCTGGGGGAAAAACAGAATACTTATATTTTTTTTTACACAGAAATGGTCAAATTTAAGGATATTGGGTATCAGCACAAAATATCAGCTATTGATGACTTAAATCAAAAAATATCGGTACTGGCCTTCAAAAACCCAGATTGGTTGAACCTTAGTGTGTATCATAAGCCTCTCCTGTTTCTGACAGCGTTGCCGGTTCCTTTGCTCTCTGGATACCTTGTGCATTATTTGGACCTTACACACCCATGGACTTTTTCTGAAGACACAGTCCACTATTTGTCTCTTCCCAGAATACATGTCTGTCGAATGCTAAATTCCAGGGGATGAGAAACGGGACACGCTCAAATTATCGCAGACATTTTTTTTTAGAGCTGTGTTCATTGGTAATGTCCATGAGTTTGCATGAGAGGCTGCCAGAAGAGGAGAAACGTCCTGCCCTCTCATAAGAAACTACAGGGGCGAGCTGCAATGAAAGCAGAATGAGAAGGAGCGGCCGTTTTGAGATCCTGTTCTCTGCAACCATCAACTAAGGCTGCTGCATCCACCAATTATGCATCAGGAATCGTAAGGAAACGGTGCTCGGACAATATTTATAGCTACCAAATGCATTATTATTTGAAAACCAAAAAGGACAAGCAGAAGTTCATATACCCAAATGTAAAAAGCATACACGATTTCTTTCTCGTTTGTGGAAAGAAGAACACAGAGCAAAAAGGAAAGGAACAGGAAAGAAGAGGACAAGACAAAACAGAACAGAAAACAAAAAACAAGCACATGTAATGGAGTAAAGGCAAACAAAATAAACCCAGAATTTGTTATTTGCCTGAATGCCTGGTTATGAGTTGCTTTCCTTCTCTCACACACATTGTAGCTTCACCACTGAGGATGCTATTTTCAATCCAATGGGATTTGTCCTAAATCAGAAAGTCCAGGAAACGGTCTCTCAGTGTGGTAGCTCTGGGGTTTTTATTTTGGCCCGTCGCACACAGTGGACCGAGTGTTTTTTTTGGTTCTGGCCTCCTGACACTCTGAATGTAGATGCCACAGCGTGTAAAAAGAGACACCCCAAGAGAGAGCTGCGGTATGTGTTTGTGTGCGTTTTATTCACTGAATCTCATACGGATGCATATTCAAGGATCATAATCACCGCTTTTGGTTCCATCACACACATGACAGAAGGTGGCGGTCTGGCAGACATGTGTGTTTGTCTGTTGTTGTTTGTTAGTGTGTGTGTTTATGTCCTTTTTATTGGGTGAAACTCGAGCATCCATATTCAAGGATCATAATCGCAGCTTTTGTTTGTCATAGACAGCAGCTACCTGGCAGAAGTGTGTGTTTGCCTGTTTGTCTGGATGTGTGTTATGTGTGTGTGTTAGGATTAGACTGATATATCGCTTTGCTGATATTGGCCTTTTATCAGCCGATGTCAGATGTGATGGAGGCTCCTCCCTGACCACAGCTACAGAAAAACAGTCTGTAAAACCTGCAGTGACATTTTCTTTCCTTTTCATGTTTTCATTTATTTGTTTAATTGTTCAATGTTGTCAGCGAATTAAATTCTTCATTTAAAGCCAGTAATGTATACCAGAGATTCCCTACCATAGATGTGGTGAGTCACTCTGCCTTAAAGAGCTGCTAACCCTGAAAGAATTTCATTAGTCTGGGATTCAGTGGAGAGATTTAGTGTGATGATGGTCTAAATGCTGTTTCAGAGGCTTTTCCACCATGACAATTCTGGGGGGGAAACGCTGAATACTTGTATTGTTTTGGCCTGAAAAAGGAAAAACTTAAAGATATTGAATATTGGCACAAAATATCAGCTATCACTAGCTTCAAGTACAAAAGTATCGGTTTCAGTATTGGTATTTGAGTTAAAAAATTGCCCTTTAATTATAGCAATTATAGCAAGCTCCATTCAACGTCATTTGTAAGGATAGCTGGATTTATGTAGTGTAGGTTTTGTGTCAATCTGATTTATGGGCCTTTTAAAGTTTGAAATTTTGACCTTTAATTATAGCGCCCCCATCAGCTCAATCAGTGTAATGTTTTTAAACGCCAGAACACAGAGCCACAATGCGTCATCCCTACAAGATTCATCAAATTCGGACCAGTGGTGTCTGAGGAATCACCTGAGATATCACATCATCTTGGTGCCCATCCTCACTCTCATCCTCCCCTCTTTCTTCTGACATTGAAGCCAACATTTTATGTAGGTCTTTGCACTAGTTTAATGGCACAAGGGATAGTTACTTCAGATGCTGTGTATTGGCAATATAAAAGTTATTGCATACTAAAGCTGCACTAGATGACAGTTTGTATTTCACTCTTAAGTTTCGATTCGTCACTTCCCTGCCAGTGTCCATACCCAACACCATTTGGTCAAATAGGGCGAATCTACGGTGTCTCAATTAGGGGCGATGGGACGCTCTTCTCTGCTGCAGCCTCATTTTGCGATTTAAACTGATAAAATGGGAGAATTTGTCATAAAAAATCCAGCATCTGATGTGTTTCATCCTGAGTGCCAGTTTGCCAAAGGCAGCATAGAAACCCTGACCATAGCAACAGTAGAATCCACACAATCTGCTGACATTAGAGAAACACCACAAATTCCAAAAGAGCTGGAATTGCATGTATGCACCCACCAATAGCAATTACTCATATGACTTCATCGTCCTGAAACAGACTCATGGCACATCCCAGTGACCATGTTACCAAGAGGTGAGCCTGTTAAAACTTTATTTCGGGGTAAAATATCCCGACATAAAAAGGCAGATGCTCTCGCTTGTCTAGGTCACAAGAAAATCTGGCTAACAGGTTCCTCTAAGGTCAATGTAAACCCTTCAATTACACCATTTACCTTCAATGTCAGCCGTGTTTAAGTTAATAAACCCTTCTAATTTGTTGGGCAGTAATTTCAGGGTTATAAGAACCCAGAGACCACGAGGTTTTCCTGCGGGGAAGCTCCGTCAGGCTTGGCCACCCACGGCACTGACTGCTGACCCTCCAGCCAATCAGAAGGTATTAGACTTTTAATTGGTTGTAATGTCAAAAAGTGATCGATATCCAGCTGACAGAGCTGCATGAAGTGGCAACATCTGGGTCGAAGCAAATGACGAGAGACTCTGAACGAGAGAGGGGCGTTTGCAGAAGAATAGCTAAAGATGGAGACGGACGCAGCAAGTGCTTGTGGGCAGCACTCTCTGTGCGCTATTTCCAAAAGGGGAACCTTGTAATTACAATAAAGCGGCCATATTATATTGCTGACTTCCTTGAAAAGTCTGTATTTTACTGGGCAGGGCTGCAAACCTCGCACACACACCCTGCTAGCCACAACACACTGAAATAGATCAGAGAAGGGGCTCGGCTGGGAGGAAATGGAGAAAGGGAGTGGACTGATACACTCAACACTAACAGTGGGGTCAAAGAGTGTGTGTGTATGTGTGTGTAATGAATACACGCACTGCCTGGTGGAACTGCTGGAGGTGTGTGAAGCCAGGTGAAAAAAGGGAATTGAGACAGAGAATGGGTCAGTGATTTTCGATCTGGCCGCTGAACACACCCAGCTAACCACACACCTCGAAATAGGCAGGAGAGGAGGAGGGAGGGAGGGAGGATGGGAGGACGAGGGGTGACGGAGGGGCGGGGGGGCACAGAGCAAGGGGTGTGTTTTCTGTGTGGGGTGAGTGTTCACAAGCTCTGAAGTTTGCGTGCCAACCAATGTATGGTAGCTGTGTGTGTGTGTGTGTGTGTGTGTGTGTGAGACTTCTTGCCAACGTTTACTGGTCTTTTAATGACATTTGATAGAGTGAACTCAATCAAAAAATGCAATGTGTGTGTTCGCTTCTCTCTCATTCATGAGACTCTACCTGCATGTGTGTTTCATTAGAGGCTTTCAATGCTTAGCTATTCATTTTTTTCACAGGCTTAATCCAAATGCATTTGACACACACACACACACACACACACATGCACACACAGTGTTAAATATAGCAATAGCTAAACACCAAGATTCACTCAATTTAGCACAACTACTCACTATTAAAGATAATTTGCCCAGATGGCATATAATGGCTACTACTAATAAAAGCCTGTTAGAAGGATTAGCGATATAACATGGACAAGAAAGTGAAAAAGATATTTTGAGCCATCTAGTTGATAATTTCAGCAGAGATATGACATGCTCAATATACAGCACACACAAAATATATGATATCCAACACAATAAAAGCCTCATTGTTGTTCATAGCCACAGTGGCAAAGAGATATTTAACCAACACTAAAATATTTGGACTTGTAATGACTATGCCCAGAAGTAATGGCAATTGATTTTTTTCCTAGCGAATATTGCCTAAGCCTATAATAACCACATCTAGATCTGCATCTAAATACCAAAATCCCCCAAATGAAAAAGAGCCAAAGATGCAGGAGAGAGATAGGTGGAGGAAACTGCTGCTGCCTGGGAGGAGACGCTAAGGCCATGGAAAGGTACAGGCAGGAAAAATCACAGGAATGAATAGAGAGAGGAGGGGAGGGGTGGGGGGGTACACAGGCATGCAGAGGGTATGAGAGGGAATGAATGAGGGCCATTGATAAAGAGCAAGAGGGAGCGAGGGGGGGCAAAGGAGAGAGAGAGAGAGAGAGAGAGAGAGAGAGAGAGGAGGGATCAAACAGTATTTACACTCCAGAAAACACTGACTCCAGAAAAAAACCGAGGTAGGGAGGGAAAGGAAGGGATGGGTGGATGGAGGGATGGGTGGATGGATGGATGGATCTCTTTAACTGACCTACTGACTTAAGGGTGGGACCTTGGTGACTTTGACACGGCTGCATGTTTGTGTCACAGGTTTTCCATAAATGAAGTCACCTCTGTGCCATTACACTACACAAAAAACACTCCAGCAGACAGGTGTTTGGAACAGTGTTTCCCTTATACAGAATGAAGGAAACATCTAGTGAAGTGGTAATATATCACCACACTAAATACTGGAATAATAAAACTGCTTTGTCATTTGTTTTCTTGGCATGAGAACAAGGCTTTTTAGCCGTCATAGCTGAAATGTCTTGCAATAGCGCTCGCTCGCTCGCTCGTAGCACCGTCCGCCATCGTATTGCCCCTTTAATGGATTTAGTTTGCACTGATTTCAGTGGAGAGTTTTAGTGTTCAGTGGTCCAAAGGCTGTTTCAAAGGCCTTTATGTAAACCCATGAAGAAACTGGAGGGCATTCGTTAACGTTTGCTGCAGCCTCCGTAACGGTTTACACACAGCATCATAATTATGACAAAAAAATGAAAATCATCTAATGGCAGGAATTCCAGATCCAGATCAGCACAAAAATGTAGGCCAAGGTCTATCTGTTCGCCAAATTTCAGCCAAATCCATTCTATACTTCTTGAGATATCTTGCTAACAAACAGACGAGTGAAAACATAATCAGCTTTGGAGCTGGAGCAGTTTTGGATTAAATGCCTTGCTCAGGAACACCTCAACGCTAGTCCAGATTTTCGTAGTTAGTCTGAGGATTTGAACACACATCCTTATGGTAACAAGCTAGCTTCTCATACAGATCCTCTAAAACCATCTGGGATAGCTTCAGTGACTGGGGCTCAATCTTGTCCAAATCAAAACCGAGTAATCTTCAAAGTTGGAAAATAACTGGACTGAACGTCAACTTTGGCTCTTCACTGGTTCCAGAAAGAGAGCAGCAGGAGTTTACTCTCTTGGAAGTAAGGTGTCAACTCCTGCACCCAAACCATGCAGAAGAGATCAATCACATTCATTCATTCATTTTCTTTACACACTTTCTGCTCCTTGGGGTCATGGGGCTGCTGGATCCCAACATGAACTAGGTGGAAGGCAGGGAAACACCGTGGACAAGTCGTCAGTCCATCACAGGGCCAACACAGACAGACAGACAGACATTTACATCTATGGGCAATTTAGAGTCTCCAATCCACCTGACCTGCATGTCTTTGGACTATGGCAGGAAACCCACGTGAACACGAGAGGAACATGCAAACTCACACAGAGAGGATGAGAATCGAACCCGGGTCCTGCTTGCTGTGAGACAGACTAACCATAAGCCAATCCTGGACACGTCAATGAAAGATTAAAAGTAGGGCTACCCCACCTCCAATGCTCCAATTTAACCCCTACTGCCCACCCAGAGTGAAAAACTGGAATAAATAACCACATTAAATGCTTAGATAGCTCAGTAGAATCAGAAGAACCTAGAAAACACGACTCGCTGATGTAAAACGCTTGCAAAATTTCCCCCATGACAATCTGTGGCTGCCTGTAAAAATAACTTGTGTCGGTTAACAGAGCTCCTCCTCGACTCCACCAGGACAGGGGAACATTTTTAGAAAGAGATGATTCTGACTGAAAAAACAAGCCTATCTTGTGGCTTTCCTTGTTGTACAGGATGAAAGAGGAGAAGCAGCAAGTATGTGAAGCATTGAAAGCATGCGGTTGGCTAAACGGCGAGGGGACAGAGGGCAGCAAAGCCCGGCCGCAGCTCAGACGGTCAGCTGGGCTCTGCGAGGTCGAGGCGAAGGTCAGGTGGGTCATTTTGGCGTTGGAGTGACGCCTCACTACACCTGGACCCGCCGACCATGAGACCGGAGCCAGCAGGAGCAGCCGGGGTCCAAGGCCCTTTTCACACCAGCCACTAAACTGGGACGCTCTGGGCTGAGATGACCTGAGGCTCCTGCTCCGCATTCTGTCTGTCGGCTGTGAGGCTTTCGTTACAACACCACGACAATTTAACCTTTAATAGATTATATAAGAGCTTCATTCATACCGAGATGATCAGAGGTCTTTGTTACTACATTTGAAGAGCTTCATTCCAAAATGACACATCCAACATTTGGAAAAAGTGTCAGTGCATCAGATTAAAACAAATGATGGTACTTGTTAAAGAATATTAGGCACCGTAAGTCCTTGGATGACAAAATGACACTTTTATCAACTGGATTCTCTCTATTTTATTTATGATTAACTGTCTAATTTTTCAAATTAGACAGAGCATTTTGGAAATGAGCTCTATCAGTTGTGAGACATTTGCTGCTACATCAATACAATTTCATTTTACAAAAGATTATAGATTTTCTTTTGTACCACTGAACAATATTCAAATTGTTGCCTGGCAACACTGGGGTAATATACATTTTATTAGAATATATTGCATCCCTAGTGATTTCAATAGTGAAACATTATCGACCAGTGTGGGGGTCACCTGAGCTCACCCTATGGTTAACTAGCTTGTTAGCTAGTTAACCATAGTAACTGGTCAACTAATAATCACTGCCTTAGTGTAAAAAATCTGAATTGCATACTGGCTAATGTATCTAGGAAGCTAGCATTAATAGTGGCAAGCAGTTGCATGTTAACATTAGTGTCGGTTAATTCGCTTAATTTGCCTGCTGGCTATAGTTAGTTAGGTTTAGGGTTTGTTTTGTGTTTTGGAATGGAGGCTAAAATCTCACTGAATGGATCTACACCCACAGCACAACAATATTTTTCAGGTATCTCTCCTTTGCTTGCCCAGTTGCTATACACCCACTGAGCAAAAGACGTGATTTCAACGTCGCGTCTATGCTTTAGCTCTCATATAGCCCAGGATCATTACGGCTATGTATAGACCTATTTTAGACCAAGCAGTAAATACATTATTACAATGAACAAACATCTGTAAATACCAAAAATATGCACCAGAGAAGTCCTGTAGACTAGCCTACAAGATAATTATCTGAGCACAAGAAGTAATTTCAACATTGCGTCTATGCGTAGCTCTCATATAGTCCAGGATAATTCTGTCTATGTATAGACATCTAATAAACTTTCAGTTTTCAACCCCATTTAAACTTAATTTAGCCTAGACGGCTATGACCATTTAGACGTGTTTTAAACGTCTAATCAACGTAAAATTGCTCAGTGTGTATTATTACATTATTTGCAAACAGCTATTTCTCTAATGGACCTGCATGATGGCACCAGCTGTGGTTGCTGGGAGATTTGTGATGCAACTGCAAAGCCTCCACTGACACTCCTGACATGTTTTGGCTCTCTGGATGGGCTTGAGAAGATTAAACTAAGAAAAATGAACCAGCACAGTTAAAGTCACACTCTTCACACGGACTCATCCTACCAAATGGACAGAAACCCTAAGAAATGCTTCCAGAGAGCAGCGCAGCCTCAGCTCCGCTCCGCTCTCACAGAACCTGGTGGAAGAGGGACTCCTCGGCCGGCCGGGGTCAATGAGGAATGCACCAGGGGAGAGGGAGGGAATGTACCACCGGGGTGTTGAGGAAGGGGGTGGGGTGGCAGCGGAGGAAACGCAGGGGGGGGGAAACAGAGGGGTCTTTTGTGAGACAGGAAGCTGCTGAGACCTGCAGGGCCCTCACTCTCTCTCTCTGGGTACAGTAGTGGAACAGAGAGAAACCTGGAAGGTGAGAAAGATGGGGAGAGAGAAAGACAGGAGAAAGATGTGAGCGAGGGAACGAAAATGATGGACTGGGCTGAAGAGGGAAGAGAGCTGGGAGGTGGTAGAAAGAGATGTGAGAGAGGGAATGAGACAAGTTGGAGTATATGAAGGAATAGGAATGAAGTTTGGTGAAAAGAAAAAAACAGGGAGGGTCAGAAAAGGGGAAAGAGAGGAGAAAGATGTGACTGAAGGAATTGGAGAGGTGATGAAATATGTGAAGGAGGACTCTAAGAATGGGAAGGGAGTTTTAGGGTTTTGTAAGTGGAAGAGATGAAGAGGTTAAGTAGGGGAGTGAAGAGAGAGAAAGAAACCTGGTAGGTGAAGGAGAGGGGTAACAGGAAGAGGAGAAAGATGTGACTGAAGGAACGAAGAAGATGGAGTGTGTGACGCAGGAACGAGAGCGTAGGGAGTGAAGGAGATGAAAGAGTGAGAAGCAATTTGGTAAGCGAGAGGAAGAGAGGGATGATGTGGCTGAGGGAAAGAGAGGATTGAAAAGGTGCAGAGGGAGTGGAGTGAAGGAGTATGGCAGGATCAGAAACACAAAACGCAGGGAAAAAACATGATAATCCCTTTAGAAAAGAATGAGCACTGCATGGGTAATAAACTGAATTCCTGAAAAAACTAAAGGTCGAGCGAAGCGGAGAAGTTGATAAAAAGAGATTGGTGATGAAAGAGGGATATAGAGGAGAACGTTTTTTAACCCTTATTTAAAGCTGATACATGCAGCATGTTAACACCAATAAATCATGAGACAGTTTAATAACTGTAATTGAACAAGACCACTGCTAAGAAGACTGTCAGCATCTACTCTGCATTTTACACTGTGTGTCACTGGGTCAAATTTTCAGAAATCTGCTGGATTGCTTTATGGCACAAAGGGAGATTGCTTTACGGCACAAAACAAGAAGAGGCTGCTCTTCTGCCAGCGCAAACAGAGCAAGTATTTTTTTTTTTTTTGAGAATAAAGTCAGAATTCTGAGAATAAAGGCAGAACTCAGGATTCTGACTTAAACTCAGAACTCAAATAACTTTTTCACATGTGGCCCTAATTCTCTCCTGTAGGCTGCCAATTGTCTTGACCATGGCCTCATTTGTTTATGGTAATTGTACCAAAGTATCACAAGCAATTTGACAACGATATATCGAGGTTTAAAAATGCTGCACATAGCACCTTTAACCAGGCAGGACCACTGAAATGAAGAGTCTATATTTCAAGAGAGCAAAAGAAAAACGTCCAAATGAACAAAAGACAAACAACATGTAATAACATACACATGCAAAATACAATGAAGAGTAGAGGAATAGAGGGGGAACTGATGAGGAAGGGAGGGTGGAGAGTTGAGTGAGAAGGATGAGGAGAAGAGAATCTGGACACTGTGTAGAGACTCGGCCATCACAGGGACAGAAGATTAAAAGATTTAAAAAAAAAAAAAGGAGAACAAAAATGAGTTACTGTCGTGAATCAAGGAACTAGTCTTGAAAACAAAAGAGGCTGAACATTCGGGCCTTCAGTCTGTACACAGACACAGGAGCCGGGCTAATGAGGTCAGGGAAAACCAGCAATAAAAACAATCACAGAGTTGTTATGAGCTCATTCCACCGTCTGTCTGTCTGCCATCAAAGAGCTTTTCATCTCTGTCCCTTTTTGATTTCAGCTCCCATCCGGACCTTTTCTAACAACACGCATGCAGAGCCAGGCAGTAGGATAAATAACTGGGATGATGCAGAATAACAATATTCCCCTCCCTCTTCCTCGCTCTGTCTTCCCGTCCATTTCCCCCGGCGGACACATTTCAGCCGTCTCACGTTCAGCGCTGGCACAGAGACAAGCACTCGTTAATTCTCCCACACACAGATAGCCTAGTTTCTCTTGTGATGACAGTGCAATGAGGAGGGGCTTCTGGGTCTTTCCGGGAACGAGGCACGATGAAACGGCAAACGTTCCGACAGACTTCACCCGTTTTTACCCAAACTGCTAGCACACAACAGATGACATTAATGGGGTTCCTACATGTTTTCTTTATCAAAATTCAAAACTATTTTAGACTTCCAAGTCTTGATTTAATGTGAATATATTGCAGAGGTGGGGACTCAAGTCATATGATTCGGACTCGAGTCAGACTCAAGTCACAATTTTAAGTACTTGAGACTTGACTTGATGCATGAAGAGAATATTTGAGACTTGACTTGACTTGGGTTCGGGTGACTTGGGACTTGACTCTGACTTGTACTTTGATGACTTGAAAAGGTTTCTAAAGTCTTGACTGGAGATCTTGTGTTTGTGTAAATGACTTAGATTGAAAGTGATGAGATTTGTTCCAGCAGATGACTGAATTTAAATTCTGTTTTCTGAATTTGTATGGAATGATTGAATGAATATAGAAATCAAACTCATGATGCTCTTACCAAGTTTTTATCCTATTAAAACCATATCGCATTGAAAAGTCCTAGATATTTAGTTTTCTTTAAGATATTAAATTGATACTGGACGCTTGATTTGTTCTGACTTGACTTGCTGTTTTACATTTAGACTTGAGACTTGACATTAATGACTTGGAATTGACTTGGTA
This sequence comes from Centroberyx affinis, assembly GCF_046629955.1. NCBI lineage: Eukaryota > Metazoa > Chordata > Actinopteri > Beryciformes > Berycidae > Centroberyx > Centroberyx affinis. The sequence continues at coordinate 182,479 of NW_027280500.1, read as the reverse complement.
ATCTACATTTAGACTTGGGACTTGATTTGAGACTGACCTGGCACTCAAGCGAAGTTGACTTGGTCACACCGCTGATATTTTGAGTTGGATATTCAAGTTAGGCATTGAATATGATACAAGCTGGTGGTTTCTACTAAGCCATATCACTCTATAACTGAATAGTATTCTTCACAATAAATATCACAAAGTTAAATGGAAGTGGGTCTACAACCACATAAACAAGTTGAAAAATATTTTCCCATACAGACTTTCCTAATCTTTTCTAATGCAGACTTCTCTAATCTTTTCAAAACCTGGGATTATTCTGAGATTCGTTGCCAACAAAATGGTAATTCTTAACATTTTAAGGTGGTTGGTTGCATTTCAGTGAAACAGGAAAGTTCCAGTGCAGACCAGTACTGATTGTCTGAATATATCACATCTTGTACGGTCAGATGCGCAGGCCGCGAGTACAACCAGCCACTGGATCTGGACCAAACTGGGCTAACAGGTAAACCATGTACTTAAGACTTTGCGGGTTTGAATCTGGCTCATGAACTTTACATCACATGTAAAATACAGACTGCAACATCAACATTACAACATGTAGGGACATTATATTTCAGTTGTGCTTTTTCCAGCATTTCATTATGTTTTGGAACATACAACTCTCACTTATTTCTAATTGGAGATTGCAACTTTCCTGCTATTTGCTGCCATTTGCTGCTGCCCGTCACATCCCAGGACATGACTGGCACCATGATGATGTCCTTCTGAAATGTCGACAATAAGCCTCTCTGTCATATATATATGTATAAATATCTGCCATGTTCTCGATTAGAAAGCAAGACCAACCGCCGTCAGATGTAGAATTATATACTTCTCAGCTTCCTATATTTGGCTCCAGTCAGAGGCGCTGTCAGTCTCCTAAATGCACCCTGGGCCAGATATGGTCTGTGTACAACCATAGCCTAGCATATCATTACAGCTTAAAGAACATGTGGAGAGTGGCTGACCAGTAGTTTGGCTTTGCTAAATGTTGTCACTAGTCCTTCCAAGGCTTTTTTTTTAGTCCTTACAGCCTCTGCATCTTACATAGAGACAATAAGCTGTAAAATGTAAGGGGCATTCCTGCATTTTTATGGCAAGAACAAGCCACATAAACAGCAGAGTTTTGAACGCACATAAAGCTGAAAAAAGTTGACAAAACCTACACACTGGCAGCTGCCTGTCCACCGTTTATTATATTATCCCATATACTAACACCATATACGCTGATCCAGCATGGATCTAAATATCAAAGCACTTGTTGTTTTCTGTCTCAGTAAATGGTGAAAAAGCAGCAACAGTGTGTAGGTTTTATCAACAACAAGCTAAATGCTTTATTCTTTGACTTCCAACTACAGACTCAGTTTTTAAGGTTAAGAACCAGGTCTTTCCAGTGTTTAGTTGAAATTATCTTCCAACTCAACCACACTTCCCGGGTCACACCTGATGGTGTTTCGAAACTTGCTCAAAACTGATAATGTGTTAACTTGTGCCATTTCACAGAGGAAATGAGGAAAAAATCCATGTCAACTGTAATTACTCTAAGATGGAGCCTGCTGTGGGCCAAAGAAACAATGCCACGCTGCTAATTTGGTTTTAATATTATGAACTGGGACACATCTCAAAAAATAAAGGGGAGAAACAGGCTGCCCAGTCACAGATTATTGCTTTCTGAATCAGTCATTATCACATTGTCCAAGTCTGCAAAAGTGTTATTCTAAGATCGTAACACAGTGAAACAGAGGTATGTGGACTACTGCTAGTAAACTAGTAAAAAAATGTAATTACTCTTTATGCTATTAAACGTAAAGGTAGAGCACCTACACAGAAACCTGGCTTGGATGTTAGATGACTGCTGACAAACTAATTGCCCCCGTTCCGGCCAGAATCTTGAAACCTGAGCTCATGCGTGATCCAGATAAGAAAAAGGGCTAAGAATGGAAACGTGAAAGAGACTTAAGATATTAATGTGAAAATGTGCATAAAATTACAGCTGCAAGTTCACAATCATGCCTGCCTGGGATTGAGTTTAAACCTTCCAATAAAGCTTTCAAGTTATGAAGCTATTTCTAATGCATTTTACATTGGGGTGACACTCTGTATGACTCTGTTTCTTTTGCATGTTTTTATCTGTTTTTGAGGAAAAGTTCAGACAGGATTATAGTATTTATTGTACATTATGGGTCAGAAAAGAACAGAGAGAGGCAAACACACCTGACATCTTGCCCTGCTCTTTGGTATTTGCCCCGTCCAGAGAGTACACAAGTTCAATAAAGCACTGTCTTCCTCAGGTGTGTGTGTGTGTGTGTGTCAACGCGATGTGTGGGGTATTTCTACCACACAGGACCCACCAAATAGCTGCTGGCAAATGGCTTCAAACACGCCTCGTTTATTCAATACTCAGCAATAACATCAGCCTGGTGAAATCCGACATTTTCTGAGGCAGAAATGTAGAGGAATTTGACCTGCTTGGTATAAAAGGTGTCTTTATGCAGCGGCTACCCTCGCACACCGGAGGAGCGAGAGACAGGAGGGAGGCAAGGAGAGAGAGGTGGAGGAGGAGGAGGAGGAGAGCCAGAGGGAGACTGAGGAGAGAGGAGGGCAGGGACAGGACAGAGAGGGAGAGCGAGAGGCTAAGAGACAGGATGGAGGGAGAAAGAGAGAGAGAGAGAGAGAGATACTTATCCACAACAGCAATATTTCGGTACCAGTTGTTGTTACTTAAAGGGGACAAGATGAGTGTGTGGAAAAGGGGAAAGGGGAGAACTATATGACAGGGATGGGAAGGGGAAGATGTAGAGAAGGAAAACCACCTCATGTGTCTGAATATCTGTTTCTATATGGGACAGAAAGGGGGATTAAGCATACAGGATAAAGCTGTGATTACTATGTAGTAATCCTACATTCTGTACAAGGACTGAAAGAGAAATTAGGTTAATTCTTGATTTTCACAAATAAAGAAAGAATTAGAAAAGAGGGAGAGAGAGAGAGAGAGAGAGAGAAAGAGAGGAGGGAGAGGAGGGTGAAGTAGGAGAGAGTGAGGGTGAGACAGGGTCGTGACGAGGAGGGAAGGGTGAGAGGGGCAAAAGAAAGATAGAAAGAAAGGGAAAGTGAAAACGAGTGAGAGAGAGAGAGAAAGAGAGAAAGAGAGAGAGAGAGAGAGGAAAAGGATAAAGGATGGTTTGAACGGCAAGATGTTCAAAGGGCCTGAGAAAGGTTAAAAAGCCAGAGTGTAGTTCAGAGACGTTGCTCCTGGTCACACAGTCATGCAAACAGACCAGATATTTACAAAAAAAAAGTTAACTATAATTGATTGGTTTCATTCAAAAACACCAAATATTGTGTCCTGCTCAGAATTTCAAAAAATACAACTATTTTGGAAGTTAAAGAGGAATAACAGTGTTTACCGATCTGTGGAAATCTATTTTTTTGGATTCCACTCTTCAGTTGCTGAAATTACCATAAAGAACCACATCATGTACCGCATCATATCGACAACTATTTTGTCAAACTGATCTCCTTTCACAAATTGAAAAGGCCAACTCACTACAGTGTGTAGCAGTCCAAGCGGAGAGGTTACAGGGTCTTATGGGTCTTATCTAAATCCAGGGCTGCTGACATGGCTGCAGAGCCTCATGCTGCTGAACAGAGGGATCATTGTGCTCGCGCCCTCTGCTGGCAGCGGCTGGCGTTACAGGAACACCTTCCACACTGGCACACTTGGCACCGAACACAAGTCTGTAGCAGGAAAAGTGATGCTTAACCTTCATCTCGTCTGTCTTAGTCCTACTTATTCGTTTCGCCGTGACTGCACTCCTGGTTTATTATGTAATCTATCACTGCCTTGCAATGGAGTTATGGAGAATTTAGGGAAAGAATTCTAAAGTATTAACCCAGTTTTCAAACCTTTTCTGCCATAGATTTGGCCTCACCCTAACACCCAGGATCATTAACTAAGAGAAGGTCAACAAGTTGTCAGTTGAAGGGGGGAAATATAATAATAACAACTATATCCTTGTATGATCTTGAAAGTCTTACAACACTGGTTTGTGCAGAAATTGGGTCTAGGAAAAATCATAGAGCATTTTGAAAGCTGATACATTTCAGTTAAAAAATAAATTCATCCCACCAGAAGCAGAGCCACAACCCATTTTGTGTCCATACCCATGGGTGAAGAAATGCTGCTTCAGACTAAAGACCCACATATATTTTTACGCCTGGATGTGAATGTATCCCCATTAATGTGATTAAAATAACACGCATGAAAGTAACACAGATCTCTCTAATTCTCTATAATGTCCTTATATATTCTGGGTCAATCATAAAAAAATCTGGCATGGCAGCTTCTAAATATAGCCTAAAAATAAACTTTGGTCTACAGACTCTATGATTTAAGTTTTTTTTTGTGTACCATTCCAGGCACCAATTAGCGAGCGAGAAGTTATGCATGTCCTCGTAAAGGGGTTTTATAATGGAGCTGCTGCGGGCCAAGAAGAGCTGTGCTACTGTGAGAACTGAAATGGACGGTCAGTCAGAAACGAGGGAGGAGACACACTGGAGGAGAGAGAGAGAGGGGAGAGAGAGAGAGAGAGGACTGCCCCTTACTACACAGAGCCCAGCTATAGAGGAGCACACTCACACACACAGTCCAGCCGTCCCGGATAGGCATTTAAAGCCGCGGCAGAGAACATAGAGCCAGCTTGGGTCGGGGTGAATTTACCTATAAATGTGATCTGTTGTCAGTTCTGCCATTTCCCTATTGGCTACGGTCAGGGAAGTGGGCGGGGAAGCAATAAGGAGCAACCTCACCCCCTGTTGAGCAGCTCTGGGGGGGCAGGAGGGGGTGGAGCGACAGGAGGACATGGTTGTTGAACCTTTGACGTGGAGGACAAGAGGTCAGTGCTCCCTCTAGAGGCTGGAAGGTGGAAGTGCGGCGCCGGCGGTCACTCGGGGCCCTGGGGTCCTGCTGGACTGAGGAACGTACCATCCTTTCTCCTGGCAGAGGGGGGGGGGGGGGGGGGAGGGAACAGCAGAGGGGAGCCGGGGCGGGACGTCCCATTTCACTGACAGGGAGTTGGTGTTTAATACAGCGTTCCTACACTGTGTCAATTTCAAAATTCCACACTTTTACCAGTCTAATTTCTTGATTTGATTGAAGTTTTTGGTGTTCAGTATGATTTACGCTGATAGTCCAACTCTTCACAGCAAAAAATATCAGAATACACTACCAGTCAAATGTTTGGACACACCTGATTGAATGTGCTGTGTTTTTCATTCTCTTAAAGCCATTTTGATCTAAAGGCTTCTGCTTAAATGCTTGAAATTAGTTTCTTAGATAAATATAAATAGTGAAGTTGATCCTATGTATGAATTTCTTTCCAAAGCCTTTGCTGTTCCATCAAGGCAGAGGGCGGCTACTTTAAAGAATCTAAAATGTAAGATAGTTTTGATATAACACTTTTTTTGGTCACTGCATAATTCCATTTGTGTTATTTCATAGTTGATGATGTCTTTACTGTTATTCTAAAATGTGGAAAATAGTAAAATAAAGATTGACTGGTAGTGTACGTGAGATGACGAGGGTCTAAAGCCACAGAAAATGTGTAGTTGTATGTATATCAGGACAGCACAACATTTTTCCATACTTTTCCAAACTTATCAAGACCTGTAAATGACCAAAATATTTTTTCCAGACCTGTAGGAACCTTGTTAATATGGGGCCTAAAGGAAATGACCTCACTGTGGTAATTTTCATCCTACAGAATGTGTTTTATAATAGTATAAGTAGTGTAATTAGAGCAGAGGTTTTTATTTGCATTTCCATCCTAGAATATTTGACCTAAAATGGCTTGAAAATATTTACTACAGTATTGGAAAACTCATATTTGATAATAAAATATTTCATAACTGTGGTACTGTTGTCCTCATTGAAGTTGCAGTGTTTCGACCGTGACATTTTCTTTTTTAAATAATGAGTAAAAACCAGTTATGTTACAGTATTAAAACCTTTACTCAGACATGATACAACAAACAGAAACAAGATTCAGAATTAATGACTGAAAAAAATCATTATTCATATTTTTTTTTCTTCTTTCATTCCCCGAAGCACACAAAATAGTCAATCAGCTCCACATGTATGATGGAGTAGGATACAAACAGGACAAAGAACAGACACAAGAGAAAGAGAGAAAAATTAAGAATAAAATAAAATAAAAAGGAGAGTGACAGATCCCATTCTGATATTACAGTTCTTGTATTTGCTTAATACTTGGTAATAAACAAAAGATGAATAGCATAGTCAGACAAGAGGGAGACGTAAGGAAACACAAGACAAAGAAGCAGTGTGTGAATTTTTTTTTAGGTGAAGAGTAAACGATTAAGGAAGAGTCTAGATCTACTGGAAAATAGCTTTTTTCTGTTTTTCTTCTCGATCAACAAATTAACACCTGATCTGATTCTTTGAAGTCCCTACCCTGCCCTCCTTCTCCTCCCTCCTCCTCTCCCTCTATCTCTAAACCCTTGGCAATTCCTCCAACCTTGAACACCAACACCTCCCCTCGTCCGTAAAGAGAGAAGCGTCTACCATGTTTACTTGGCACCTCCCATCAAGTTCATTCCTTGTAACCAGATACTGCTCAGAGGTTTGGCATCTAAGCCAAACCTGTGGAGTCTAGCGGCCTTTGCACTATATGTCTAACATTACAGCCTCGGGTTTTCCCTCATAATCTAACACCGATGCTTTCTTTTTTTTGCTGGCAGTGTCCAGCTACAGCCACACACGACTCTAACAAAGTAAACACACAACAGTTTGCAATGGACCCGGACGCAGAAAAAACCCCAACCAATTGCGATCGAAAAAGAGCAGTTCCAGGGCTAGGCTAGCCCAGTCACATTGTTCCTTATCTGCAATTCATTCATTCATTCACTTCCTCGTCTCTTGGAAACCAAAGCAGAAGTTCTGGGCCGGGGGACCCTATAAAAAGCACCAATGCACAGCTTAAGCACCCAAGAGGGGGCCACCCACCGGTCCACCTCTCTCCACACCAGCTGTCATTCCATTCCTATCAGGGCCCCTCTTTAGTATGCACTACGCAGGCCGAGGTTACTGCACACTCTTTAGTGTGCAGGACATACATGACAAATACACTCTGGGGACTCATGATGAGCAGCACTGCACTTAAAACTGCCACGTCCTCAACAGTTTGGCAGTGATACAAATAAACTAGTAAGGTGGTGGTTTGCAGGCTGCATAGCACGCTACGCGCCTCCTCCATCATGATGGAGCAGAGCTTTGCTCCAGGGGCCAAAAACGCCGCCCTGTCATCCAATCCATCAATCCATACACGATGATCATTTCAGTCACAGCCTTCGATCCATTTTCAAAAAAAGCATATTTTTTATTAATTTCTTTATTTTCAAAAAGCGAGTGATTTCAAAAAGTAACAAAGATGGCGACAACAATACTGCTACACAGTCAAAAGAAGGTCACAGCATGCGTCTGCCTTGAGTGCACACGGTCGCAACGACACGCATCTTTGGGCGGCGCGACGCCGATCCACTGGTCTCCCACGGCGACCGAGATCATCGCCGCTCTGCCATCAAGTAAAGTAAGCGAAGAGGGACACAGCACTGAATCCCTGCCTTACAGCTCTCCAACCCCTTTCCCATGAAAGGTTTCACATCCTTTTCAAACGGTCTGAGAACCATAGGTTTAGTACACAAGCCCATTCGAATGCAAAGCCCAATAGTTTTCAGCCCATGCGGGTGAGTGAATACGTGTTCGCTAAGTTCATAGTAAAGCAGTGGAGAATTGGGAAACAAGGCAAGGTCAAGGGAGGGCAGAGGAGGCTGGGTTATGCTGATAAAGCATCAGGTCAACAAGCCAGTTTATAACCCTTTACCCTTGCTCCCATTCCTCTGTGCATCCTTTCATTGTTCTGCTGAACAAATCCTTGAACAGGCATCAGCACATCACAGCCAAGCCTACAGGATTTGCCAAAGACACTAGGCCCAGCTGTAGACAGATTCCATACACACGTGCATATAAGTACAAGTGGACACACAAACTCTACAACAAATGCTGAGAAAAACTAAAATACTCAACCATCTTCCCCTGCTAAAACAGTCCGCCTGGCCCGCAAAAACATGAAACGCCAAGCAAAGCTTAGCCTGGCTGAGCATACAGAACCTGCACCGTCTGTAAAGGTTTTTATTCATTTTCTTTACGGTTGCTTTATCGTGCGGTAAATGACCTAAGCTCATTGCAAAATTAATTTTAAGGAATACAGAAACAGCATAGCAAAAATGAAATGCATTACTGTGCAGGGATGGGAATTCCAAATAATTTCACTGCCAATTAATCTTAAGTTATGTAACAGACTAGTCTAAAAATAAAGATGCTAAAAACACAATTAACTTTTACTGTATGTAAGAAAACCATTTAACTCATGTAACCACTATACAGCACAACCAATTTGACAGATGATTTGATTTTTCCAATAGCAGATGTGATAAATATCTAAGTTTATATTAATGAATCACAGAAACGTAACGTTTGGTCTGACAACTGTGTATGTAGGTTAACTGACTAATATGTCAACTAGTGGATCACCCAATAATTAACCGATAAGTTGCGTAATCATTCCCATCCCTAGCTATAAACATGACGCAGTAGCGGCAGGCTTTCACATTCAACAGAGGAAGGTCTAACGATAAAAACTTGCAGAAAAAGATGCTAAGCTGTCAACCAAAAACAAGATTATACACAAGGGGGAAGCACACGCGTCCAACAGTCAGCCTACTCTATGAGGGACTAAAAAACTTTACAGTGACCTCGTGAGTTGCACTCGTGAATTTCATTCCACAGCCTTGTATTCTTTCAGAAGAGAGCTGAACTCTATTCTAGATGTGCTGCAACAAAAGAAGAAGAAAAAGGGATTGGGAAGGTCCGCCGTACTGCGTTACAACCTTTTCTCAAGGCTCAGGTTCTCTGCGTTCAGACTCACATCGCCGTGCTTCTGTCCGATGGCTGATCTGAACTAGCTGAAGCCATGAGAGTGTTGCAGCCATAGGCAAGACATATAGGGATGCTAGCAGGTGATGGGCTGCTGTTTTGTGTTCTCACCCAAAACTTCAGCTGAAGCTAGCTTTTCCACAACAACCATGGCCAACAGAGGGCTGACTTTTCTCTGGTTGTAGGAAATAAAAGACATCTGGTGACGAGTTTGTCGAGTTGGCGGTGTGTACGCACGGCTTGAGAGAAAGTAAAGCACGGCCCACTATGACTGTTAGACCAACATATTGGCTTGTCAAAGGAACCACCTGTCTTACAGGTCATCTAACTGCTGGCTTCCAAGTCCACATCACATGGGGGAGGCCAAGGATCCTCTCTGAGAAGAAATACATGGACTATCTGCAGGGCAGGAAGCTCACTTTCCCATCTGCTGCTCAAAGTAGCTGGTGGACCCCAAAATTCAACAGCCTCTTTCAGTGTTTCACCAGCCAAATTACTCTTTAAAACAGAAAAGAGCCTGGTTGGATACCTGCCACAGTGTCTGGTAGAGTAGACAGACCTACCAGCCACGGCCAAAATTCAACAAGCATTTGGCTGGAGTTGATTTATCATCCTGACAGTCTGCAATGAAAGTTAGGGGTCAAAAAATAAATGACCAAAGAAAAAAAGCTAAGACGAAAATGTGTCTTAAGCAGACGTCAGGTTCAAAGACTGGAGAACAGCTGTGTCTGCGTACTTGCATACTCTCGGCTATGTGTTTGCATTGGTGTAAACGTGCAAGTCTTTAACTAAAAGACCACATTAGTTATTTAGCACCTGGTAGGGGACAGTTTTACCCCTTCCCCATAGAATGATACTGCAAAATGTATAATGTTTCTAATATCTGTTAAAAGTGGTGACTAATACAAAGTCTAAATATATTTCAGAACTTGCACACTCCTTTAAATACTTTTCTGACAAAAAAAAGCGGTGGTCAGTCTTAATGTGTACCCCAGTACTGCTCACCCCTGAGCATGGGTTTTCATTCATAGTTTTCGTTAAATATCCTGGTCATGGTGTAGCTGCATTTGACTGTTTTCACCGCAACGCTCAGACTCAGAGTTGACCACACTTTCCAATCACAGTAAACGACAAGTGCCATTGTCATTGAATCAAGCCAATCAGTTACCCAAAATAACAGGCAGTAAAAAAGGAGGCGAGGTGTGGTTTAGGCCCTGGGCTCAATGACAACTCCATGACGACGCCATTATGCGAGAAACAAGACTAATGTCGAGTTAACAACAATAAATAGGGCGTTTGAATTTGTTGGAACTAAATTTTGTGTCTACTCCACTGTGAACATGTTTCTGATGTGCTACCTGATACCCTTGCATAACATAACTGATATATATGAGTGTGAGAACAGGCCATTTCACCCTGGCTGCACAGAGTGAGACTGCTCTATCGCTAATCATGTTACCTGCCGTTTCTGCATGACTCCTGAAAATGTTTTTTGTATTTACACTGATCCAAAACATTAACTGTACAGAGGTTGCAAGCACTGAGCTGATACACACTGAATAAGGTTACTGAGGGTGCAGGTAGTACGTGTAGGGTTTCCATTAAACAGTACTAATCCATTTCATCACTACATGGCACACAGCAGGTGCTTTGTAATCCAGCCTTTTGTTTAACAATCTACAGCCACAGCCCATGATCAGTGTTAAAGGCGATGTGTCGTATTGGCAGCAAAGGTTTAGTCATAAGAATACTAAAAACAAACTAAAAAAAACAAACTGTGATCATCCCTTATTGACGGGCTGCAAAATTACAGCCTGACTGATAATCCGATTTGATATTGTGGTCTCAATTATTAATCATGATTATTAGTTTCAATGATTTGAGAAGCAAAATCACGTTATTGAACTTTTGGCATCTTATATCAACATTTTGACTATTCAAACCTCAGACAATCTGTTTGCACGATGGTCCATCTGACCACTAGGCCATCCAATTCTGATACAGGCTGACCAACAATCCCCAGAATTGTCCCAAAAGCACAGCAGGACACCAGTTCCCCACCTCCCACAGCGACTTGTAGATGCCAAAATTCATCAGCCACTACCAACATTTTACCAGCCAAATTGATTTCTGGAACAGAGAGGAGCCTGTGAACCATGGCTGGCTACTAGAACAGAAAAACTTACCTGCCACCAGCCAAAATCTGGCACCATTTGACTGGTGGCTAACATTAATTCCCCACCCTGGTTATCGTCCGTACAGGTAATAGCCAATTATTTTACGAGCGCTGCAATTAAGTCATCACCTCTGACTTGACAGTGATGTATTAATGGGAAAACCCTACACGTAGTACCTTCAATGTCATCCTAGTTGTCTAAGAACAGATGGTCATTTCTAAGAAACAGGAAAATTTACACAGTTACAACTCACAAAAGTGCATAAATGACCACCAGCAAAGTGAGGGGGGCGGGGCTAGTAAAAGAGAAACAAATACTATTTTGTCTCGCATGAAGCTGTACTTCATGGGAGCCTCAAGATGTCCAGAATGGCAACCATTTTGGACTGGGTAGGCCAACTGCCAAAATAGAGAAAAGAATAAAAGCAAAACTAAAAAAAACCATTACAATTCAAGTCATTCCTCTTCTCTTACAAAGCCCGCTGTGCGCATCAGGGTGGGGTGGGAGGGACAAAGTTTGTTCGTTCAACAAAGTGCCCACAGCCCCCTTTTCCTGGATTTCAATGCCTTGGAAAAAAGCTCTCATTTCATGAGTACAGTACTTCAAAATAGAAACTCAAACAAGTTTCAGCATGAATATTCAAAAAAGCATAAAATGTTCAAAGGTTTTACGGGATTGGATGAACTCACTGGGAGGGCGTGTCTGCCTGTCCTTTACAGGACGCCTCCGGACCAATTAGAAGTAAAGTCGTTTGACGGTTGACAGTTGATTGAAATGCTACGCACCTGATTTTAAACTAAACCCATACATGAACAACTAACCGGCTGGTGATGGCTATAATATACAGAGATGTAGCTAGCAGTGTAACCATGGAACCCAAGTAAAAACACGGGAACTATACCAGTTATCGCAGAAGCAAAAAACACTGTGAGATGAAGATGTGGAAACTGAAGGCTAACTTATAATAAAATTAAGACATTTACTGTATATGTGTGATAAAAAGGGGATATATTTCCATGAGTCTGAACCCCTATGGTGGAAAACTAAGTATGGGAAAAGATTGTGTAAAGGTGCATGTGTGTGTGTGTGTGTGTGTGTGTGTGTGTGTGTGTGTGTGTGTGTGTGTGTGTGTGTGTGTGTGTGTGTGTGTGTGTGTTAGACAGCATACGGTCTTTCAGAGCCGTATCATCTGAGCTTAGTTTCGTTGTGTGTGTGCGTGTGTGTGAGACAAGATCTGTGTGTTATAGTCTGTGCATGTGTGTAGGGGATTAAAAGGTCACAAGGAATATGTGTGTGTGTGTGTGTGTGTGTGTGTGTGTGTGTGTGTGTGTGTGTGTATGTAAGTGTGAGGGCCGGTACATTAGGACCAGCAGGTGCTGCAGTAAGTGAGGCCCCAGGAGAAGAGCCAGCGACACAACACGGCGCGGCGTGTTGGTGATCCTGGTGTGCATCAGATCCTGACCGGACCGCACCTGGCTCCTCTAGGTGAGCTGGTGGGGCGCCTCCAGCATCTCCATCAGGAAGGTGTCGATGGGCGTGTCACCAATCAGCTTGAAGAAGAACAGGTGCTCCAGGCACTTTAGACCAATGGAGCGCAGTGCTGGGAGCCGGAGGAGGAGCTTGGCAAACCTGGGTAGTGGAGGGAAGGATGAGGGGGAGAGGGGAGCGAGTTTATACCCAAAGATGTGTAATATGGACTGAAAACTATGAAAAATAAATGTGAAACAAGAAAAGGACAAAATGTTACAATATAAATCCTCCAATTGCCATCTCTCTCATGATAATGAGATAATAAGTTTCGTATGTGACGTCCTGTTGTCGCTCTACCATGTGTGACCATGTGTGTATGGAGTGAAGTGCAAACAACCTCAAGATGACGCAAACCAAAACATGCAAATCCTAATATACAAGTCTGTATCTGACAAGGCAATTTATTGGGTTTTTTGGATTGTGTGGTCCACATATCACTCTTATTTTGAAGTTTGATCTGCGCCACATGGACACAGAGAACGGCGCTTGTGTCTTAGGGTGAATGGTGGACTTAGACATTTCCCATTTCTTCATAGACACTGAAAATAATAAAGGAACCCTCAGATATCCTTATATACTGTTATAAATAACTTTGTGATGTTCAATGCATTCCAGTATTTATTTTATTTATTTTGTGAAGTGTCACATTACATTTTTTGTGGTACCCACTTTCCCTCAATCTGCTTCGTCTACTTCTACTTCAGTTAGTGACTTCCCCTTTCCAGAATGCCCCCAAAACACGTTAAAAAAACAGCTATTGGTGATGTACCTTACATTTCTACGTCCATTTTGTTGTTTGGTGGTCTATTTTTTTTTTTTTTTTGATCGAATGCAACACACCCCTTCTCTTAAATTACAACACTTCATCACAAAATAAATCTTGGAATGCACTGAACATCACAAATTGATATCTAACAGTGTAGGAGTGTCTGAGGATGGAGTTTTCCTTTATCATTTTGAGTGTCTATTTTTTTGCATCTATGCGTTTTGTATATGATGCTGGAGGAAAGCGTCACATCAGATCCAGTCATCGACCAGCTGCTTTGTGCTGCAAGATGGTGGTAGAGATTTCCTTCAACGTTTGCAGTAAAATTACAAGCAAATGATAAGTAAATAAATAAATAAGCTGCAGCGATCACCTTGAGATTTTTCTTTTGCACTACTGTCTGTCTTCTGTATTGCTGTCTGTCGTTTTTTGAGTTCCTGTCATGGTTTTGTGCACTGTAACATGTGGACTGGGTATTTTTATACATACGTATGTGTGCTTACAAATTCTTTAAATCAGATAGTTTTTCAGGTGTGTGTGTCATATGTACTGGATACTGTTCCAGGTGAGAGTGTGTGTGTGTCGTAGCGTACCTGCCCTGCTGGTCGGGGTATCTCTGTTTGCAGTAAGCCTCCAGAGAGGCGTAGACTCTCTCTCTCAGCAGCTCCACCTCACTCGGGCTGGACAAGCCTTTAGCATCTGGGGACACAAGCAAAGGACATTCACATCATCACTGCACAGGATTACTACACATTTTACATTTCTTTTTGTGATGACTAGTTTATTGAACATTTTATTAAATGGAAAAATATGAGACATATAATAAACTGACCAAAATATAAACAGAAACCCAAATAACAAATAAGTACAAAAAACACAAAAAACAGGAGAATTGGTGTTTAACATAATGTCTTCCAACAGCAGCTGGGCAGTATGACTAGGCCACCTACTGTATCACTCTATAGCTGATGATTACTCTTCACAACAATATATGAAATGGTAAAAACTGGTTGGGTCTACCAAAAATATACAGTTACATGCACTTCAGGACTGCATACGTATTTTTCCATGCCTCCAAGAGCTTTGAGTAATTCAAACACCTAGAAATTCTCCAATGCACTCTTCAGTGTTTTCCAGACTTTCGTGAGGAAGCCTGTGTGCTCTATTCATTTTCTTAAGCTAATTAAACACTTATGTTGACCCCACCTTATCCACATTTTCAAGAACTCTTGTGTTCTGTGACAGCTTCTGAGAAGAATTATGATCTGGAACTGTAATCCTAATCAACTTAATTTGAGTGTGGGACCGCCTGCTTGGTGATACTACATCTGGAATAAAGCCTGTAGCGCTCATCCAGCTGTCGATAAAATGCACATCAGCTGCTAAAACTGTAGACGTTATAATTCAAATCTGTGTTGATTATCGAGGGTTTTGTCATGGAGTATCATTGAGGTGATGCTTCTTACTGAAGATGAGGCACTGTATCTAGATATGACGAATAGAAAAAGGGTCTTAAAAAGTTTTGTACAATTATACTTACAGCTAAAATACAGATTTCACAGACCATAAGAGCTTGAAACCCCCATAAGGGCCTGCAGAATCCCTGGTGTGTGTGTGTGTATCTGTGTGCGTGTGTGTGTACCTGGGTTAAAAAGGATGATGGCTCGAAGGCAACCCAGCTCCGTCTTGTCCATCTGCATGTCTCTCATCTTGCTTACCAGCTCTGTCAGAACCCTGCAGAGGGATGAAGGAAGGGAGGGAGGGAGGGAGGAGAGGAGAGAAGAAATGCAGGGGGAAGACCAGCAGGAGGCGGAAGGAGGAAGACAGAGGAGAGGGGAGAAGAAGAAGCAGAGGCAAGGAAAGGGAGACGAGAAAAGAGAGAGTAAGTGGACCAGCAAGTGGAGGATGGAGGAGAAGAAAAGGTAAGAACGAGAGAAAGAGAGCCGGAGAGAGGAAAGCAAGCAGAACAGCAAGAGGAAGAGAGGTGCGGAAGAAAAGAGGAAGAAAAAGAGAGATGGAGCGGACTCAATAATCACATTATTATGTATGGTTGCTTATTGCTTACTTTATATCTAAACTTGTTCGGTCCTAGCTTCTGGTGGCACGAATTTAGTAACTTTTTAAACTGTTTTTGGTTATGGTTTGTGATTTTTTCCAACTCTAATCACTTTGGCAGGTAAGCAATCATCAAATTGAGAGTGTTTAGAATTAGTTGTGCTGGTAAAATGGTGAATTTTGAAATCTACCACATACTGTGGCTGGAGAGTGAAAAGGCTAATTTCCTGCCCCAGTTTCGACCCTCCACTTCTTCACCTTCTCTATCATCCACTATATTTATCTCCCTGTCCACCAGCGACTCCCAGGAGTGTCAGACACCGAGGACAGAGCAAACCTCAGCTGCCACACAGGGACTTTAACTCTCCAAGTCCAAACACACGTTCACATTTTAGACCCAGAAAAATAATTGCAATGTTAGAATAAGCTTAAATTCCTACATCAGTGGTTCTCAGTCCTGGTGCTCAGGACTCAGAGCCTGCTGGTTTTCACTCTAGCCATCTAATAAAGAACTGATTTACATCTGAGATGCCAGGTGAATGCAGCTAACTAGCTGGATAGAAAACTAGCAGTAGTCTGGGGGGGCCGAGGACCAGAACTGAGAACCGCTGCTGGCAGTCACCAAACTTACAATCAACCAACAGCAAACAGTTCAAGGTGTCAAAACAACAGACCCAAACACTGCACAAACAATAAAGCAAATACTAGAATCTCTCTGGTCCTGAATAAAGACTTCATACAATCCATTCCTTGACTTCAATGCATGACCATCAATACATTTTCAATCCACTCCCGTTGTCCTACCTCATGAAATATGCACTGAAACATGAGATACATGTGAACAACAAACACACACAACTCTCTTCACCTGGGCAAAGACTACAACTTTGCCAGAATATGATTGTTTTTCATACAAGACAAATCTTCCAAAATCCAAGACAAATAACCAAACAAGGCAACATACACAGCAGTTTATCAATAGCCAGTATCTGATGCAACTATCCCTTATGCTATTAAGCTATGGAGAGCACCTACATACAGGGTATCTGAAGGTTTAAGACTTTAAGGCCTTTTTAATGCTGCTGGACTTGAATTTAAGACCAATTTAACAACCAAAATTCAAAAACAAAGCTGCAAAACCAGCCTGGAAAAAAATAATGTTTTGCATATCGTACTATGCAGCACAAAGAAACCGGTCATTGCATGGTGAAAAAATAAGACCTATACTAATAACTGTATTTAAGACATTTTTACACTTTTTATAATTTATTTGACTTTTTAAGGACCAACGGATACCCTGTACATAGAAACCTAGCTTGGAAGATAGAGGGGAGGAGGGGGTGGGTGGGTGAGAGTGGGAGTGTCCCAAAGCTTTTTCACTCCTCCTTTCCTCCCCTTCCTCACTACCACTAAAAGACTCCCTGGGGAGGGAACAGCTGTGCATCCTCTGCTGAAGGAGACTTCAGGGGCGGCTTCTCTCGTCTCCTCCAGCAAGCAACACAGCAGCACCAACATCAATTTCCAGGTCACAGAGAAGAGGAGGAGGGAGTGGAGGAGAGGAGGAGTGATTTTTGGAGCTTTGGGACACACCCAGCGTGTGTGTAACTGGTGTTGGCACCTCCCATCACAGATGCATCATTGAATTGGGCCAACAACGCCTCCAGAAGGCTCAACAGTGAATTATAGCATCCCAAAACCAACTGACAAGACAGGAGTCACATCACCATACAGTCACATCCTGCTGATAAAGTCAATTCCCCGGCAAAGCCACAACCTTTTAGTGTTTTTGTGTTTGTTTGTGTATTGATGTTGATTCAAGAGGAGGGGTGAGTGTTTGTGTAGTGGCGTCATTACCTGTCAAATATGGCCCCAACCTCGGCATTGTGCGCCCTGTGTATTCAATCACAATGTGTTATTACAATGTCATTACACAGTCACATTGTTATTACAGTGCCCTGTCTTTATTTTTCTGAGCCCTTCGACTGTACAGATTAGAAGTTTAACAGACCATGTTAAAATTTCACTTGCTGTATGTAAATTTTAAATAGTTTCTTGAATGTTTAAAACAGTGAAAAAAAACACTTTACAGGGGATTCTTTATCTTTTTCTTTATCACCCCAGGGCCCAAAATGTAGTTAATCTTGCTGTGGTACCCAAATAATGATACTACAAACACGAATTATCAAATGTGGACCCATAAGAAACAGGCTTCTGAGTCCTTCTGGGTAACATACCAAGAAATTCTGGCCTTATGGGAAGTTTAATGAATTTATGGGCATAACTTCAGAAAAGGTAAGAGATGAGAGACAAACATACCAAAGCCTATAAAAAAAAAAATTGATTTAACTATTCTCCTCATCCTTGTTTAGATGATGAAAGCAAATGGCATGGCTCCTTACTTAATACTACCAATATTAATAATATTTATATTTATATTTCACTTTTCTTAACATATTTACAAAGTACTACACTTGATCTAAGGTAATGCACTCCAGTTTTCCAGTTTTCCAAGGACTACAAAGGCTGTACCGTAACGTAGCCAAATGTATTTCAATCAGCAGAAAGGGGGTTATGTTAAATTGCGTGAGCCAATTCCATGACAGCAGAAAAGCGTAAGTACATAGTACACATGAAATTCTTCATCAATAAAAAACAATTAAGCTTATGATTAGAGAAAAGCCGTTAGACTAAATGTTAATGTGTGATATAATTGTCTTAAACCAAATTGTAAATATATAAATAAAAAAGCTAAAAACATAATTTCTGGGATGGAAAATACAAGTGAATCAAACTGAATCAAAAATATAAAAAAGCAACTGAAACTTGTTTCACTAGACTGCTGCCATTATCCTTGTGTGAAGTACTGCATTCCACAATGAAATAACATTTTGATATTTCATTATTTCAATATTGCAATTCATTCTCTGATGAATATGGTCCCATTGCTTCAAACAGACACTGCTGCCAAGCTGAAACAGAAGCCTGCTGCTAGAAGAGAGCAGTGCGATGAGGAAATTAAGAAATTTCAGAGGAAAATCAAGGAGCCATTTGCTGTGAGCCCAGTTAGCTTGCTTTAACCCTGATTAGATTTCTAGGTGAAATTATCCCTTTGTAACAATGTAATTACTGTGTAATTAACAGTGAAGTGACACCTTGTGATGTAGTTGGGGGTTTGTGGAAACAAGATTTGCAGTTTTGTCTGCATGGATTTACTCAAGATGGGTGTAGCAACTGATAATGCAAAAAAAACCCACCGCCGGATAATGTAATAACTTGTGAAAATCTGATAAAACGGAACATAAAAGTCCCTCTAAATGGATTGAAAATGTAATAAAAATTCATAATGTAATTATTGTGGGATAATGCGATCCTATCATTATATTAACTGACATTTATTAGTTCATAATGGGTGTAACATTTTAATTGATATACCGATAATCCTGAATAAAAATGTAACAATTCAAATTCAGAACAACACGAATGTAATAATAATTTGAGTTGATAGTTTATTAGTCAGTGTTATTATTACATCATCATTTCAAAATATGTTACACCACTTCTACAGTAATAATTGCTGGTTGATGTAATAATGGGACGTCTTTTATTACGTTAACAGGTCTTATTGCATTTTGAGGGACTTTTTTTTTTTTTTTACATTTTCACTGTCATTACATTATCCAGCAGTTACTACAATAGGTGCTAGGCCACTGAGAGTGAGAGTGTGTGTGATGTAGATTAGAGCTGCTTTTTAATGTGTATGCGTGCATCAACGTTATTTAAATACATTTTTTTTTCAGCTGTGTGTGAAACTTTTCATAAAGGTTTGTAGTTTTCATAGAGGTGCGTATGTATGTGTGTGTGTGTGTGTGTGTGTGCGTGTCTATGGGTAAGCATTAGTCACCAGCCTCCCCGGCATGCGCTGTCACCCTACAGGCAGTACTAAAGCAGAGACAGTCTCTCAGCCAATCAGAGCCCACACAGAACGCAGCTGCAGCCAGCCAGAGATGAAGACACAGCACCGCTCAACTTCCTGAAATCTGACCCAGTTATTTGACCAACAAACCCAAATTATGACCAACAATCAACCACAGTGTGTGCAGAGAATGAGTGAGTAACCAAGAGACAAAGAATCAAAAATAGTTAGCTAGCCATGTGTGAAAAAAGTTCATGTGGATGAAGGAAACTGTTCCATTTCTCTGTCAGTGAAACCAATAACTTTCCTTTGTACAATCTGAGCCTCAGTTATCTCAAGGCTTTAAAACCTTCCTCCTCTCCTTCATCTTCAGTGTGGATTCATCAGGTGAAACCAAGAAGGGAATGTGGCTTTTACCTGTCTTCTCCTTGTCACTCTGGTTCATGAAAACAGTAGGCAGCCCTAATATTTCATACAAGTGCGTCTAAGCAGGGTTCCTACACAGTTTTGATTTAAAAATTTCAGACCTTAAAGGAAAATACCAGTGGTTTTTTTGTTTTGTTTTTTAAGTCTGTGCTCTAGTTTGCCCCTCTCCTTTAGTCTTGGTGGCATCTGCAGACAGTCAGCGTAGTTGGAGATATCAGCACTCGTTTTCCTCCTTTAGAAAAAGACATTGGCCGCCATTCATTCTTGTACAGCATGAACCAGAAGTTCCACAGAGTGAGAGAATCCATCACAGTAAACATGAAGCCTTTATTTGGTTTGGTCATAGTTTCTGTTTTATCCTAATTTCATTGAGTGTTTAAATATCAGGGCTGCGTTACGTTACGCTCTGCATCATGTCAATCGCCTGATACCCACAGGAAGAAATGGAAGTCTCTTCCAGGAAATAATCCCTCAGAAACATGCCGCCTTATAAACTTTATTGTTGCATCCATGTCTTCTTACTTGGGGCGTCTTTGTTAGGCAGAACAGCAGTTAATTTCAAGCTAGATTACACACCGTAAAGTTTGTATTTTAAAAACAACAAAAAGCGAGTAAATGTTAAAATATTTAATTACATACGGCATGCATTGCAAAATAATTGGGGAAAATCTAAATAAGACATAGACAGTAGTAAATGGGCTATAAGTCTAAATGACACCAGTATTTTCCTTTAAGTTCTTGACTGGATTTGTAGATTTTGGTGTTTGATATGATGTACATTGATAGTCATATTGCCCAGCTGCACAATAACCCTCTTTGAGATGTAGATTATTCTTGACAACAACAAACATAATATGTGAGATGGGGGAATCAGAGTCATATATTGGGACTGAACAACAATATTTTTCCAAACTATTTTGTGCAATTTCCAAACATATCAAGGCCTGGAAATTATCTAATTCTTTTGTATGCATTTCCAGACCTGTGTAGGAACCCTATCATACTGAAACAGCAGGCAGATCAAATGATGCTAAAACTCTCCAGCGAAACCAATACTAATGAAAGTGTTGATATTTTTTCAGGATGGCATGTCCTCCAAGTTGGGTAACCCTCCCCTCCCCTCCCCTTGGGGAATTCACTGGTGTGTATGTCTACCAGAGTATATACAGCAGCTGTATATCTTCCTCTGTGTGTGTTTGTGTGTGTGTGTTACCTGTCGAAGATGGCTCCCACCCCTGCACTATGAGCACTGTTCCTGTGGACGTGCAGGCCGGTGGCCAGCAGGATCCCGTCCTTCACCGAGATGGAGCGATGGGAGAACGACGCAATCAGGAGTTCGTTCCAGCCTGTTGGGACAAACAACGGCGGGTTCCTCAACATTTCTAGCAAATCAAAGTGCATGAATATTCTATAATATATCGTCATATGTAGCGTTTTTTTTTCTTAATAGCTGATTTGAAGTTCCTTGATCTAGGAACTCACTCTTTGGACACATACAGTCCATAAATTTGGAATTTAGGTTTTATCCATTTCAAGTTACCTAGATCTACCAGCAACTGAACCTGGAATTTAACAAATAACTGCTTAAAAAAGAAACTTCAATGACCAAACCATCTGTGACATTTTCCACAGCTTTTCCAGTTGAAAACATTGAAAATTCCATTGAAAATTTCAATTTTCCAACATTACATGATTTTTCCAGATCTTTTGTGATGGTAGGAACCCTGATGTTTAGTTTTGTATAAAATAAAAGGGGTGTTGTTTAGCGTTTACTAATTTTGCGTCAACAAACCATACTCCCCTCCTCATTTCTCCTTACTTAAATGCTGCGCCAGTGCAGGTGAAAGATCTGTCTCGTCAAGTAAGAACAGGCAGAAAATTACAAGAGAGAGTTCGCATCCAACCAGTTACATTGTATGGCAGTGCTCAAAACTATGAGAACTGGTGGGCGTCGTCTTGTGTGTGTGTTAGCTGACGTTTGACTGCCTTTGCACCGGCATAAGACAGAGGACCAAGTTGGACCAAGGAACGGACAAGACAACCTGACCGTCAGAAACAGAATCACTATTCATTATGAAAGCTCCTGTGAGTCAGACTGGGAGCGTACCGGCGCGCAGCAGGATGACCTGGTCGTCCAGAGCCAGCTCAGAGAAGTGAGGGATCCTCTTGGCCCACTCCACCAGGGTGAAGAGCTGCTTGTCTGCTGCCTGACAGATGTTGGTGACTGGATCGTTGGGCTGGAGGGAACGGATTAATTGGATGATGAATAATTATTTAACCAGGCAACATGACTAAGAATACATTATTATAAGAACACATTATTATTTACAACAACAGCCTAGGGATGATGGTTAAACCAACCCACATACGCATTTGCATATAACTAAATACTGCAGGTCTCTCTGTTCATAAGTAGACACGAATACACACAGATCGGATATGAGTACACACATATCTACACTCACACTCTCATACTCGCTCACACATATGCCGATATGTCACACACAGACCAACATACATGAAACTCATACCCAAATATTTAAGGATAATCTCACGTTATTTTATAATACAAAAAACATGAGCATGGATATACCAACATGGGAAACCTTTGGTCTGCAAATGAAATGGCCTGTAAATCCAAAAAATTTACCAGCCACTTTCATGATTTTACCACCTAGCTACATTTTTAAAACAGAATCGGACCTCAAAAGTTGATTACCTGCCACAGTGGCTGGTAAAGGTGCACCATGTATCATTTTTAAACATCAATATATACTATATTGTTAAATTGTAATACCTTGGTATAGTTGCCATAAACAAATGAGGCAATGGTCGAGATGTTTGGTAGCCTCTATCTCACGCCAGTGGTATTGTTAGTGCTAGCGTTTCTCAAAATTAATAACACATTTCCCATGAACCCCTGTTGCTTCCTGTCAAAGATGTTGCTACTTGTCCCCCCTGCTGGCATTGCTCTACATTTGTTTGTTTTCTCTTTCACTTTATTGAACAAGCTAACATGTTGCAAGTGATTTTTACATCAGCCTGTCACTCCTTCCACCATCTGCTGTTGCCAGAAACTCTGAAAGCTTTATCTCCGTTTGCTCTGGAAGAACAGCGCCCTCTTCCTGTTTTGTGCCATAAAGCAATCCAGCTGATTTCCCTCCAAATCTGACCAGGTGGAGAAACAATGGAGGATGCAGAGTAGAGGACGGCTGCCAACCTTCTCAGCAATGGACTCATTTGTTCATGGTAGTTATGTCTCAAAATGAATGTGGTAATGATCTACTGATGTTAAACTGCTACACACAGCACGTTAAACAGGCAGCTTGTGGTAATTTCCCCGCCGTCCACACTACTCACAGAGCTGCCACCGGAGCTTCCATCAGCATGAAGCTCCGTCTTCTGCTCCACGGCCATCTCCGCCTCTAAAATCTTCTCCACCGGCATCTCCTCGTTCACCGCGCTGGTCGACTCCACCTCCCCGTCCCGCTCCTTGTTCCTCTGGCGCTCCTCCTGCACAGCTGCAGGGCGGGAGGCGGCCGCAAGGAGGGAAGCAGAGGAGAGAAGGGGAGGAACGAGAAGGAGGGGAAAGGAATAGGAGAAGGGGAAGAATAAGAAAGGAGAAAATGTGGGTGGGGAAGAGGGGAGCAACGAGGAGAAACAAGGGATGCAATGGAGAGAAAGTATAAAAACAGGAGAATGGAGGCAAGTATGAAAGAGGGGGGAAGTAGGAGGAAGGGGTAGAAATAAATAGGCAGAAATAAATGAGCAAATATGGCAGAGGGAGGGGTTGCAAAGAGGTGGGTGATGCAGAGAAGAAGAAAGGGATGGGAAAAAGAAGAGAATTAAAGAGAGAGAGAGGAAGACGACAAAGACGGGAGAATGACGGGAAGTAGAAAGCAGGAACGGATGAGCAGGCAGGATGGCAAAGCACAGATAATATCATGGATTAAGGGGACGAGGGGAATTGATGGAGATAAAAAGAAAAATATGTGGACAAACAGGAAAAGAAGGGTGCGAGAAGGATGAAGTGTACCAAAACAAATATGTTGGCGGATGAAAGAGAGAAAGACGTAAAAAGAACAGTGAAAGAAGACAGAGCAAGACCGAATGAATGTGAAACGGGGAGAGAGACAGTGGGAAAGAAGAGAAAGAGACACACAGAGACACACAATTCATCGCCAGGTCAAAGTCTCTCACACCGCTTGTCTTTCATACCTTCTTTCATTCAGCAACACTACCAAGGCAGAAATGGACCATAGGAAGACAAACACAACACTAAATATTTTTGGTTAACTATAATTCCCCCAAAGTATAATACTCAAGTGGGAATTCCACTGAAACTCAATGTTGCTATTCTGCAAAAGACGCAATTTTAACAATCTTAACGTAACAACCAAAAATTCATTTTTTGTTAAATTCCTTTAGATATTAGCATGATAATGATGATCAGTTTATCATGATATGTAATCAGTCACATTAGAAGACTGACAATTAAGAAGCACTGTCTATAATTTGGAATGAGCTAGTCCTGAGCTAGTCCCGAGCTAGTCCCCTTATGTTTTTTTAGATTTTATATCAGGGTTTCACAAAGGGAAATTTTACTTACTTTTACTTACCTATTGTGCCTTTTATTCCCTTAACTGCATTAAATGTCAACCAAAAACTACTTTTAAGGATTCTCAGTTTTAGTGTACTGTATACCACTATAAATCTGCACAAGAAAAAAATCCTGATATAGAAAGGGCGTGTCGGAAGAAAAGAAAAAGTGGGCTTGTGATGTAAAGTTTGACAGGCTGCGAAAATCTGGGTGTGAAAGTGAGTGAGTAAAAATCTACCTTTCCTCTACTGCTACTGTCAAAGTGCCCTTGAACCAGGCACTTAATCCTTCAGTGCATGAGTGGAGCTGCTCAGCGGCCAACAGTACAGGACTGTGGCTGTACTGGGCAGCTCCCAGGTGGGAATGTGCAGTAAGTAACTTTGTGAAAGTAAAGCAGGACAGTGATGAAAAGGAGCATGCATACTCAGCAAACTTTCCCTGGATACATAAAGGTTAAAAAAACACATGGGGAACTGATTCAAGGCTGGCTATGGTCCATCTCTGAGCACTGGCATGAAACTACGGAAAAAATATTTGAAACTAGCTCCTACTCATTGATATGCAATGCAAAATCTCTCCGCTTCTCTCTCACTCATACAGCCACACACACACACACACACACACACACACACACACACACACCCATCCCTCCCTCCCTCTTCTCCTTACATCTCTGTCGTTCATCTTGGACCACTACAGAAGGAGGGAGAGGGGGGGGGAGAAAGAACGAGAGGAAACAAAAAGAGGGAGAGAGGGGGAAAGGGGGTTAGTGTTTACAAGGCTCACCCACCCCCATATCTCTCTCTCTACCACTTTTTACTCGTTCTTTCTATCCCCTATCAACACTATTAATGCTCTCCCCCTTAACAGTATGCATAGTAACAATATCAACATTTTATTCATTTCATTGATTCATTTATTGCTATTCACAGGTTATGCATAAGATCTTCTTTTAGGTTTAGGCAAGGCTTATGATTTACAGGCTGTGGCCAGCCACAAAGTGCAGCTGCCCTGAATCTTCCCCACCTACAACTCACCTGCATTAACCTGACACCATGGCTGCAGTGATCATTATAGGACCGACAGTAGCCGCACATCTCAGCTGTGTTTCCCAGAAGCTAACTGAGTTATGATAAACAAAGTGTCATAAAGCTCTTTGGGAACTCCACTCTGATCTAATATGAAGAAGGCTTGGTACACAATCAAGTTAGCTCTTACCTACACTGCTTGACTCACAAGGGCTTTCCCAAAGAGGCTTAGCACCAAGATAATCTAAGACTGATTGACTTAAAATGGAACTACGGTGATCTTAAGTTTTAAGGTGCTTATATGAAGCAGCACCCAGGACAATAATAGTAATACTCAGACCGGGGTCAGGAGGTATTTGCAAACAACTCTTAAGCGTTTGTTTCAACCTAATTAGTGCCAGATGAGTTGTCAACAGGGTGGGAAACAAACACAAGCCAATTGCTGGTCAATTTGCCTACTGTACTAGCTGCTTTGGTAGGGAATAACAATTGTTTGATGACTCGTGTTTTTCAATCAAATTGGCTTGTAAGATAGTACTATACTATAACTATAATAGGTTTACTTCATACTGTGGTTGGTATCCTAAACTGATTTTCAAATGCTGCAAACTTTCTGGCACTCACTGTATTGTTCAAAGTGGTAATTCCCAGCCCTCTGGCATTTAAGGTGAGTTAAATCAAATGTTAAGAGTTGTTTGAAAACAGTCTTTGACCCAGGTCTGCTAATATTAAAACACCACGCTTTCTCAGCAAGGAGTTCAATTGAGAATTTAGACTCTTGACACAAGATTCAGGCTGATTAAAACATACGGTAACTTTTGTCATGTCGGGATCTGCCAGAGAAAACCTTTTTGGTTCTTAATCAATAGGTCCAAACTGAGAGACTTTAGCACTGCTCTGATACCAAAGCTCATTAAAATGTACTATTGCTTTTACATAGGGAAATGCCAGAAGAAGGCCTGTAAACCATGTAAAGAAACCATGTTGCAAATGCTTTATAGCTTGGTTTCTTTAACTGAGGGTTGCGGGCCATCTATAGGTCAGGAACCAAAGTGAGTCATGGACCTACTTCTGGTGCGCCCCACTCTTTGACAAGAGTAGTAATGAATTTTAATCAGCCTGGGTCATGTTTAAAAACCCATTAGGGATCTTCCAGAATAACAAAATAAAGAATAGTTGATGAGTCTCATGGTTGACTTCTAAAATCTGTCCATTTGAAAGACAATGTTATTAAAAAAAGATGATTAATCACTTACAAGAGACAAAAAATAGTCACTTCTGTGTAAAAAGACTTTTACACATCACTCAAACCCATGATCTACAGCAGTGGTTCTCAACTTGGGGATAAGGACAAGATTATTCATGGAGTGAGAAAAAATAGATTCCTAACACAACATTTTACATTACGTTACATTACATTTCACATTACTTTGTGCATTTACGCCTGCACTGCATAATTTTTGGGGGTCGCGGGCAGAAACGGTTGAGAACCACTGATCTCCCGAGGGTTTGGTGAAGTTCCCCGCCCCCTCACCTTCTCTCTTCATGCCCATAGCCAGGCACTTCTGGTAGCGGCAGTACTGGCAGCGGTTCCTCTGTCTCTTGTCCACCAGGCAGTCCTTATTGTCCCGACAGGTGTAGCTCAGGTCTTTGCGCACCGTCCGCTTGAAGAAACCTTTACAGCCCTCACAGCTGTACACACCATAGTGCTTACCTGGGGGAGGGAGGGGGGAAAAGGATGCAAAGAAAGGGAGACAGGAGGGAAGGCAATTTGCTTCAAGGCTGAAACTTTAACCGAAGAGTCATTTTACAAATAGTCTTACAGAAAAAAAAAATTGCCCTCTACCACTTCTACCACCAATAATTGCCTTCTACTTTGCTCTTATTGTTGCTTCTTTTGTAGTACTTCTCTCATAGGGAGAGTCTGGGCATTATGGCTCTGACTCCAGCAATCATTACTGTTGCTTGTAATATTGTAACCCTTGGATCTCAAGCCAATTCTGTTACACACACTGTAAGTGGCATCAGCAAAAAGCCTAAAATGCTAAAATAATGTAAAATGTAATGAATGCACAATGCACTTTTAGCAAATAACAGATTCATTTTGTGTTGTGCAGTGTCCAAAATTCACTTTTTGTTTAATCTACCAAGTGCTGGTAAACAAAACAATATACCTGCAAAGAGTAATTTTTATAGAAATATGTCATCCTTCCTGTTCTCAGTGCTATTATGTGTGTGGGTTGAGGCCATGTGTGTTAATTTAAAATGTGCTCACTCCCTCATACAATGTATCATGATTATAATTTATCATGAAGTGAAGCAGAACTCAATATAACCGAGGCATTCAAATGTCTGTCAAATGTCAGTGAGGCATGTCTGTCAGGCGCTTCTGAGTCACACAACTTCCCTCACTGATTACACCATGTACTCTAAAAATTAGATTTAAAAATGTCCATGGTGCAGCTTTTGCAATTTGAATGTTGCATTCTTTCATATTGCAACATGAATAAATATGAAATTGATACATTTCAGCCCTTGAAATTGGAATGAAATGCACAGTCACATTAATGAGGTGCAGGCTGACGGGGAAAATCACCAAACACAAGCAGAAAAGTTGGTTGCATGCCCATGGCCCTGACGCAAAAAGAATGAATTTTAATAACAAAGAAACTTTCAACACCGTAGCACTCACTTTATCTTTAAAACTCATATTATTGCATTGGATCTAGGGGCGTATATAACCAACTTTTCAACTTTTATATACGTTCAGTCTGACCTCAGAAGTAAGGAGCGGTAAGTAAGAGGGGTGTTTAAGGTGTGTAGTCACCAGAGGATCTGTCTCCACAGATGGAGCAGAGGCGTTTCTGGGAGAGCATAGGCCCGGGGCTGTGGGCCGACAGCTGCTTCAGGCCGAACGGAGGCTTCACGTCGTCTGAGCTGCTCACCGCATGGAGCCCCGACATGGACACCGTCGAGTTGATCTGAAAGAAGGCGGATGGAGAGAGAAGATGAATATGATCAGGATAAGGAGGTGTTTTAGATACACTCTTATGATTCCTCTCTCTCTCCAGCAGTTAATATCCTCTGTGCAGAACAAAACCTCATAGGAATTTAAGGCTGATCGTTGTGATTATTAGAGGGGGAGTGACTGACATTAGTCGTCTTAGCCCCGCCTCTCCATGTATATCTATCTATGACTGACTATGATGAAGATTGGGATTAGGAGCCAAACTTGTGACATTAGACGTGTGTACATGACATCAGGACAGACAGAGAGATAAAGAAGCACAGGGATAAAAGCAAAATAAGATGCCCCAACATGGATGCTGTCGCATGAATGAGTAAGATTAGAAACCAAACATATGACATCATGACACTGAAAGACACAGGATGACAGCATCTATAATGAAGATGGTGTTTAAGAATGTTGTATAATCACCTATTATCCTGGAACTAAAAAGAGAGAGACAGATGGAGTAGAAACTGAAAATTTACCAAGGGAATCTACACAAAAAAATAACATTTCAAGCAGAAAATTCATGCAATTGGTCCTGAAAAACATCAAGATGCTGATTGTATTATGTTTTATTGTGGACTCCAAGAAAAATAGCTGTTACCTTGGTTGTAGCAAACCAGAATCCAAACAAACCTAAAATATTGCTAAAAACTCAGCTTGCGTATATGTGTTCAATTCGAATTTTTGCAGAAAATCATAGTCTGTTGTTTTTCCCGGTGATTCATTCCCCTGTTTGGGGAATTTGGTGAAACTGTGCACTTAGGATAGCCTGAAACCAACCACACTCACAGGTAATTTGTGCCTGTCAGTATAGTCAGGCTGTACCGTCAAAAAATATATTTCCAAAATCAAAGAGGTATTTTTTTTGCCTGTAGGGGAGGTGTTTCAGTTGAACATTTTCCTGGCCTGGAAAAACAACTTAATCTTATTCACACTGTACAAATCCTAAACTTTGGTTGGATCTTGTAAAATGTAATAAAAAACACTTGATCACAAAGCAAAAATCTGGTATGTGGAAAAAAAGCAGGAAAACAACAATTAAACATGAACAGGAGTTGTGCGTCCAGAGAAACATCCCTGATATAGAGTATTCCCCCCTCACCTGCGGGCTGCTGATGGGGCCGTAGCCCACCGAGGGCGTGCCGGGCAGGCAGGGCGAGCCGAGCGAGGAGCTGATGACGGAGAAGGGAGAGCCGATGCTACTGATGGGGCTGTTGACCCCGGCGGTGGTGATGGGGGGCAGGGAGGTCATGGAGGCTGCGGCCGAGGGAACCAGCGGAGGGGAGCGCTGCCCCGACGGAGGGGACGACACAGACGAACTGTCCGGGCTGCGGGAATCTGAGTGAGGGAGACAGCGAGGGGATGAAACACAGATATAACTATTATAATTAGTAATGATAATAATGTGATACCTTATTGATACCCCATAGTAGGGCTGCACGATATTGACAAATAATCACATTGCATTTATTTTGCTGAATATTGCAATTGTGATACTGTACACAGACACAGATTTTTCAATATTTTAGATTTTTCATCAAATGAGAAACATTTTTGAGGAAAAACTGACATGTTGTTGCCTAAGATTTGCTGTGTTTGAATACACTGAAAGTTGTTTTTTTATTTTTTTTTATTTATAGGCCAGAAATTGGGCTCAGCACCAGAATATCATGTTTAGGAGTCCATTTTGAGTAGCCACCATTTTGATAAAATAGTTGCAGCCTCTTGCGATTTGGAAATTTAAGTACTTAACTACTTTAAGTACTTTTTGTTTCCGATTAGTTGTGTGGCCTTACCCCATTAACTATAGAAATAAAGTTTATTATTTTTATTATTAACTACATAACAGCAATCCTGGAGCTGGCAGGGATTCAGTGACTTGCTCAAGGGCACTTCAGAAGGTTGGACGCTTTAAACACGGGTTGACAGGTGGTTTCTCCAACCACTAGGCCACCCAGCTGCCCCAGTATTGTTCTTCTTATGATTAGATTTTTAATTATCAAGAACAACAATTGTTTTTGATTGGAGCATGTTTTTGGTTTGTTTTTTGGAGTGTGGCACCAACACTTCCAGGGTCATGGGTTCCATTCCCAGCAGGATCGCCCAAACTACACATGCACTCTTGTAAGATATTTTGGATAAAATCTACAAAAATGGCATATGTTAGGAAATACTGACAGCTGGATTGTAGTGCTGTCTTGGTTGCAAAAATCTAATGAGGTGAAGAACAAGCGAAATACTGCATCAGACATGAATACAGCCTCCTTGTAGAGAAAGTACTCATTATACGGAGTCCATAATGGAAAAAGAAAGGTAAAACAAAAACACTTTCCTTGTACAACATTTCAGACTTTCGGGCCTGATGAAGACCCAAACTTTGCTGAAACATTGCACAAGTAAAACTTAGGCTACTAGGAGCAAGATTTGAGTGCATCGTTATTCCTTCCTTTTTTCAGTTTTTAACATCAGTTTTCGCCCTGCACAGGATATGAGGTTTATTGGGGATGTGTATCATGCACTACTCTGTGTCTCCAGTGTCTACAACACAGGGTCAGAAATTCACTTTTTTTCCAGAGGGCATTTTTTGCCCCCCTTGATCTGATTTTTAGGGGTTGTTTTCAGGGCCAGTTTTATTGAAATAATGCATTTCCATTGCATATTGGCAAATAATTCCAATTCCGCATTCCATTTGTACCACTTTTAACTTCTTTCCCACTACAGGAAACATGCGGCAGGGCTTGCAGGAGAGAATGGAGCCGTTTTCCCCTCTCTGTCCCAACCAGTCCATCTTCCACTCCTCCATTAATGAGTTTTTTTACGATATTAGTTACTTTATTTTTTGTTGACGCAGTGGTTTGTGTGTGGTCAGCATTTTCATCTACTGCTGGCTGCATGGTGCATTTCTACAGCTTCAGGCTGCGTACTCTGATCAAAAACCGCAACATTTTTCTCACCCAGAACACACTGGAAAGAATCGCCCAGTCATAAGCACCCACAAATCAGCTACGGTGGCCCACGGGGGACAGTAGTCGCATTCAACTCAATAAATACAATTTGAACAGGGTGAAATTCAAAGAAGAGTGCTTCTAATTACTGGGGGCATTTGATTTTTGTTCCCTCATTTTTAATTTCACGCGCACTTCATGGGAAGGTTCATGGGCATTTTTGCCCTGAGCGTCCGTAAATTTCTGGCCCTGCTACAACCCCTCCTCTTTCAGATACATCAACAAGCACTCTGGTCAGAAAACTGTTAATAATACTGAATGAGAAATATGGTTAGTTGGGCAGAGAGAACTCAGTGACAATCATAAAATCCTGTGTCGCTCAATGAGTAGAGCATGGCACCAACACTGCCAGGATTACGGGTTCAATTCCTACTGGGGCCACAATGACACAATGTGTGCTACGGTAAGGTGTTTTGGATAAAAGCATCCGCCACATGCAATGTTATTTGTGTACATAGTTTACTCCAAAAACAGCCAAATTGATTTTTTTTTTCTTGAGACCTTCTGCAATACCAGCTAATGAACCTGGCAGAGGCAGTGGAAAATTTGGACAATTAGCTGATTGATTTAGTCCATCTGATTGGCTTCTGTGGAAGACATGGGGTTTCAGACACTTTGCTGTGTCATTGTATTGATGTGTTTTCCCAAACTTTAAACATTTTTATCCTCTGCAATTCTTGGATTAGTCATGCTACCATCATAACCTGTATCTTCCACGAGCCTGCATTTTCTACAGGTGTGACAGCAATGCAGAAGTATAATTTATCATGCTGTCATATCAATATTCAGATGTGATGTGTGGCAGACAGACTTTATAATTTATTAATACTGTTGCACTGCTGCTAACAGAAATAGTCAGTGCAGTGTTCTCTCACCTCTGCTGTCTCCCATCTCGGACACGGTGGCTGGGCACAGAGGCAGGCTGGCAGCTACACAGACCGACGAGCTTCAGTCTCCAGCAGCCCGCTACCAAACTCTAGACCGCGGACTGAGGCCCGGGCCGGAGTCGTTTTGGGAAACCAAAAACAGGGCTGAAATTCCAACACAAGAAAGAGATCCGCATGAGATAATGGTGTGGCAGAGAAAACGCCGGTTTTCTCATGTAAATGCACAACGAAATGGGTATCACTCAGTCACCCACAAGGTTATCAGCTGTCTGTGTGTCTGTCAATACAAATGTATATGAATTTGATGCATTTTTAACACTATATAGCTAGCAGGAGTTTGCAAGACAGACAGCTGGTCAGCTGATGCCAGGCTTGCCTTGCCCTACCGAACATGGGGAATGCGTCTATTTCATGGATCGGAAACTTTATCTCGATTGCTACACAAGGACCATGCTATCTGGGCTCAACGCAACAGGGAAAATGTCATATTCCAGTATATAGATGGGGCCCCAGACAGATGGCAACAAACCACCTTTCTTGCAAGCTAACGTTAGCTATCGGCTAGCTCGTAAACTAGCTAACGTTAGCTGTCGTATATTTGTAGCTAGGGTTAACCCAATTAGCTAACGTTGGGTGTGCTACCAAGAAATGCGTAACTGAATTGTTTTGCTATCCCCTTAAAATCACATATAACGCCACTTTACATGGTGACAAAAACAAACATGGCTCTATTTTGGGGAAATCGCGCTCTGTCTGGTTTCAGTTAGCAAAACAAGCCAAGCGCTGTAGCTAAGGTTAGCCAACTAGCTAGCTAGCTTAGATGCATCGCAGGACAGTGCGAGCGCCCAGAACAAACCAGTCAAGTGTTTATTGTCCCGCCTATATCAAATCCATTTACTCGTAAGTTAGCCAAACGTGGTAAATATACATTTAGTGCAAATAAAAATGTATTACTGACGTTTTTGACGGCACGGCTTCTTCGCATGAAAAGATGTGGTGACTAGGCCCGTGTGTGTCTGTCTCTCCCCCCACTTTGCCTCGTAGTCAGCCCTCCCTCCCCCTGCAAGGATGAAAACATGATGATGGTGGAGGATTTGGCTTAGTGCTCTGTTACAGTTGCACAGCGGCTCCAAATCACTGCAAAATACTGCAGCTGGGCTTGCTAAGACAGCAGACGCGCTGTATGGTCACGTTGCAGCTCTCATGTCACTGTGAGAGTGAGTGACATCCAGTGCAAGAGGTCAAGAGGTCAAGACAAGTTCAGCTCACTATGTCAGCGCTGAAAGCATATTGGCAGGTATTGATGGATTGATTGGCCTACTGTTTTGAAAAATATGAACCAGTGTGCATCTATTTTTTACATTTACCTCCAGTAATTTGAAATAAATTGTGCAAATTAAATGTTTATTGTACTTGCCAGAGGGGCAAACATATGATGAAGAAACTGTTGTCCAGTTGTCAGGGTGGTTGTAAAACTGCATTTTTTTCCTGTGGCGATTTCAAGCAAAGGCCAACAAATGGGAAATAAAATACGCATCTGCAACCTGGTCACCTTTAACAAGAAAATCAACCTTGTTTTTTGCTGTATAAACATATCTGTTTGGCCACTGGTTTGTCTTGTGTTCAGCATATATCAATTACAGAAGATGTATGTCATAGTCAGTTAAAGTAATAGCCAGAATGAGAAAACCTGAGATTGTATCCCTAGAACAGAAGGCAGCTGAGATAGTGTAATTTCTCAGCAGCCTCATTAGGAGTCTCTGGATGTAAGATCAATCAATGGCCAAAATCTGGTAAGGATTTTTTTCCTTTCTTGAGCGTTGTGTTGCATTTAGTGGTTTATCTCTGTCAGGCCGAATTCCTGTTCCTCCTCACATTACTGCTGCTACAGTAGAAAACATTCAGCTGTGGAGAAGTTTCTGACCTGATTGGCAATTATGTGATCTAAATCATTTTATTAGCGGCAATGTAACTGTAGACTAAGTAATATGTCAGAAATAGATGGCAGTCACTTCAGGAATAATTGTGACTTTGTGATTGCAATTCAGTAACAAATTCATTCATTTGTAATTTTGGCCCGTCATCACACTTTTTTGTATAAAATGATCCAATCAAGCTACACTTTACATTTATCCTGAGCCTTTGGTTTGAACACAAAGTCTACCTCAAACAAAACTACTACTACTACTTCCAATAGTGCTGCTACTACTGCTATCATCACTACTACACAACTCACTACTACTATTACTACACAACTTAACACTGGATAGATACTGTCATATATTGTCAGATATGACTCTACTTAAAGTTTACTCTGTAGATTGTGAGTAAGCCCGGTTCATCTGACTTATTATTGTTATATAGACGACCCGCCTAGTATTTTCTCTAGTGGCCTGTGAGGGAAAGTTTCTAACAGAGATAGTTATGAGGTTTTGGACTGGACAAACACACAGAGAAATACTTCACATATTATCTACCTACATATTATTTTTTGTGATATTTCATTGATTTGGTTTTTTGTCTGCCATCCCATTCCACAGGGAGGTGAGAGCTGGAGGTGGAGGAGATTTAGCACTTCTGCTTCAATCCTGGGGTTTACAGTTATAATCCACAACATTATCATAAAGGTCTGTTGCTACTCGCTGTTGCAGATTGATATAAGACAATAATGACTCAACCTATCCCCAGTTCATGTAAGCTTCTACAATTGCTGTTCCTGGGTGGTGGTGAGACAGAGATTTTGTATGTATCTGGAGATCTTATCTGATCTGGAGATCCAGTTGGGACTGGGATATGAATTGTCTCAAATATTTGATGTTAGTGTGTCATATTTCTGTCCAAGACCGAGCAACTAATCTGAAAGGAATATGTGAAAATCACAGGATACAGCCCTTTTATAAGTTGTATTTTATCCACAAGAAAAAATAATGTAAATTTGTAATTTCCGATTCAAATATTGAAACTTTTTTATTTATTATGAGCAGGATTTGCACCTCCTGCCCTAACACACCTCACCTTCACTGGCAGGTAGACAAGCATGACTTCTTGTATTATAAGGATTTATCTGGCTGGTAAAACAGTGAAAGTGGCAGGTAAATTCTGTGGCTGCTACATTTTCCGGCTAGTGGGCAAAAAAGTTATTTTCCACCCTGATGTCTGGATCTGGTCGAGTGTTGGTTCCACCTCCTGTAGTTGGGTGGTGGAAGTCTTCAGCAGGTTTTGTGGTGCTTTATCGCCCTCTAGAGGGATAAAATGACATTACACAAAACACACTGACCCTAAATGGTAATGAAGTAACCATCCTGCTGCAATTATAAATAAACCAGAAGGCACACAGAGGGCTCACCTCTGACAAAGCTGGGTAATCCTCCAACTTGCTGTTATACCCAAATACATTGTTCCATTCACTTACATTTTAAGATTAAAAAATATTTCTTGACCCTTCAGATCTATCTATCTATCTTTAGGATTTGGAATCAAATCTCTATCTCTCTTAGTTTCAGTTCTGGCTAAAAAACGCTAAACATCTAATGGTGGAAAACTGGATCACCACCAAAATGTAATCAATTGTTGGGCCAAATCAAGACTGATCTGTCCTCCAAATTTCATGGAAATCTGTTCATAAATTACTAACAGGAGGGAAAACATAACCTACTTGGTGCTGGTAAAAATAACTAAATGACAGGTTCAATGTATTAATAAGGTTTATTTATTTATGTCCTATGATTTAAAACACACAGAAGAGAAATTAAAGTAAAAAAGACAAAGAAACAACAACATCAACACTACTGGTGTTGGTAATGCTGGTCATTATTCCCTACTTTACTTAGGTTTCTGCATACTGTGTTGTTATACTATCTTGGATTGTAATGTTTATTTCTGTTTTATCGTAATTATTTGATTATGTACTTGACACTTTTCATTTTTAATTCTTGTTGTGAAGCATTTTGTAATCTTGTTTTGAAAAGTGCTCAAAAAGTTCAAATAATGTGTGTTATTATTATTATTATTATTATTATTATTATTATTATGCATTTTACTCTTATTATTATTATTTATGATGCATTACTGATGTGATTGAAGGCAAACTGTCAACACTGTCTTAGTATTTTAATTGTAGATGTGTTAATCAACTTTATAAAGAAACACAGACCAAAACACCAAAACTGGTTTAGTAAGTTTATTTTCATTATTTGTGTTATGTAACATTTTTTTCATACACACACACACACACACACACACACACACAACACACACACTACATAGCATAATACACATTAAAGACACATATGTGCTTCAGTAGATGTGATATTTAAATGATGCAAAAAGCAACAGTTGGGAGGTGTAGAAAGCTGCTGTCGACTGGATCTTTGGTTGTGCAGCTTACCTGAATCCATGTGAACAGAAACTGTGATGATGTCAACAACCGCTCTCCCCCATCCCTCTTCTCACTTCCCTCTCTTTCACTCCCTCATGCGCTGCAGCCTCCAGATGGGAAAATCTCTTCAGTCAATTCAGTCAATATGCCATGGAGCATCGCTGAGACCAGAGAAGAGTCTGAGAACAGTCTGATCCACACATACAGCTGTGTGTGTGTGTGTGTGTGTGTGTGCGCGTGTGTGTGTTCATATCTTTCAAACATATTTTGAGTGTGTGTGATGCTTCATAGCACTTGAAGTGTGGGCTACTTACTGTGCTAACAAGTGTGTGTGTGTGTGTGTCAGTGAAACTATGGGAGTGTTGTCTGTGTTTGTGTACATACCTGTGTACGTGTGTGTGTGTGTGTGTGTGTGTGTACATTGGTTCATGCCAATGAAAGTATAGGAAGGTTGCTTAGAACACTAATGTGGATGTTTGTTCATGTGTATGTATGTGCGTGCGTGTGTGCATGCATGCATTTGTGTGTGTGTGTGTGTGTGTGTGTGTGTGTGCTGCGTGAAGGATTAGCCCCAGTGTGTGTCCACCAGTGATTAGCCTGGTCAGTGGGCCTGTTGTGCATTCACTCAGGCCATTAGCATATTAATGCAGCCTCCCTCTTGATCTCCCTCCCTCCCTCCCTCCCTCCCTCTCTCTCTCTCTCTCTCTGTCCCTCTCTCTCTCTCTCTCTCTCTCTCACTCTCTCACTCCCTCTTTCTCCTATACATATTTCCCAGACTAGGTTGTCGCTTCCTGCAGTTTCAATCTATAAATCTCACCAATTTACGCCACTCGTGCTGTGAAGCAGCGGACTATCTCACCACACAAATTTCAAAGTGCCTTGTCTTTCTTTTCCCTCCAAAAAATGTCCTCTTGCCCTCTTCTCCGTCCTCTCTCTCCCTCCCTCTCTCTCTCAGATCTTGCCTTCTTTTTAATCCTGCTTTCTCGCTTGCTCTTACTCTCTCTCTCTCTCCTCTCTCCACCTTATACAAATCCTTTACTTTCTCTCATTTTCCCTTTTCTTTCTCCAAGTCTGGCCCCCTGAACTTTGTCAAACACAGGAAAACACACACAGAGGCAAATTCACAGGGGCAAACACAGAGACGGCCGAACACACACACACACACACACACACACACACACACACACACACACACAGGCTCCCTCCCCTCATTCATTCTCATTTTCTCTCGCTCTCTCCCCTTCCAGTGCAAATTTAGCGAGACCCTCTCTAGACGGTGGTGAAAGGCGACGGCGAGGCAGAGAACAGGCGCTGAAGTGCAAACCGGACACATTCAACTGTACTTAACATGGTAAGTGCTATTCAGCCCTTTCTCCTCTCACGACTTCAACCTCCAACAGGCCCACAGACAGACTATACCCCCCCAAAATGGCACACCTCCTGATCTGCCCAGCCATGCCCGTATGAGTGTCAGGCTTTGCACGTGAACGAGGATGGAACTTGAGTTTAGTCCTGTAAAACCTCTCAGAAGAAATATCCATCACTGCTGTTAATGTATATAGGCGATTCTGGTATTGTGAAATGAAAGTTTACATGGTTATCTATGCGTTGAGTCGGTTTCATGACCCTCGGGCCGCTGAAACCTGTCAAAACTCACATTTCCACATTGGTGACAAAGAGAAAAAAAAAAAGCATTATTTTCATTCCTGAAAAAAAAGAAAAAAAAATGTTTGGCAAATTGTCTCCCAAATGCTGGGAGACAACTTGACAAGACCAATTGCATTAAACTGCCAAATAAAGTAATCTTCTCCCTCTTCACCGTCTGTTTGACTGCTATCCACCTGCCATCCCCATTAGCATCCATTATAATTCAGACCAGTGAGGATGATTTTACACAAGCCTGGCCTGTAAACTCCTAACCATGGGCAAGAGGCTAAATAACATTTCCAGCTTTTCAGTTTAAACTTCATTTGACCCATAAAGCAATTTTCACCTAATTTTCACTTTTACTGTCATAACCTCTATTGTTCTATTAGAATAAACTGGTTTGAATATAAAAGCGGGCAAAACAGGCCCAGCTTGACCCTCTGCTGGCCTTGTACAACGTTCAGAAAATGTGAAGCTGACCTTCAGAAATGTCTCTCAGAAATGTCTCTCTCTCTCCCTCTCTCTCTCTCTCTCTCTCTCTCACTCGTTCCTCCTCTCCACAAAGCGGCTCAATTTCCTCCCCTCCATGCTGCTCAGTCCCTCGGTGTTTTGCGGAGGTCAGGGCGTGATGTCCATCCACAACTCCTGGTTTCACCAAGGCAGACGCAAGAATTGCGTTTGGACAATCAGCTCCGGACCTCCCTCTCTCTCTCTCTCTCTCGGTTGTCAGCATGTCCACACACACACACACACACACACACACACACACACACACACACACACTTGGACGGTCAGACGGATGGCCCAGGCTTGCTGGCCGGCGAACCAAGGTTGCTGAGGTCAATTCAGTCTCAATTCAATAACTTCAGAGAGTGAACGGTGAATTTCCATCCAAAATATCACTTCCTCCGCTCGCCGAAACTCAATTGGATAATGGTGTTTGACCTCCAGATCGCCTCAGGTCAGCGCGTACGGAGGAAAGGATGGTCAGAATAGAACAGAAGAAGAGAAGAGAGAGAGAGAGAGAGAGAGAGAGAGAGAGAGAGAGAGAGAGAGCCCTAACTCATGCTTGTCCTCTGTGTGGGTGACACCATGATGAACGGAGGGTCACCACCCGGGGGCAGGCCCGTCCAAAAGGAGCCAGCGACGTGACCCCGCACAAAAGGAGAAGTGGGTCCCCCAACGGTCACACGGATCAAAGAAGACAAAAGCCTGAGATGATAACTCAGCGCAGCAGTAGAGCGCATTATCATCAGACACATGAGTGGCCGCGGTAGTAAATTTAAACTGGAAGCAGAGGGGCGGAGGGAAAAAAAAAAACCTGAAACCGAAAAAAGTAAAGCTCTGACTCACTCTAATCTGATTTGCCGTACGCAACATTTTCTCTTTATCTGATTCGCTCCGTGAGGCGTTTTCTCTTTCTGTGGGAGCCCGTCTTTATCCAAATGATGTGGTCTTTGGTGAGGCCGGGCCTATTCATGGGAACCCCATGTGCTGTGTGCCCACCATTGAGGTGCAGAGCAGCATGGCCACAAAGGATGGCAGCGTTTCAGAGGCGTCCCTTCCTTACAGTTAAAGTCTCTGTGCAGACCAAAGAAAGTTTACGGTTAAAAGACAGAGACAGAAAACTCACTATGAAGTTGTAAAAGTGGAAGTTAAAGGCCTTACAATATTGTATGAATGTTCAAATTGTGAATATTTCAGTATAGTCAAATACTGGTTAATGAATAAAAAAATAATTTGAATTTGCTTTTCCTCATGTACTATCAGGAGTTTTGAAGTATATACTTTTGCTGTAAATGTCAAAAAGACATAGAAGGTTAACTTCTATGTTCTATAAAAGTTTGCAGTAAAGTTTGCCCTATGAAGTACCTGTATTAAAAACATATATCCCATATTACCAGTTTCAAACAAAAGTAGAAGTAGGTTGATCCATCTTCCTGACAAAAAGTCCAGAGCGGATCGTCTTGTTTCAGCTGTAAATCACGCTGCTGTTCAAAAGGCCTCAAGGCCTAAACTCAGCCAGCCTGCACTTCCCTCTAGGTAACCACACTGCTATCACCACCTTCTGCACAAGCTATTGGACTCCATAAAAAAAAATACTTCAAAAGTGTAATAAAGGTGTAATAAGTAAATACAGATCTATTAGTACCAACTCAAGGCAAAAAAAGAGAAAAAGACAAGAAGACAAAAGCCCAGTAGCGTCTAGGGTTTGGACCCAAATCTGGATCAAGAATTACTGTGAAAAGCATGAGATAAAATCCACAGAGGATTCATCCTTACATCTACGACAGACGTCCTCGTCTCTTCCTCTTCCTCCCTCTCACTTCTGGGTCGAGTTTTCGCTGCATCGCTGTCGACGTCTGACTGCACTTGTCCTACTTCTCCATCTTTCACTCCCCGCGCCTCTGCCTCCTCTGATCCTGCGTCCTTCTC
Organism: Centroberyx affinis; assembly: GCF_046629955.1. Classification (NCBI taxonomy): domain Eukaryota; kingdom Metazoa; phylum Chordata; class Actinopteri; order Beryciformes; family Berycidae; genus Centroberyx; species Centroberyx affinis. The sequence continues at coordinate 141,575 of NW_027280500.1, read as the reverse complement.
CCTCTCCTTCTTCAAGCCCTTCTGTCCGGCCCTCCCTCCCTCCCTCCGCCTTTACATTTCCTTCTCTCTCTCTCTCTCTCTCTCTCGCTCTCCCCGCCCTCTCTCTCTCTCTCTGTCTCTCTCTCTCTCTCTCTCTCTCTCTGTCTCTCGCTCTCTCCCTCTCCTCATTTCATGCAGCGCTGGGGTTACCTAAGAGACTGGGCCTCAATGGAGAAAATCTCCTTTGGTACAATGAACTGGGCGAGAGGCAGAGGGGAGGGGGGGGAGAGAAAAGGGGGATGGGGTGGGGGGGTGATGGAGGGAGGGAGGGAGGGGTGAAACTAGAGGGAAAGATAGTGGGATGCAGATGCATGCAGGGACGAAGGGGGAGGTGGGGGGGATACGAAATCCCCAAAAATTGAATAAGTGGCTTCGCTTGTGTGATTTCGCCTCAATGGTCAGTCTTTTGGCGGTTGCCTGTAACCCCCCCCCCACACACACACAACACACACACACACACCACCAGTCAGCCTGTTGGGTCAAACTGAAAATGTAAGCCCCCCCCCCCCCCCAAAACACACACACACACAAACAGCTGAATGTTCGATTACACTTTCCCCAGAATTGCAGGCACCTCAATAAATTCCCCTCAAGAAGATGTAATGATATTTTATGGAACACTGGAGAAGTTTTGCTTTTCATTTCCCACACTGGTCAAAGACGAAGTTGCCGACGTCTCGATGACAAACTGGTGGGAGACTTAAGTTGCTTCAGCGGTCGCCATTTTGTTTGTTTACTTGTTTGTTTGCTCTCGGCAGGGAGCGCAAGAGAAGCCCAGAGGATCAGAGCCCTCTTCACAAAGACAAGTGTGTGTGTGTGTGTGTTGACAGCACAAACCCTCTCTTCCTCTCCACCATCCAGACCCCATTCAGCACAAGTAATTACACTGTCCCCTTTAATCTATTCACAGTTTCTGTCCAAGAGGTATTCCCCAAAGAAGGGGACAAAAACACTCACAACCTTGTTTAGTGGTTAGTTACTGATTAGCGCCGAAACTGTTGCAGTTCATTTTCCTGCTGCACCTTATTGAGCTCCTCAGCGATGCTATTCTATTCATCGTTTGTCTCCAAGTTAGCAAACAGATCCCCCGCTGCTCAGCTCTGTGTCTTTACAACTCTCCCTCGGCCCCTTTTCTCTTTGGAGGATGTGAGAAAACAATAGGGCTAATAAAAGAAGCAGAGAGATAATTACGGCACGACGATGAAGTTACCACTCCTACGCCCCGAACCATAAATACCTGCAGTGTGAAATGGGATATGTGGGTGACTTTATATGTGCTTTTCTGCGCCGACAACGCCAACTTATTCTTATTTCCGGGTGTGTTGTGTGTTCATGCCAGGGTGAATCTGGGATCTCTGTGTTAATGACTCTATCAGAGTCTGATATCCAGAGGCCCCCGCTGAGGGAATGGATCCAAGGGGATTGGGGTGTTAGAATGTGCCACAGGGGGTGTCAAAGTTAGGTTGGGGGCGCTGTGTGTGTGTATGTGTGTGTGTATGCGTGTGAGACGGAGAGGGGGGTTAGGGCAGATTGTCCATGCTCACCCCTCCGGGCGGGGCTGAATGAAGTTATTTCCAGGCCCCTGTCCATCTGTTACCGTGGCAGCAGCGGTGACCAAGGTGTTGCCATGGCGAGGTGGACACAAAAGGGCGTGGCGTGGGAACGGGTCCAGGGGTCAGGAGTGAGGGTCACAGGGTCAAGGGTCACAGCCAGCTGGACAGCACACAAGAGGAGGCCAGGGTGAGAAAAGAAGGAGGGAAGGTTTGGTTTTCTTTCTCTTTTTCGCCCTTTCTTTTCAGGGTTTTTTTGCGCGGGAGGGAGACGTCCAGGGAGTGGACACCACTGGACATTAACATTGAACTGGGCGGTGAGATGAAAGTGTGTGTTTGTGTGTATGTGTTGGGGGAAGGAGGGGGGGGGGGTGCAGAGGGTGAAGGGGAGAGAGGAGGGCAGTGGGGTTCAGGGAGTGGGGCCCCCCAACGTCCAGGCTGGCCTCTTTGGGAGGCTCCCTGCATTAGGCCTTATACCTACTGGTGCCTAATCGCACATAGCATTTGACAGGCAATTGACTCTGGTCAATGTACGCGCAAATGCGACTATTGAGAGGCTGCGGAAGGCTGTGTGTGCCTGTGTGTCTGTCTGTGTGGCCGCAGCCTGCACTTTAGCCACATAAGTGATACCCAGGGAAAACAAAAGGCCCTTGCCAACATTTCATTCCGGTTGTTTTTGATTCAAAACTCCTTGCAGACCATAGGACAGACTGAGGGGGGCAATGAATCATATTTTGTTCAACATGGGAAAATGCAATATCTGAAACTTCTTGGCTCTTATTTCTTTACCTAGCACTTCTCTAACATACAGGACCATTCTAGGGACACAGGATTTAGATTATTTTATCTATTTGTCTGGGCACTGTGGCTTTGACCCTTGCAGTCCTTATAGTTGGCTGTTTGTAATTTTGCCAATTAAGGAATTTTAACTTATTCTACTGTTACACTTGATTGATTCACTTTGGATAAGTATCAGCTAAATCGCTAAAATGTAAATGTAAATTGTAAGTGGGTCATTTAAAATGTAAAATTTTGTAAATGGAGAGTATGAGTGTTTTTTTTTTTACATTTCAGCTGCGGGTTCCTCGACTGACTTTAAAGGTTTTAGTTGTGCTTTCTTACAATAATGTCCAACTCTCACTTTCTTTGTAGACGTTTTCACTTTGTCAAACATTCACAGAAATTCATACACCCCCCGGGGTTGAATTTACTCTTTTCCCAATATCACAGAGCTCAGCAGTGCCTGAAGTTTGGCTCGTTTCTATTCTCTCCCAATGAGCGCACATAGTTATCGTAACATACAGTACAATCAAAATAATGTGACCTGAAATTGTCACATGCTAGCAGAGTTATTAGATGTCAAAATTGTCAGATTGAATGATATTTGCAAAGAGTGAGTCGACGTTTTGTCTCTTTTGTATGTATTTTAAATTTTTTGTCCTATTCCTGTGAGACATTTCAAGTGTGCATAAGAAGCTCTTTTCTTTTTTCCCCCCATGGCATCAAATACTCTCCAGATTAAGATCTCAGTTGAAGCTTCATTATTGCTGTATGATGTATCAAGCGGCTGCAGTTGCGTGTTACGCTGAAGTAGGGGGAGAGTGGAGAGTGCGAGATTGAAATGTCCACCTGCCCCATAGCAAACTGAGAAAGACGGCCAACCTCCAACCGCATCAGTGGATAACACATTATGACAACGTGGATAAGGAATCGCTTACAATGCAATTACACACACACACTCTCTCTCTCTCTCACACACACACACACACACACACACACACACACACATACAGAGTAAACACACAGGGCCCCTTAGACTTTAATAGTGCTAGGATGAAGGGAGTGCAGGATCCGTGCTCCTCTGCAGCCCACAGTAATAGGATTAGGAGCAGCCTCAGGACGACATGGCAGGCCAAGTCCAACGCTCCGTTTGACACCTTTTGTCCACAAGCCCCGAGACGCAGATCACAGCAATAGGATGAGGGACAAAGGCTTTTGAACATTGTGTTGTAGCTACAAATATACCCCGATGGGAGAACGCTGAGCCCCGAGCTCCACGACAGATAACATTAACAGACACCGAATTTGACAACTCAATCAGGTTTTTTTCCCCCCCTTTATCGTCTTTATTCTACAGATTGGAGGGGTAGAAAACTATTTTGCTTTATATTCAAGTATAGTCAAGATATTCCTGAAACTATTCCACTGATATGCGATATTTTTGTTTTATCTCATAGCATCGATATGAAGTACTTTCCTAACCCTTGCTCTACAGAAAATCAGACACAAAAGCTTTTGCGTTGGCTCACCCATCATGATCACTCCTAGATGAAATTAAGACAAAACAATTGGAACAGATAGCTACCATTTGAAAAATGCGATATCTACCATCTACGTAATGGTTGCTGGCATCAAAGAAATTGGCTGATTAGTGAATATCATTGATGTTATTAGCTATCCCGAACCCTTCAGGTACCATAATAGTAAAAAGTTTGACACGGTAATCTGTGAGATTCTTTGTTTTTTGTGACATCTGTTTCTTTGGATTTTCTGTTGATGCAGTTTGAGTTTCTCTTTTCTCTGTCTGTTCAGCCATGGTGGCTATCGCTGCTCATGCTAACTACCCAGTTCTTCTTCTCCTGTTTATTCCAAACAAACCGGAAACGTAAAACGCATACCGTCCTCTGCAGCAGAGGATTTTTCCCAGGAAAGAGCAACCAGACACCGGCTGTTTAGAACAGACAGTGGAAAAGATTTATGAACTGGATATAGGTTGGATCACTATTGTGTTATATCAACTGCCGATAGAGAGTAGTTAGTTAGCAATGTACAGTGTATCAGGTAATAACGTTTTTTTAAATATTATTTTATTGGAAAGGTTTTATTCCACATCTCTATTAATCCTTTTTTTGGATTAGATTGTTACCTAACAGTTGAAAAATACAGGAATTACATCATCAAAAATGTAACTATTTTGTAAAGAAAAGTATTAAAATACTTCATCACTTCATACACAATCACTTATTAATTCACAGTGAGTTTTCATGCCAGCAATCATTTTGTATCAAGGGATGTCGCCTTTTTCAACTGGTGGATATTGCAGATTGGAAGGAAATTTTTTACATATACTATATCAAGTTATTGACTATATTCCCTGTCTAGTCTTATTAACTGTTGTTATGAATTTGTTTGAATTTGTTGTTTGAATTAAAATTCATAGCATTTTGGAATGGAACCCTCTATTTGTTCACAGTAAATGGATAAAAGGCAGTAAATAGTCCTTGCAGGTGTTATTGCTTTACTAAAGGGATAATTCTGTTTGATTTTTCCCTCAAGTGATGTTCAGGTGGTTCTTCACTGAGAGCAGTCAGTAGCTTGTCCTCGGTTCGAGTGATTATTGACATTCCCGGCAATCTCTTCACATCCCGTGCCATGGCGAGGTGACACAGAGATTCTCTGTCCTCTCCCCTCCCAGTGCATTCTGGGAGAGCGACCAAAAGCAGTTTTATGACCAAGAGCTGCTGACGCTCACTTCCTGCCAAGAATCAGAGGGACGAGGTTCAAAGTGATCAGTGGCACACGTACCGACACATGTGCACCGAGGAACACACACATTCACATACACACACACTCACTCACATGCATGCTCGCACGCACACAAACACACACACACACACACGTGCGCTGACACACGTTCATTTTTTCGAAATTCGCTTCGTGCTCATTTCTGAACTGCTGCTCATATCTGATTTTTTTGGATGGCTGTTATGATCTATTCCATGAAGTACCCCGTATCTCACATAGCCACACCTCCAGCTCAAACAACACCGGTCTGGAGAAATTTAAACACAATGTTAGATAGAAATTAGAACGATTTGATGAATGATGATGACATCCGCCATCGTCACCATTCAAACCAGTCACATTCGTCTGGGGCGGAGCCTACCGCTGCTGCTCACTTGTTTACTGTCGCAGGAACAACAAGGAAGTTTCTACAGTTAGAGACTTGATCTGGTGTAATGAGCTTACTTCTGGTATAACATAATTAAGTCTTGATTCAAAATTGTCATCTATTTTTATCTTGATTGTTTAATTTACCCAAAGATTTTGTATATTAACTCAAATTGATTCAGCGAAGTAGCTAGCGCTGTAGCTATAAGCTAATGATGCAAACTTGTTCTGCCCGGGCAGAAAAACAAACCTAGTGTCGTTTCCAAGGGATTGTGGGAAAATCTTTCAAACTCAGAACCAATCAGTGCTGCCTTTGGCTCAGCAAGGTCTCGTTTTTCCATGTTTTATGATGAGAATTTCTCCAGACCTTGATCATTTGAGCTGAAGGTGTGGCTATGTGAGATTAATGTAATCCATATCTGATGCCAGTATGAACTGACGATACCGAAAAGAGAAACAGTAACAAAAGACGTCACAACTGTTTTCTAACACTTATTTTCAACACACTTTGGTTAACGTATGTGCCTTCAAGTTTTGAGAAAATATTTTTCTTATGTATAAACACATTCAAATTTCAATAGCATGTTTCTCACATAAACTAAGTATTCAATATTTTCTCAAATATTGAAACCAGTGGTTGTAAATTGTTCCTCCTCTTCCAGTAATCACACATGTATTCATCAATGTGCTTTTACTTGTTTGCTTTACAAGTCGTTGAAGGTGGGAAAACGAATGTCCACAAACATCCAATACCAAGCTAACTTTACTCTGGTCATGTATAACAACCCACAGCTGAATGCAACTAGTTAGTGTTGTAGTCGAGACCACCTAAACCGAGACCGAGTCAAGACCAAGACCAGAGCGTATCAAGTCCAAGTCAAGACCAAGACTTTGAGGGGGCGAGACCGAGTCAAGACCAAGACCGAAGGGGGGCGAGACCGAGTCGAGACCGAGACCAGATCAATGCGAGTCCATTTTCAAGACCATGTAATCAGAGTGATGGCTCAACATTTACACCATTTCTCTGCTAAAATTCAAAAAGAAAGAAAGCATTATTTAGGAATTTAAGTAAAATACAAATGGATGTACAGTATGTACTCGGTGACAGAAGGCAATCCTTTGAAACACTGCAATTCGATTTCACTGACCTTTGGAAAGGCTCAAGACAGTGGGCAGAATGAAACAGAAGTGTTAAAACACCCTGAGCAGATAGCTTCACTAAAACATTCAAAATTATTATCAGGTTATTATTATCAAGACCGATCAGCGTTTAATGGTTAATAAACTTTCAAACTTATAATAAGCCAAGTTATCGGTTGCAATTTGAAGGGGAAAGTTTTATATCCAATCACAGTAAAAAAATAAATAAATCAGACAATGCACCGGCAGGTAATGATGTTACTGCACTTGTGGTCTCGACTGGTCTTGAAATAAAATTCCGAGTCCTCTTTGTCCGAGACCGAGTCAAGACCGAGTAAAAATGCAGTCGAGTCCGAGACGAGACCGAGACCAGCAAAATGTGGTCTTAAGACCGGTCTCGAGACCAAGACCGATCTCGAGTACTACAACACTACAACTAGTTCATGCCTGTACTCTGGGGATGGACACCAGGCATTCTGGGAAATGTAGGAAATCACTAACTGAAGTAGGAATAGACAAGACAGGTTGAGGGAAAGTGAGGGGAAGGGCTACAATAAAAAAAAGTAAATTGCAACACTTCATCACAAAATAACTCTGAGATTGATGATATATAACAGTGATCTGAGGGAGGAATTTTCATTTACGATCACTGTGTTACAGTAACCTACATTTAGAAACAGATCTACCTTATTGGACCATTCCCTTTTACTCATAACATGACATTAACACCCACACCACAACAATCCTCATCAGGTTATCTCTCTTCATCCAGCTTGGTTGTTATATTTAGACATTTTTTGTGTATAGCCAATTCTCCGATGGATCTCCATGATGGTGCCAGCATGTGGTTGCTTGGAGATTTGTGATGCAACAGCAAAACCTCTATTCTTTCAGGTGAATGATGTAAGATACTTATTGTCATGACAACACTGATAAATTCCAACTTGAGCGCTCAAATGCAAGTCGCATGCCTTGGATCCGATTTTGTACCTAATATCCATGTGGTCCAGATCAGAATTGAGAAAATGCGACTGAGAAAATGCAGCTTTTTGCTGTTCACACTGATTAGAAAACATCAGATCTGAGTCACATGTGAGGGGGAAAATCAGAACTGGGACACTTTGAGCTGCAGTGTGAACAAAGCTTAAGTGACCAGCACATGGCACCAACCAACAGCATCTAATATTTTGCTCTTGAACAAGACGATGCAATTTACAGTTTGTAGCTTCAGTGAATGAGAGAGCGCCTGCCAAAGGCGTCAAAATGTCATCTAATGTAATCTAATGGAAATATGGAGCTTAATTTCACTCTATGGTTGGGTTGGCTGTTCTCTAATGTTTGCTCTGATGGAACAGCAGTGTTAGATGGAACAATATCTGTTGTATGAAAACCAAAAGTATAGACAGGCTATTTGTAACTTTAGGGTGAACAACACCAGAATTCCCAAGGTCATTGGAAGATATATAGGGCTGGATAGAAACCAGAGGATTTGCAACCTCTGTAATGACAACCGCTTGGGAGACGAGTATCATATTCTGTTTGAATGTAAGAATGTAAGCATATAGAGAAAGGTATTTGCCAAAGTATTATTTAAACCGCCCATCTATGTTTAAATTAATTTTGTTATTACAATCAGATAAGCCAAAAGTTATCTGTAAATTAGGTGCCTTTTTGAAGAATGTCCTTCCTCTGTTTAAATAACATTTGTTGTATTTCAGCCATGCCCTGTGCTATCGTTTTATTATTATTGTATGTTCTGTTTGTGCTCCATACCATGTGATCATGGTCTTGAGTCACATAAATAAATAAATAAATAAAAAATAAATAAGATGCTCTAGTTCCAATATGACCACTCGAAAACATTACATTCAAAATTAGGGCAAAAAAATGACTGGATACAGTACACAGCACAAAACTCTAACAAGTTTCAGCAAGAAAATCCTTCATCAGAGCATTAAAAACACACAAGTGCAAGGTCAGTTTATACAGGCGAGGGGAACATTGTATCTAGACATTTTTTCAGATGTGCCACCCCACTGTTTTATGAGTATTCCTTTTTTAGATCAGCACTCCGCATAGAAGGATTCTACAGTTGAAACGCACTTCTCTCCCTCACACAGCAGTATTTTTAGATTATCAGTGATTACATTGTTTTTTTTAACTATTATTTATCCAGGGAAAGTTGATTGAGCAGCCACACCAACGACCGCAGTCTTCTGCATGAACAAAGAAAGGTTTTTGGTTAGATTTGATGATCTGTTTGAAAGTTTTCACAGTATTTTATACAGAATAAAATGATACAAAAGACAGACACAACTCTTCATGTTGGATAACTGATGTTCTGATGTTTCTTTCAGATGTTTAACATTTATTTTGGTGTTCCCTTGAGATATTTGTAATATGTGCATTCATATATCTATATATGAAAGACAGTTGTCACCATACATTCATAAACACAACTATTACAAGGTGTCAACACAGCAAAAAACAGTGCAGGTTTTATGGCTGGGACTCTCCACATTGCATCTCAACTTTGCATTGTGTGTGGTAGGGCTCAAACACATGTTGCTTTAAACTTCTTGACATGCTCGCTGTCTCTTCCCAGTGCTGAAAGAGAGCCTGATGAATCAATAAGAGCGAAAAAAAAAAAAGAAAAAAAAAGGAGGGAAATTGTCTGAGTGGGAGAGACGTCTGAATAAGAGCCACCGGTTGGAATTGATTAGGATGGAAAAGCTCCGGAAAAAGAAAAGCCTTCATTTTCAAGGCAAAGTCATGTCTCCTCCAAAAAAAGGTTGTGATAAAATAACTGTGTGTGGGTGTGTGTGTGTGTGAGAAAGTTTGAAAAAAAAAAAGCGGTGCATGTGATTATCGGACAGGGGCTGGACAGGGCGGCCCGCAGACGGACGCAGAGAAAGGGACGTTTACCTTGAACTCCACTCGTCCCGTCTGTGGGGCGGGGTCAGGTATTGTAGCCGGGCCTGACAGGGTCAGGAGGGGACAGGAGGGGGAGATGGGGGTGGGGGGGTGGGGGAGCAGGGACAGAGGCTGCCCCCGGGGTCGTGGGGCGCTACCCCCGTGGGGGGCGGGAGAATGTGGGGGCGACAGGGGAGGGGGGGGGGGGTGGTATTGGCAGTTTTTTGGGGGTGCAGATGCTCAATATGCAGATGTCTAATCGAATTGTGCGACGATGAATTGGTTCCCCCCCCTGATTTGCATCAGGACAATCCCCGGCGGTGGCTCGGGGGTCAGCGGAGTTCCCCCGGACAAAATGAGCAGCCGGCTGCAGACGCCCCTGAGAACGTGTGAACTTGAAGTAGACTTTACTCAATGACAAGGATATTGATTGATTCGGATTTCTGTCTGTCTGTCTGTCTGTCTGGGTGTGCGTCTGACATCTGTCTCTTGTTTCTCAAAGTATGAAATGGTAAAATCATTTTATGTTTTCGGTGTTTAGTCTCCACTTTAATTTAGAGCTGCTGACAATGAGTGAGCAGGCTCAGAGTCTGGCTCAGGGAGACTTCGACAGGACAGGGACTGAACCTGTGACCTTTCAGTTACAGAACAGTCTCCAGGCTGTCCTGCTGCCTTATCACCAATACTGTCACACACAATGAATTACCATGCAGTATAACATTGTAATAAACTGTTAATGCAAAACTCTGACATTAGCAAAAGCCTAAATGTGGTTCTACTGCATTGAGTCTAAAGTTATGAATCAGATTTGAGCGTTTAGTTCCAACTTAGATATTTTTTTAATACACTTGATGAAAACCAAATTTCATTGCATTCTTCCATGTAGCTGTGGTCAGGGAGAAACCTCCATCACATCGCCGCTGGACGGCACTGACTGGCTGATATCTGATATTTAATTAAAGCCCAATATCAGCCTGATATATTGGCAAATAATGTGTGTGAATGAGAGTGAATATCTGTAAACTGTTGATTTGTCTCAGCACCAGTGTGCACAAATTGTTTTTGTATCTTCATGTATATTTATATGTATGTGTATTTATTGAACGTGGCATTGAAATGGTTTCTTATTCTGATTGCACGGGTCTGAAGGATTCCACCTGACTTCAACCACGTCTCCTTAAATTTCCTTCACATTTCACACAGTATATTTTTGTAAAATGTCCATTAACCAATACAGTCTGGAGCACTAATACTGTAATCCCACTCACTTAACAGTGCCTGTAACCTCACACACTGTTGCTGTCTAGTCTCATTACTTAGTGTTGTTTGCACAAATCTTGCATGACTTACAATGCCTCATAATGTCTCGTCTTCATCCACAAATACAGTAATAATAATAATAATAATGCTAAAACTTTATTTATATAGTACTCTTCATACATAAAATGCAGCTCAAAGTGCTTAAATAAAGGAAAAGACAAAGTAAGGTAAAAAAAAAGAGTGAGAGAAAAACATACATTTTAAACATTAGACAGTTTAGAAATAATGTAAAACTTAAGAGTTAAAACACAGTGAGACAGAGAGAGAAAATTAGCAGATTACAAAATGAAAAACAGTATAAGCAATACTAACCAAATATGCTTTTAGATTATTTCAAAAATTGCTGAGTGTATCAGTGGCTCTCAGGTTCAGTGCGAGAGAGTTCCACAGTGTGGAACGGCTAGTCTTGACACATGAAACCACTTCTGCCTCCACAGCATGCCCCCAGTCCACGAGGTTTGAACAGATCTCATGCATTTCCATCACGTTTCCATCGTCCTCAGTGTTGCTGTCTCATGGTGTTTGGTTCCTGTGCGCTGCTGGACTCTCACCAACCACTGAAACCTGCTGCATGCCACGCTGCAATTCACATAGTGATAGAGTGCTTATTTAGAGAGTGGACAAAATAATGTTAATGCTGAATAATATATGAAATTCAAGAAGCTAATAAGGAGCAGGGCCGTCCTTTGCCTTCAGAACAGCTTCAGTCCTCCTTGTTCTGCTGTCACACTGCGTCCTGAACTGTGTGCCATGTATACTGGACTTTTCCTCATTCTTCATGAAGCAAAGCCTGCCGTTCTTTGAGGGATGAAGGAGGTGCAAAATCTACTGCCCATAAAGTTTCAGTGATGTTTCGATCTGCTGATTTTGGAGGCTGTGGAAGGAGCCAGACTTTAAGTCAAATGTAAACCCCTTCCAGATGTACGAAGGTTTCTAAGCACAGAATGTGATTTATCAGTTTCTACTTATGTGTGAGAATGTGAATAAAGTTATACCTAGTTCTGACCATGTGTACGCACAAACTACCGGTGGTAGAAAAATGCAATTGTGGGTAAAATAGCTCTACTAGTCTGAATTAGACATTAGCAAAAACCTGAATTGATGATTGATGATTGATGATTATCCAAAGGAGAAATTAACTGTTAAGTAAGCACAGTGCTATAATAGTTGGAAGAGGACACTAATCACATTCCTAATAAATATAGTGCATAAACTCCCACTAAATTGTCTGCCATGTCAGCACATTTTGGTATTGCCCCACTTCATTTGTAAGACTATCTGTAAAGTTCCTCTCTGTTTTTTTCATGTGCTCCATGTTCTTTTGTTCAACAATTAAATCTGCATCTACAGTGGCCCAAAGGGAGGGTTGTTGAGCAAGTGAGGAAGCGGAAGTGAGTTATAGCTTTTTTGAGCCATGCGGGCTCCCTCGGCCGAAAAGTGATTATGATTTGAACAGGGCTTTGGTTAAAAGACTGAAAATAAGGTCTGTGGTTAAGACAAGCCTTAAGAAAGTTTTCACGTTTCATTCTGTGAGATAAAATAAACCATTAAACATCCCATTTGTGAATTGTGAAGGTTTTATGCGCCCTAATAAAGTAAGTAGCTAACAAATGGCTAACTTGTCTTAGAACATGTCATAACGCAGAATAGTCCGTCATAAAGCCTCTGAACTGTAGTAATCATGCTCTTTTCAATTTAGATTGTAGATTCACAGATTTATAGCTTTTTCCAATTGTAGTTTTTTTTTAATTTTAGGTTTCTGAATTTGATAGCTGCCTGAAACAAGCTTTGAGTGTTGGTGATGTTGGAGGAACGCTCCTCTGCTGCACTTGATTTTTTTCACATGGATTACAATTATGATTTAAAATGATTTAAAATTCATGAAAGCAGTTTTGATTTGTCAAAATTATCTCATATAACTAAATGTATATCACAAGCCTGCATTAAACACAGATCTTATTTTCGGCATCAGTCCAAAGCCACATTCAAAAACCAATTGAAGTTATGAAGTTAAGTTAGTGGGGCTGCGGCCAAAGAACCATGGCAGAGCTAACTTCTGCATTGGCCTACAAAAAAAACTTCATCGCTGGACCGCTCTGTATGGTCAGTTTGGTGCGTTTCTTTATGTAAATGAATGCATTTGAAGGAGAATTTTCCATGCATGATTACAGCCATATAGAACGTATGGGATTTATTATTGTTGATTGCATAACGCTGTGCATATACACATGTTTGATTAGGCACAAATTTAGAACCTGGTTTTGTGCTCCTCACACCAGGTTATGCATCTTTGTGCGTTGGCCTTGAATACAAGCTGTTTCTGAATGGCAGCTCTGCCATAAATACCAACTTTATGAAGGTACAATGTACATTTTTTTTGTGACACAGAGGTAATGATTTAATTTTGTGATCGTTTTTGAGGCTGTTTTTTTATGTAGTTTTGTGATGTGTCCGTCTATCTCTATTGGTGAGCTCCAACTGCCACCGCTGTTCCTCCACTGTAGATGCAGTTTGTCTGTGTTTGGTATGTGTTGTCATTATTTTTGAGACCTTTCCCCTTGTCACATTAAATAATTTTGGAGTTTTTGTGGCTGATGCACCTGCAATTCAGCAGTCAAATTCACTTAATTCACTTTTAACGGTCTTCTATTGAGTAATCATGTGGGGAAAGTACTGAATGTGTGTGTGTGTGTATCATGTCACTTTCTGTGGTATGAATAGTTTGCCATCTCTATTCTAGTTCAAATATCTACTCACTGTAGTAGTTACAATAAACCGATTAATCGGATCAAAAGATTGTGGCTCTCTCTTGCTCTGTAATTACAAAGTAAAGGGAAGTAAATGAATTTGACAAAGCTGGTTCTGTTGCCTCTGATAGGCCGATCAATCACCTGAAATTCACAGTATGTTGAGATTGTTGGATTTGAGAGAAAAATATAAAAGAAGGAGAATGAGGAAAGATCCTTGAAAAACAATCCATCAGTAATTGAGAGAAAACCTGTGCCCTCTTTCATTCAATATCAGCAGTTTCTGGATATTTTACCACACACTGCATTATGGGAATAGGAGAACTGTTAAGAAAAAGAGTGTTTGAGTCAGCAGTTAGTCTTTTCTGATGGAGGCAAGAAGGGGTGAAAGATGAAGCTAGGAACAGAGATCAACAGATAGATTTATTTTTCAACCTTTATTTATCCAATCACAGTTGACTGAGCATGCACACTCATTTTCAACAACATCCTGCTTCACATTCATACAGTTACACACCTTCATACTGGGAGCTGCCCAGTGCAGCCACTGCTGTTGGTCTGAGCAGATGGGGGTTATACCTGCCTTGCTCAAAGGCCCCTCAGTGTTTTTTGTTGAAAGAGAAGAGAGCCTTACTGATTAATTTTATTCTTCCAGGTTTTCCCAGCCAGTCAGGGGTTTGAACTACCAACCTTCTGGTTACAAGCCCTCTTCTCTGATTGCTAGACTACCAATTATGACAATTTTTGTAGGTGACCAGTCTGCTATTATGTATTATCTCCATGCTCCAAGTCATTCTTTCAGTTTTTGTAATAATTTGAATTATTTGTAAAACTTGCACTTTTTAAAAAAAATATACTTATTGTTTTTAATGATAAAATACACTTACATACTAAACATTGACATGCTTTTTTAAATTTCTTATTTTGCCAGTATAATTTCCTTGAAAATATTATTAAATGGAATCATTTTTACACTGATTTTTTACACTGCAGGACTCACAGACACACACACATACTAAGGTGACTGTTTTACTGTTTTAACCACTGTTTATCCTCCTTCTCTGTCTCTATGTTTGTCTCTTTCTCTGTTTCTGTCTTCATCTCAGTCTCTCTACTTCTCCTTCTCTCACTTTCTTTCTAAGTTTGCGTATTACTTTTTTACAGAATGTGTTGTTCTGTCTCTCACTAAATATACTGTTGTTTTGGCCAGATCTCCCATTGAGGAGATCCTTCATAAATCCTTCATTATCCTTCACAGTAGAACTAAGCTGGATAAATAATGGTTGAAAAAATAAAGGAAAGGACACTGTGAAAGGCTGAAGGTTTGAAAATCTGCTCTGGTAACTTGCTTCATTCTGAGCCAAGGAGTTTTCAGAGTTATGTTGCCCTCTAGAGGAAACTGAAACACACATTCAACACCCAAAAGGTTCAGTGCCTTTGCTCTGCCATTCCTGGTAGGCTAATGAAACATTTGTGATATTTTTTTCCTGGTACAGTTTGTGACCTTTTTCATTCTTCCTCATACATTTGAAAGAGTGTGTCCAGTGCTCATTATCAGATTTCCCCCCAAAGTTTGACTAACAACATAGAGGTCTCTCACATGTGATGTAGAAATAGTTTTATTGCTGAAAGAAAAGTTGTTGTTTCATTAGAGTTTTGACTCATTTCAAAGCAAAAACTTGGACTTCTTGTTTGATTTAGTTGAAATCAGAAGGTGGGATCATTGATCACCAGTCTGCTGATGTCTCATGTTTCAGTTTGTGTTGACAGAGTTCATTAATATCCAGAGAGGCTGGTTGTATTTTCCATTTAGCTGCTGAGTGTCAGTCAGAGCTTGAGTCTTGGTTCCTCATCACCTCCAACATGTTCCACTGAGAACAAAACACCAAAACACAGAAGCATCAACATCAGCATCAGTCCTGTTCTGGACCGGCCCGGCTTTCACTTTGACTGGCTCCTGATCAAAACACACTGCAGATCTGTGACAGGGCCAAGAAGGCCTTTAACACTGGACTAGGCTCTGAGTTCAAACAGTAAAACACACGGTTTTCCTCAGTGGGTTTGAAACAATTCAACATATATAGGCCTAAGTGTAACTTCACCTGTAATTTTGTAACTTTGATTTTACATTTTTGTCTTTTTTTTACCTTTGTACTTTTGTAATTGTAAATCTACAATGTCTGAATGTATAAATGTTAATAAAAAAGTTTATCATTGAGTTTACATTACAGAGGACTCAGCAGTGTCACAGCGCCCCCTCTGGACAGATTATGTATTTCTCTCTGAGCTGAGAAATGGCCTGATGAGGATGTAACATGACTTTCTGTTGGTCTCTAAATTATCAACCTAATAAATTATCATTATAATCTGTGACTCTGGTCTCTGGAAGTGTTTGTGTATTCATCAAGGTACCAGAAGGTTAATTTGGTGTTATTTAATGGGCCCCTGATCTACTGAAATATAAAAAAAGACATTTTAATATTCTTTGTCATATGAATGCATGAACAATCCTGTTTAGGGTATAAAACAACTATGATCCCCAAATACACAACACATAAATAAGCAGATAAACAAGCCTATTCCCAAGCCTATTGGCACCTATCAATGTGGACGCTGCACTGCTCCAACTTAACCAGGACTGACACTTTCCCTGATGTGCGTGCTAGGTAGTAATCCCTCTCCACAAAAGCTCTGCAGAAACAGCCGTACAGCAGCATCAGTATTAGAAATATGACCAATCCTATAACTGAATCTCAATATTCAATAGAACAAGTTTTGTTAATGTTAATTAGAAAATGCTGCAATTTATCTTGATGCCTGTAATTTACTGGAGTTCACCGTCCTCTTCTTATCTCCACAGGTTGCCTGTCAAGACGGATTAACAGACAGACAACTTATTATTATGAATACTGATATTATTATACTTATTATTAATTGAACTTATTATTGTTCACACTGTGCAGAATATTTGCTTTCATATTGTATGGGATATTAATTTCTGGATCAAAAGATAACATTTAGATATAGAGTAATGCAATCTGCTTTTTTGTACATCAGAATTTGGATAAAAACTCAACACCAACTGTTTTCTGTAATTATACTGTAATACTGAGTGACAAAATACTTTATCAGAATGACTTCTTGAATCCTCACCAGGAGGTGGATGTGAATTACAACTCTAAATTGTGTTTTCGTCTCAAGGGAATCGATGATTTAGGAAAGACAGAATATCTACTTATATATCTCTATATGAGTTTATACCAGTACAGTATAATATACCAGTATATTATACCAGTACAGCAGTTATATCCGTACAGAATAGTTTACATGATGAAGTACTCACTGTGATCAGTTAGGAGGTAAAAATTCAGCAGATGAATTCTCTGAAGCTACAAAAAGACGACAAGTAAAATAATTTAATTTTAAATAAACAGTAATGTAAGAAACAGAACTGGACATGAGAGATTAGTGATTGATTACTAATGCCTGCCCTTCTGCCAAGTTCAAACAATGCAAGCAACAGATCCAAATATTACACATTACAGTACAGTAGATGCCAAAAAACAATACATTTTTATGGAAGAAAAGGAAGAAAACTTACTGTTTTACTGCAGGTTTGAACCCTGAAATACAGACAAGAGATTATATTATTATTCAGTGACAGATTACAGAAAGGAAACACAAAGAAAAAATTAAGTTAAATGTATGCATCACTATTACTAGATATGTCAACTAAATGTATTTGTTAAGATGGTATTTACATTTTGAATCACGAGTAGCACCACACATAAAATATATGTGAAGTTATGGAACAATAACACTAAAACCGCCACAAGCATGCTAAATCCTATGCTAGAGGAGTAAAAATGGCTTCATGATGAGGAAAAAAACTCTTCGTCCCTCACCATTATTGTTCCTTCTCCAGATCAAGACTCCAGCGATGCAGATTGCCAGCAGCAATCCTACAACGACTCCAATGACAAGAGCAGTAGGGAACTGTGGGGGATCTGGAACCAAAACAGAGCATTCAGACTTTGTTACATAACACTGGATGGATCAGATTATGTTTATTTGTTCCACTTCAGTATTTTTCTCTTATGTATAGAGAGGAGGTCGTGTGAATCGGACAAACAAGAGAGACACCTAATGTGTTTTAGTGAACCGACCGGCACATTTGGTTGCCTTCAATATTCTCATGGAGTTAAAAACTGTCTGGTTGGAACACCATAGAGTGCATAGAAACATAGTCTGGAACTTGCAATAGATACCATATATACAATCTTTTCAAAAGTTTAATTTAATCTGTTCATTTGGATATATAAAACTCACAAAAACTTCACATGGAAACTTCTGATCTCAAAAGAAACAAAAAAAATATCAATATCACAAAATGACAACAAATCCACATCAAGGAGAGAAACAGTCCAGTACAGAACAACAAAAACAAAACGTATTCATAGCTACTCTACTAGAAGGAGCTTCACAGATTTTGTTCCTCCCAGATTTAAGACTAACCTGGGAAAGGAAACTTTTTTATATGCAGCAGTAAGTTGTTGGAATAGGTTGCCAAGTAATATTAAGACAGTTAAAAGTCTAGGATGGCTGTTTCTGTATCTCTACCTATCAAGCTCAACATTGTGGTAATCTACCGCCCCCCGGTCAGCTTGGTGACTTCTTTGATGAGATGGATGTCCTCCTCTCCTTCTTTCCTGAGGATGGCACTCCACTCATTCTTCTGGATGACTTCAACATCCAGCCAGAGAAATTGCAATCCCTGGCCTTCCTTAACTTTTTCTCATCTTTTGACCTTACCCTTTCTCAATCTCCTCCTCACATATGCACTCAAGAAATGGCTCATAGGCCAATTACACTAGGATTATATTTGACATTACGTCATTTAGCAGACACTTTTGTCCAAAGCGACTTATAAGAAGTGCATTTTGTCAACAGTAGTGAAACCAACTGTGCATCACAGTCTTCATCAGCTAAGCCCTTCAATAGGAATAAGTAGCATTCATTGAATTCACTTTTTTTTTTTTTTTTTACCTCTCCAGGGTAAGAAGATAGGTTATTTCAAGAGGGGTCCAGGTGTAACCTGAATTGTGGCGCCAGGGATGAGAAGAGTCGCGACCGGGATGAGCGACTTCTGAGCCCATGTAGCGGTGGAGGGGCGAGGTGACCTGCAAGGGTGGAGGAGCGGAGGGAACGAGGCGGGGTTTGGAACCTGACCAGAGATTGCAGATAGGGAGGGGCAGTCTGATGTACTGCTCTGTAGGTGAGTACCAGTGTCTTGAATTTGATACGTGCAGACATGGGAAGCCAGTGAAGCGACTGGAAGAGGAGAGTGACATGAGAGA
Source organism: Centroberyx affinis (assembly GCF_046629955.1). Classification (NCBI taxonomy): domain Eukaryota; kingdom Metazoa; phylum Chordata; class Actinopteri; order Beryciformes; family Berycidae; genus Centroberyx; species Centroberyx affinis. The sequence continues at coordinate 122,558 of NW_027280500.1, read as the reverse complement.
ATTTTGGTTGGGTGAACACCAGACAGGCTGCAGCGTTCTGAATGCGCTGTAAAGGTCTGATGGCAGCGGCAGTTAGCCCGGCCAGAAGAACGTTGCAATAGTCCAGGTGGGAGATGACAAGTGCCTGGACCAGGAGTTGTGCCACTTCCCTCATAAGGAATGGGCGAATTTTGCAGATGTTGTAGAGGGACAACCTACAGGAGTGGGATGTCGCTGCAATGTAGGCAGAGCAGGAGCTCTCAGCTCGTTGTCCAGGATCACCCCGAGGTTCTTGGCAGTCTGAGAGGGCAACACAGTGGTGTTGTCAATGGAGAGGTCTGTGAGAGGGCAATCTTTCCCTGGGAGAAAGAGTAGCTCCGTCTTGTCAAGATTGAGCTTGAGGTGGTGCACAGACATCCAAGCACTGATGTCTTTGAGACATGCGGAGATGCACACATCAATTTGTGTATCTGAGGGGGGTAAGGAGAGGTAGAGTTGAGTGTCGTCAGCGTAACAGTGATAGGAGAAGCCATGAGAGGAGATCACATGGCCGAGAGATTTAGTATACAAAGAGAATAGCATGGGCCCCTGGACTGAGCCCTGAGGGACACCAGTACTTAGTGTGGAGGGTCTGGACAGAGATCCTCTCCATGGGACCTGGTAAGAGCGGTTAGATAGATAGGATGCGTACCAGGAGAGTGCAGATCCAGTGATTCCCAGTTCAGATAGGATGGAGAGAAAGATTTGGTGGTCAACTGTATCAACAGCAGCAGACAAGTCAAGGCGGACAAGGACAGAGGAGAGGGATGAAGCCCTGGCAGTGTGCAGGGCTTCTGTGACAGCAAGGAGAGCTGTCTCAGTAGAGTGAGAAGCCATGAAACCGGATTGAAGAGGGTCCAGGAGGTAATTCTGGGAGAGATAGAGAGAGAGTTGATTGGAAACCGCTCGCTCAAGGGTTTTGGATAGAAAGGAGAGAAGAGATACAGGTCTGTAGTTCTGGATAGCAGCAGGGTCAAGGGAGGGTTTCTTAAGAAGAGGCTTGACTCTGGCAGTCTTTAGAGCAGCTGGAACAAGGCTTGAGGACAGAGAGGAACTGATAAGGGTAGTGAGGAAGGGAGTGATGTCGGTGGAGATGGTTTGGAGAAGAGTAGAAGGGATAGGATCAAAGGGGCAGGTGGTGGCTCGGTTAGACCTGACAAGTGTGAGGACATCTTCTGAGGAGAGGGTAGAGAAGGAAGCGAGCCCAGGGACAAGGGGCAGAGAAGCAGGTTTGGAGTAAGGAATAGTATTGTTAGTGACTGGATGATGGAAGGAACAGCTGATGTCATCCACCTCCTTTGCAAAGTAGGTGACAAAATCATCAGCTGAGAGGGAAGGAGGGGGCAGGGAGGGTCGGTTGGGGGGGGAGGAGAAGGTGGAAAACAGTTTACTGGGGTTGGAGGCAGAAGACTGGATTTCAGTAATGAAGAAATAAGTATTTGCCGTTGACACAGCAGAGGTGAAGTTGGAGAGGAGAAGGTGTTAGGCAGCGAGATTGTCAGGGTGCTGTGATTTTCTCCATTTCCTCTCAGCTGCCCGATGCTCGGCTCCTTGAGTTTGCAAAGATTCAGACAGCCAAGGAGGGGGTGGAGAGGATCAAGATGGTTTAGTGATTAGTCGGCAGAGAGAGTCAAGAGAGGAGGAAAAAGTGGATAGAAGAGTAGTGGAGGCCTCCTCAGTGGACAGGAGAGAGAACTGCTTGGCTGAGGGAAGCGAGGAAAGGACAGCAGAAGAAAGCGAGGTAGGTGAGAGAGTTTTAAGGTTGCGCTGGGTGGTGATAGTGTGAGTGGATGATGAGTGGGAAGTGGGGGGTGAGATGGAAAGGGAAAAGGTTATAAAGTGTTGGTCAGATACAGGAAAAGAGGTAACAGTAGGTTTGGAGGTGCAGCAGGATCTGGTGAAGATGAGGTCAAGCAGGTTCCCTGCCTTGTGAGTCGGAGGAGATTGAGAAAGGGTAAGGTTAAAGAAGGTCAGGGATTGCAATTTCTCTGGCTGGATGTTGAAGTCATCCAGAAGAATGAGTGGAGTGCCATCCTCAGGAAAGAAGGAGAGGAGGACATCCATCTCATCAAAGAAGTCACCAAGCTGACCAGGGGGGCGCTAGATTACCACAATGTTGAGCTTGATAGGTAGAGATACAGAAACAGCATGGAATTTGAAAGAGGATATTGAGAGGTGTGAAAGAGAAATGACCGCATAAGTCCACTTGGGTGGACCCAGTGCCTCCCCCACGACCAGAGGCTCTGGGAGTGTGAGAAAAAGAATAAGCAGCAGAGAAGGCTGCTGGGGTGGCAGTATTTTCAGGTATGATCCAGGTCTCAGTGAGGGTCAGAAAGTGGAGGGATTGAGATCACATGAATTACAAGTTAGCTAAACTAAATGTGTCTCTCCTCCTCCATCAGCTCTGATCCAAGTCTTACCCTGATTGGTCTTGATCTCTGCTCCGTTCAGTTTGGTGACGATGTCCTCCTTGACACCAGAGAGCTGAAACACACACTCGTACTTCCCCCAGTCTTCAGGTTTGACTGATGAAACATCCAGCTGAACGCTTGTCTGGAAGGTTCCATCGTGGTTGGGGAGGATCTCTCCCTTGTCCATGAGGTCCTGAAGCTCCTCTCCATCTTTCATCCAGAACAACATGACTCTGTCAGGGTAGAAACCTGTAGCATGGCAGCTGACTGGAGAGGAGGGAGACTTCTGGTGGAGAAACACAGAGGGAAGCACTGGAGAGAGAGAGAGAGAGAGAGAGAGGGAGAGAGAGAAAGGGAGGGAGGCAGGGGGTAGAGAGAGAGAGAGAAAGAAGGAGGGATGGAGAGAGAGAAAAGAGAAAGACAGAAACAGATGTGTGTAAACCCAAAAAACATTACAGTTGTATGTACAGTGTGTCTCTATATGTTAGTTCATATTCACTGCAATGTTTCTGTACATTAGAAACAGAAGAGACAGATGAACATTGTTGTGTCCATGAAACTACATCAGGTCATGTGACTCTACCTGTTCTCTGCAGAGTGCTCTTCCCATAGTCCACATACTTCTTCAGCCAATCAATGCAAATGTGGGACAAGAAGTTCTTCTTTCGGGCTAATCTATCTCTGTCATTATCCCAGTTCTGTTTGGTGATGACAGCCTGTGGTGTTGGAGCGATCCATGTCAGTGTCTTCAGGTCCAATACCAGCCAGTCTTCTCCATCATAACCATGCTGTTCATAACTATTAACATAATCTCCAGTCTCATCATCCCATTCACAGCCAACAATCCTCTGGTAGGTGTGGACACCTGAGAGAGAGAGACAGAGACTGAAGTAAACCAGAGTGAGATCCTAGCACAGTCAACTATCAGTGGTTGATATCACATCTTTACCACAGAGACACACTGATCCACAGACACCAAAACAGAGGATCTACACCTACTGCTGTTGCTGGCTGGATGGAAGCCGCTCACAGCCAAACATAATGTGGACAGTGTGGACGGCTCAGAGAGAGACAGAGAGGCAGAGACTGCTGTAAAACAGACTGAGATCCTAACACAGTCAGTATCCTCTCTTTACCACAGAGACCAACAGACAGTTTATCTACACTGTTGAAGGTAGTGGCTTCATGTGAGCTGCAGCAACACACACACACACACACACACACACACACACAGTCTCTCACACACACACACACACACACACACACACATACACTGAGGTGGAGTCCTGACTAGCAGACACACACTGAACCTGATCCTGGAGTTAACATCACATCCACTGAAACCCTGCAGCCAGTGTATCAGTCCCACAATATCCTCTTCCTAGGAGAAACTACAGAAGCTCACTAGACTGTCCTGAGGCTGGTCTAGAAGCTTCCACTGAAGGAGTGTTTCAGCCTAGGATTAGTCACTAGGCTAGACCTGGTCAGCCAGGACAGTGAGTCTGTTCAGTAGTGTGTTACTACAACTGGTCAGAATAAGGCAGAAACCAGCAGGACCGTTATGGAGACTGGCGTTATTATTATCTAAAGTGTTTCTACTGCTGGAGACACACTGTGGTCAGAAAAATTATCATCTATTGTCTAGTATTCTATGTAATTATTATAGGATGGACACAACAGAGTTGGGTGTTAAACTTTTTCAACCTGTGACCTGGATGAGAAATTTAACATCTTGTCCTGTCAGCAGGTTTATTAAAACATACTGCTGTCATATGGAACCTAGCAGAAGCAGCCTGCGTCCAGTTTACAGTCCAGCTCCGTAGTTTGAGAAACCAGGCAGTAATGTTATTCTATCAGCTGTGTGTTGTGAACCTGTTGTGATAAACAGGTTTCTACAGTAGAGTTATTATGTTTTTTTTATGATAAATTATTCTAATCTAATCTATTGGAGATGAACTGTTAATAATCTCTGTTTGGTTATTATGGGATGGACAGAAACACTGTATTGGTACAGCAGAATAGCGTCATCGTGTGTGTGTGTGAGTATGATGGAAGCTACATCTCTCTGTTACTTTACAACAAACCAGGATGAAATACATTTCAGCAGAATAAAGTGAAACAAACAAACCTCCAGTTTGGTTGAAGCGCTGCTTCAGAGCTTCAAGTTCGGCTTTGAAGGCCTGCTGGGACCGCATACAGTGTGCAGTGTACCACTGCAAGTGCTGTGGATCATCTGCTATAACTTTGTTCATCCATTCCTGTTTGGGTTCTGCTCTCTTGATGTTGCTGTCACAGTGACCGATCTGAACTTCATCGACCAACGCAACAGCCACAAACTCTGGGAAGTTTGGGACTTGAGTGGATCCAGTGAAGAAATACTTCAGGGAGTGAGTCACTGTGGGACAAACAGTTACCGTAGGGTTTTTATTTACATTTTCAAAATACATTTTCATACTAACAATGTGTGATTTGCATTGCATTCACAAACTGTTTTATGATGAAGATTAAATGAAGATTAAATAATATTATATATGGGTATATATGAGTGTTGTGAGTCAAGAGTGTGATAATCAGGATATAGTAGAAAATATATATTCACATACATTCTCCATTTAACATAGCAATACTAGGAAGATTAAAACTCAATTCACGTTCATAAACATAAAATATACAATTGATTAAAATTAAAAATTCATTAAAATTGAAGAACTAAGGTTGTTATTTGAAAGTGAAACTAAGCGAGGGAGACACTAGAAGACTTATAAAATCCTAACTTATCTTGGAAACGCATTACTTCACACACATAACACATGAGATTTTTTTTGTCTCAGACACAGAACAAAACAACACATACAAAATGAATATATATGTAAAAATCACATCTAAACAGGATGAAAGTCTAACATAAAGTAAGCTAAATGTCTTATACAGTATCTTCTTCATTATATTGCATTAGCATAGCTTTAGGGAATTTTCGCTTTTAACTTTTTTCACAGATTTGAAAAATAATGTGATTGTTTTTATGAAAGCAACAAACTTTGGAGGCATTTTAGAAAATCAACATTTTTGTATGAAATGGCCATAATCATAATTTTATTTAAAAAAAAGTTTTTTTTCCTGCATGAATAAAACAGACAGTATAGGCTAAAGACACATTGGAATAGGCTAGATGTAAGACACTGTATTCTTTACAATCTGCCTTTGCGGGCCAAAACGTCAGTGGAATTATTTTAATATTGCAGAACAGAACACGTAATTACAATATATTTAATTTAGGGCCAGAGTGACACCTCTTCACTTGATCTATTCAGTTTTGTTTTTGGCTGCAGTTTGGAGCGCTGCCTTGGCTGCGTCTGCTCCTCGCTGATAAGAAGCCCTATCAAGTCTATTTGTTGTGGCGCACTTTTTTCATATGGAGATACTTCATTCAACTTCATTCCACATTGCACGAAGTCAAAGGCTTTTCAAAATAAAAGATCCACGGTTGATTTTTCAATGCGGAGGCAAAATAACACAATGTCCTGGTTTATTTTTTGAGGGGGACATTTTAAGCAACACTAAACTTAACAAAGCCAGATGTGAATATAATGCAGCTTAATGTGATATCAGCCTACGCAGTAACTAGCCTAAATCAACAGGCTATAGTAGATAATACATATATTTACATCCATTCTCCATTTAACTTGCAATATTAGAAAGATTAAAACAAATTTATTCACCTCAACCAACACTAAACTCAACAAAGCCAGATGTGAATATAATGCAGCTTAATGTGACATCAGCACGCAGTAACTAAAGCAAATTTCAGTTATAACAATTGCATGTTTAAAGGAAAGATTTAAATTGTGATCTTACCTGGAGATGCAACGTGACAGAAGAGGAGCAACAAAATAAACTCCATCTTGTTTTGTTGTAGCACAGCTGAAAATAATGAATAGCCTACATCTCCCGCTGGTTGAAAGTTTGTCTCCAGTCCGCAGGTCTTCTCCTGGTTTAATGTCTGGATCTGTCAGTCTAACAGCCTCACAGCCACAACGGGGCTGAACAAGAGCCCAATTCTGACCAATGGAAATTCAGAAAAGGCTGTTACGTCATGGGTTACTAGCCTGAGTTGAAGAACTGAAGTTGTTTATTGAAAGTGAAACTAAACTCAAGTAGCAAGAGAGAGTCTAGCTGTATTGACTCATCCGGAGCTAAAGAGTACAACAGTAGAAAAAGCATGAATTTCTAGATAAATAAACTTATGTGATGAATATGATAGTTGCTTCATTAGAACTTTGACTAATTTCAAAGCTAAAATCTTTGACTGCTCATTTAATTTAGTTGAAATCAGAAGGTGGGATCATTGATCACCAGTCTGCTGATGTCTCATGTTTCAGTTTGTGTTGACAGAGTTCATTAATATCCAGAGAGGCTGGTTGTATTTTCCATTTAGCTGCTGAGTGTCAGTCAGAACTTGAGTAATGTGTGTAATCAGATTTTAAATATCTAATTGTTAAATGGGTGAATTTAATTGTCATATAAAAAGCTAGACTGTAGTCCTCTCACGGCACTCGGGGAGGCGCTGTTCTGTCTGGCGCTGGGGTCTGACCATTGAAGAAGAATAAGAAGTAGGCTAAGTACACTTTATTATTGACTGTAGCCGATATAAATGGGTATGACGAATAAGTGAATGATTGGAACTTGAGATAGACTACAGGTTTGACTGCATTTCCTTTGGACGTGCAATATGAATAATAATAAATTAATGAATCGTGTCAAATAAAGGTGCCTCGTTGAAATCAATGAGCTTTGCTACGCGCTGTGTCACTGCCAAATCTGTCCGGGCTACTGTTGTTATGGCAACAAGTGCGCTGGGCTTTGGAGTGACAGCCAGCTAAAATCATTTATCTTTACATTAGTAAATTACTGAAGTGCACTATTAAGGTGACGAATCTTCATCTGGTTTGTGTAAATGACACTTAAACTCGTAAACAACAAACTGTGCAACATTATGCAGAGAATGTGCAACATTCTAAACATGAATTTTCCTCATCACAGCGTCCCGTTCCTATCACGGGAACCAAGAACCAATCATATCGGGGGTTGTTAAGAATATTGTGTTCATATTTCGTAAAGGAAATATGTGTGCATGTCACAGAAAATGAAATTATGGCCATAGGCCATAAACAAGCGCATATATACGAGAACTGGGCGATTCCGAACAAAACTGTATCTCATTGTTCTACATGCTCGAAATACGTGGTGTGTAATACAATATATAATTTATGTTATTTCATAACCAGAAAATGGTATAGCCTACCCTCATTGTATTTCCTCAAAACGCCAAAAGCGCCTCAAAAGCACCACGAGCGGTTAAACACTATAACGTTGATATACACGTATCTAGAAATGTTGATATGAAACGTATTTTTGGTTCAGAAACGTTGAGATTCTACGTATCCGTGGTTTGCAGAAACGTAAAATGCCAACATTTTATTCTGGCGACTGGGTTGCAGGGAGAGGAGACAGCAGGTTCCACAAAAAAGGAGATTTATTGTGGCTTGGACATTCCCTTTAACGTCATTAAAGGGTAACTTCGGTATTTTTCAACCTGGACCCTATTTTCCCAACTGCGGGTGTCTAAGTAACTAATGGGGACAACAATTTTTGAAATTGGTCCAGTATTGAGCGAGATCGCTTCAGCCGGCAGCCGCGAAACGGGCTGCAATGTAATCCGACGGGGCAAATGCGCACCGTCAATGTACGTCCACTAAAATGCTTGTTTTTGCCACTGACTGGCTCAGATTGTTATTATAAGTGTCTGACAACAGTATGGGAAGGACCCTATACAGAAATGAAACGTACTTCCTTACCTTTAGCTTGATCCCGTCTGTGTGTAACCAAGTCTCGCTCAAGTCCCGCGAGAGCTTAGTTGTTGCAGGAAGTCACCTGTGGAAACGTGAGTGAGAGTTGGAGAGAGGAGTGCCACCGGGAGGAGTTTGTTGTGTTGGAGTACAGAGATCGTAGCTTAGCGTTATCTAAAAGATCTAAATATTAATAATAAAAAAAACAATGGTTCGTGTTTGCGCATTTCCGAATTGTGCCAACAAAATGTCGCGCAACACTTGGCGCAGCTTTCACAGACTGCCTTTGTTGGATAGTGACACGCTGAAGTTGTGGCTAGTTGTGCTACAAATGGATGCCAACACTACTGTCCATACACTGCGCCTTGCAGACCATCGGGTCTGCAGTGACCATTTTAACCGGGATGACTACTGCCAGCCAAAGAGGAGACAAAATCCTATCCTAAAGCACTTTTTCCTAAAGAAAAATGCTGTCCCAAGAGTGGAGAGACCTGCTGCAGACAGAGTGGAGGTAATGTTATTAGCTAAAGTTATTGTGTTGTCCTGGCATCAGTACACACGGCAAAAACAATCACTAAACTAGAAAGGCACTCGGAGAGCGCAGACCTCCGCCAAGGTTCATGCTATTATTGTTTGTTCGTGAGTCGGATCCGGATCCACTCCAAATGTAATGGGTTCTTCCTTGGCCCATGCTACACCCTTCCACCAAGTTTCATGAAAATCGGGCCAGTATTTTTTCCGTAATCCTGCTGACAGACAAACAAACAAACAGCACTGAAAACATAACCTCCTTGGCGGAGCTAGCCAGTAGTATGTGTAAAATATCAACTGAGTCATGATTGATTATAAAATACGTATATAGATTCATTTCCCCTTTTCAGCAGTTGACATTCATAATAATACAATAAGTGATATCAACAAGCTGAAATTATCTGTGTAACATTCCCTTTAACGTGGTGGGTTCTGTATAGAGCACACAAACAGAGAATCCATATGGCATTTAGAAACAGTCACATATTTCCTCAACTTAACACAAATGCATAAACTCAAATTCTCAGTTGGCATTGAATGGAATTAGACTGATTTCCAAACACACGCAAACAATACATCAGCTGAACACACATTATATAATCAAACTGATAATGAATGAAATAATAACCCAATAAGCTAAAGGTTAAACAATCAACTTCATATATCACTCACTTTAGACGCACTTGGCGAGCACAAAGGGAAGGCCAGTCCGGTTGGTGGCAGAGCAAACGGAACAATGGTTTCTCCTCCTAGTTATGAGAGGCTCAGGCTCAAAGGCAGATTGAGCACACCTGTGTCTGGCTGACCTCAGACAGCAGGTGTGTGCTTGTTGCTCCTCCCAGAGCTCAACAGGGGTGATCACAGACATGGAAGACTTTCAACAGGCATGTTGGAGGCTTTATGGAAGTCAATTACAAACAGCTTCAACTGCAGTCTGAACAACATGCAGCATCTATCAACCAGCCAGTCATGGATAATTAAACTCATCAAGGAAATGTTATGTAAAGGATAATGTACAGCGACTACATTATACGAATGAAATATGAGTTTAGAATTACTTTAGCACAAGATAAAGGAATTTACAAACTGCTGCCAAAGCTAGTTTAGCAGGACTGTAACCGTCTCTAGCTAGCATTAGCATCCAAGAGATTTTTACATTTTTCAAATCATTACAGTAGGCTATATCTGCTTATTTTATGGTAGGCCTACACACGTTCTCTGCGATTTCATGATTATTTGAGAAATATTTATATACTGATAAAGGTCAAAATTACTCTAAAACAATAACAATATGGATTATAAGGGAAGAAAAACAAGCCTTTACAAAGTCAATTCATTCAGAGGCTGTAAGTGGCAGCAGAGCTTGACTGTGATATCTAACATGTCAGGAATCCACCATGGTCTCCTCTGTTATTAAACTCTTCTCCTCTCTCTCTGAGTTAAACCATGTGCTGAAATATTCTCTCCCAGTCTGTTCTGGTTTGTACGGCAGCAAAACCTCACCAGCCTCCAACCAGAGGAACAATATTTATGAATGAAAATCCCCTTAACCTGACCGGCGTTGTCTACAGACGATGTTGTGGAGCAGCAGTCCTGCAATGACTCCAATGACAAGAGCAGTATTGATCCCTGAAGGAGAACATGGAACCAAAACAAAGCATTCAGACTTTGTCACATAACACTGGATAGATCAGATTATGTCTATTTGTTCCACTTTAGTATTTTAAGTATAGAGAGGAGGTCATGTGAATCAGACAAACAAGAGAGACACCTAATGTGTTTTAGTGAACCGACCGGCATGTTTGGTTGCCTTCAATATTCTCATGGAGTTAAAAACTGTCCGGTTGCCCAAATGGTGGTATGGTAAACAAGACTGAGCCCAAATTTACCCTCAAGGAGGAATAAACTATGTCACTATCAGGGAACACCATACAGTACATAGAAATTACTCTGCATGAGAAAAAAAGACTGGAACTTGTAATAGATACCATATATACAATCTTTTTAAAAGTTTAATTTCATCTGTTCATTTGAATATATAAAACTGAGAAAAAACCCAACTGAACTGGATCACAGAAACTAAAATGACAACAAAACCACAACAAACAGAGAAACGGTCCAGTACAGAACAACAAAAAGAAAACACATGAATTACAAGTCAGTTAAACTAAATGTGTCTCTCCTCCTCCATCAGCTCTGATCCCAGTCTTACTCGGGTTGTTGGTCTTGATCTCTGCTGGGTCCAGTTTGGTGACGATGTCCTCCTTGACACCAGAGAGCTGAAACACACACTCGTACTTCCCCCAGTCTTCAGGTTTGACTGATGAAACGTCCAGCTGAACGCTCGTCTGGAAGGTTCCATCGTGGTTGGGGAGGATCTCTCCCTGGTCCATGAGGTCCTGAAGCTCCTCTCCATCTTTCCTCCAGAACAACATGCCTCTGTCAGGGTAGAAACCTGTAGCATGGCAGCTAACTGGAGACAAGGTAGTCTTCTGGAGGAGAGACACAGAGGGAAGCTCTGGAGAGAGAGAGAGAGAGAGAGAGAGAGAGAGAGAGAGAGAGAGAGAGAGAGAGATATGTATAAACTCAAAAATCATTACAGTTCTCTGGGTCTCTATATATTGGTTCATATTCACTGTAATGTTTCTGTACATTAGAAACAGAAGAGGCAGATGAACATTGTTGTGTCCATGAAACTACATCAGGTCATGTGACTCTACCTGTTCTCTGCAGAGTGCTCTTCCCATAGCCCACATACTTCTTCAGCCAATCAATGCACTCCTTGGTGAGGTAGTTATTCCTGTATGCTAATTGAGCTTTGTTATTATCCCATCTCTCTTTGGCGATGACAGCCTGTGGTATTGGAGCGATCCATGTCAGTGTCTTCAGGTCCAATGTTATGAAGTCTTCTCCATCATAACCATACTGATTAAACCATTAATGTTTCCAGTCTCATCATCCCATTCACAGCAATACATCCTCTGGTAGGTGTGGACACCTGAGAGAGAGACAGAGACAGAGACTGAAGTAAACCAGAGTGAGATCCTAGCACAGTCAACTATCAGTGGTTGATATCACATCTTTACCACAGAGACACACTGATCCACAGACAAAACAGAGGATCTACACCTACTGCTGTTACTGGCTGGATGGAAGCCGCTCACAGCCAAACATAATGTGGACAGTGTGGACGGCTCAGAGAGAGACAGAGAGGCAGAGACTGCTGTAAAACAGAGTGAGATCGTAACATTCAGTATCCTCTCTTTACCACAGAGACCAACAGACAGTTTATCTACACTTTTGGCTTCATGTGAGCTGCAGGAACACACACACACACACACACACACACACACACACTGAACCTGATCCTGGAGTTAACATCACATCCACTGTGGATCAGTCCCACAATATCCTCTTCCTAGGAGAAACTACAGAAGGTCACTAAATGACGACTTTTCATTGCTATTGCCAAATATTTTACATGCAAAGCAAAACACACTACCTTGCGATGGTGAATAACAAAGCCACTCTCTGGGCAGATACTCCCCGTTACCGAGCTTGCGCTTGAAATGTATTTTGGAGAAGAATCTTCTCTGGTGCTTGTACTGCCGTTCTGAGGCGGAGAGGTCAGCTTCTTTATTATGGCAGGATTACGGTCCCATTTTGGCCCAGTAAGCACGCACCTGTTCGTTATTGTTGTTGCCCCAGCGACCCGGGGCAGTGCTATAGGGGGTTGTCTCGTCCTGCCTGCTCTTCGTCGTGCGCTTCTGCCCACTTGTCTCCTCCTCCTGCCTGCGCCTCTCCTGCTCAGAGTCGGCGTCAGAAAATATCGAATGGGAGGGCAATAGGCTAACCGCCGGGGGGGGCACAAACTGCCATTCGATAACTCACTCTATGATGTAAATGCTTGATAATATGAATTTGCCGCCAACAACCAACACACAAACACCAACGCAACTCCAATTTCAAAACATGCTGTAAAGTCTCTGTCTTTCACACACACTGCACTGTGCACCCCCACTGCACAAAATATAGCCTACGTGCAAGCCAGGTCTGAAGTTTCTCTCTCTCCCTCTCTCCCTCTCTCTCTCGCTATTTGAAATAGACTACATACTCTACTCTTACCGAATAAATTCAGACAGACTCAAAAATCATTTAATATTTTGTGTATTCATCAAGAAAGCCAGGGCTGGCATCAAGTAAATTAACCGCATGGCTTACCTTTAGAAGAGTTGCAGGCGGCGAGTGTTGGTACCGAACCTCCTGAGAATGGTGTTTTTCCACTCGGTTGTGCATTTTCAGGTTAAGTCCATCTCAAACGCTAGCTGAACCGACTGGGCCTTTCTTTTGTGGAGCATTGAGCGTCTATGGTCTGAAAAAACGTTTCTCAGAGTGGAGAATGAATTCTCGCACATTGCTGTGGAGGCACCAAAAGTTAAGGCATGTTTGAAATCAGTCAGTACGCTGGGCATTGCGATCAGATGTGTGTGGTACTTTGAGAGGATGTATTGTATAGTCCAATTACCCTCAATTGGCTGTGATTGTTTTTACGAGCTGAAAAACTGTTTTGAAACTTCGTACTCTGCCTCAATTATAGGCGATCGTGACAGGTCCATAACATGCTTCACAGCCTTTACATCAAGAAATGTATCACTTTCTGGATTCAGTGCAACAAGTCCACTAGCCAGCTGTGAGTTGCGCTCGCTGAATCTGTGATCCATCTCTCCAAGCACCGACTCAATAGTGCTATAGTCAGTGGTGTAGTGGTGCCTGGAGATGTGGGTATACTCTTAATGTATGCCCCGATTTTTTTTTTAAAGCGGCCCGTCCAGCAAAGGATAAACGCCCTGTGTCATAAACAGTGACATGTCAGACTACTCTTGCATATTTAGTTCACCCAAAAATGGGCCAATAGGCTAGTATTTGCACATTGTCACTTAACTTCTGCTGCTTGACTTCAGGGAGTAAGGATCATTATGAAATTAACATTAGCCACAGAAGAGGTGCAGATTTTACAACCAACACTGGCCCATAGACTATAGGGTGAGACAACTACATAATTGTGCATTTTGAGTGAACTATTCCTTAGTCCATCCACACATGAAAATTGGACAACTATTCTCTCACCTTGCAAGTAGTCTATGGGCCAGTAGTTTCTTTTGTAAACTGTCTCTCGGAACAGCTGATTTGCAATAGATAGTAGACGTGTCTTACAAAATGACTTCTGTCTGTATGAATTTCTTCTGGCTAGATGATTATGAAAAACTTTAACTAGGCTATGTTTTAGAAAGGGCAGTTTCCATATTACTCCCTTCATTTGTGAAGCATGGGGGAAAAAGGCAAAATATTTTGTTTGTGTTTTACCTGAGTTTGCCGCAGCTTTTTCCTTCTTTTACTATTATGTTGTACACCCATGTAACTAAGTGATAGTGTCATGTAAGTCCATGTGGCTGGGCACCTCATGTGTATGATTTTAAATAAACAAAATCAAACAATCAATCAGCAGTCAGCCACACAGTCAAGAGCCCAATCCTAGCCAGTAGAAATTCAGAACAGACTGTTACGTCTTGTTCTTTGAAAGTGAAACTTAGCGAGGGAGACACTAGAAGACTTATAAAATCCTAATTTATCTTGGAAATGCATTACGTCGCACACATAACATGACAGATTTGTTTGTTTCTCAGTCGTAATATGTTCACACTAGATGTACACTCAACGAAACAACACATACAAAATGATTATATATATATATGTAAAAATCAAATCAAAACAGACGAAAGTCTAACATAAAGTAAGCTAAATGTCTTATCATATATCATATATCTAATTCATTATATTGCATAGCTTTAGGGCATTTTTGCTTTTAACTTTTTTCACAGATTTGAAACATTTTGTTTTTATGAAAGCAAAGCAAACTTAGGCATCTTAAAAAATCCACATTTATGTATGAAATGGCCATAATCCTAATATTTAACAGACATTTTTTAACAGACAGGTTTTTTTTCCTGCATGAATAAAACATACTTTATGTAGGCTATAGGAACATTGGAATAGCTATTTGGAAGACAACCAATCATGTAATCCAAGACGACTTTTGTAAATTGACAAGTGAAAACATATGCTCTGCAGCCAGTTTCAATTAGTGTTGCAAAACACACAGTTATTAAAGTTCAAATTAAATCTTATGCCATTGTATTCGGAATTCGAGAAAAACAATTTACGGCCCTGCTCCACTACTGCCATCGGGCGTCAGGCATTGCCATCAGCTGTCAGCCATCGAAGGAATGATTCTTTTACCAGCAGTGAAAGATGCTCCAGAGGTTCAATTCTCGATGGCTGACGCACGCGTTCTCCCTCATTGAAATAAAGTTGAATTGATTGTTTTCTGGTGAATCCATTCAAAAGTCAACGCGCTCTGTGGAGCAGGGAGAACGTCACGTTGGCACAATGCTGATGGCAACGTGACGCAAGGCTGTTAGTGGAGCTCTAACGTTACTCCGTTGTTCAACTCAGAGTTCCTAGTCGGAAATTCGGGCAAGATCTATTCCGCCCGAGTTCTCCAACATAAACACACCTGATGTCACAGCATCAATTTGTACTTAAAGAGCAACTAAACCCCAAACCCAAATCTGTGGGGAAGCCTGACACCTAATGGCGAAAAGTAGGGTACTGAACTGGCGATCTGCTGTAGGTGTCAGTCTTCACCACTGATTTGGGTGGGGTTTAATAAAACTTGATTTTACTTGACATGTGTTTTGAAATGTGTAGTTTCCATGTGTAACATAATTCAGTTGACTTGTGCTCTGTTACTAGATAGAAGTCTTTGCTAGTATGAACTAGCCTGCTAATGTTACCAGAGCATTGTCATATAGCTACCGTTAATGTTAGTGGGCAAAGAGTGTCCATGTTTGCCCGAGAAGACTCACTGGAACACAGTTTGATCGGAAGTCGGTAATTCCAACTCGGAACTATAGACTTCCAGTGGAATGATAATAAGCATCATAAGAAGTAATTACAAGCCGGATGTTCTAGGCTGGATGGAGCTCCATTTCTGTCTGCTTATTCCTTTATTTACATTCCCAAAGTGAGCCAGAAACAGAAATGGAGCCATCGGAGGCGATTAGACGATATTGTTCTCAAACTGCAGCGGTTCTCGTCACAGGGAGGGATGAGCAGAGAGTATTAATGTGATAGTGTGATCATAATCTCACTAATCTCTGTAGGGAAAGTCTCTTTTCTGTAACTGTGAGTAAGTGTTGTAAGAGTCTGTTTATCACTGAGTTAGTTGTTATATACTGGATGCTCCATTGAAATTAAATGTAAAGATGTCATTTCGTATTTTGAAGCAGTGTGAACTCAGTGAACTTCATAATAAATTTCATGATGCTGATTGGTAAATTTCATATCCACAAATCCAAATTTTCTAGAAATAGAATTTCAATGTGTTTTGATTAATACAGCCTCTGGAATATGTAAATAGTGAGAAAAGCATGTCTACTGTTAATCATTACAACAAACTATTTCAGAATGTATCTAGGTTACTTTAGTGCTGTCCTTTTTTTTTTTACCTTTCCAATCTTTAAACTGTAAATCTACTATGTCTGAATGTTGTATTTGTTAATTAAAAAAAAGTTTATGATTGAATTTACCATTACAGAGGTACGGAAGAGGATTAGGGCCACAATTCTGACTTTATTCTCAGAATTCTGAGTTTAAAGGGATAGTTCGGATTTTTTAAGTAGGGTTGTATGAGGTACTTATCGATAGTCAGTGTATTACCTACAGTAGATGGCGGTCGGCATGCCCCCAGTTTGGAGAAGCAAAGAGTAGTACCGGCACGGAAGCAAAGCAATGTACTGCTGTGGAAGGGGCCAGCAGCAAAACGTATTTTAGCAAGGCAAGGTAAAGGTAAGGTAATGTAAAGCACTGAAAATATTCTAAAGATAGTGTACACTTAAACTGATATTGATTTTTTTTGGTGGGCCTTCTTTTAGGTGGCTAAAATATGTTTTGTGAATGTGCACTGTTGTTGCAGATTAGAAATGACCACTGTAAACACTGTATAGGATTACATTTGCTCCTGCTGCTTCATCTGCAACTGCTGCTTCATCTTGATGAATTGGCCTCTTCTCATCTCCACTGGTCCCCTGTCAAGACAGATTAACAGACAGACAAGGTTAAATATTGAACTTATTATTGTCCACATTGTGCAATCTATTTGGTTTCATATTACATTGGGATAGTATTGTCTGCATCAAAAGACAATATTTCGATATAGAGTGATGCAATCTGCTTTTTTGTATATCAGAATTATAATAAAAACTCATCGGCAACTGTTTTCTGTAATTATACTGAAACACTGACTGAGAAAATGCTTTATCAGAATGGCTTTTTAAATCCTCACCAGCAGGTGGATGTGAATTACAACTCTGTGTTTTCATCTCAAGGGAATCAACCATTGGCGTATGAAGCACGGGGGACAGGGGGGACATGTCCCCTCCAATATTAAAAGATGCTTAAAATGTCCCCCTCAAAAAATAAACCACAACATTGTGTTATTTTGCCTCCGCACTGAAAAGTCAATCAACCGCAGGACTTTTATTTTGAAAAGTCTTTGACTTTGTGCAATGTGGAATGAAGTTGAATGAAGTATCTCCATATGAAAAAAGTGCGCCACAAGAAAGACTTGATAGGGCTTCATATCGGTGAGGAGCAGACAGCAGCCAGGGCAGCGCTCCAAACTGCAGCCAAAAACAAAGCTACATAGATCATGTAGCTCTGTCACTCTGGCCGTAAATTAAATATCTGTTCTGTTCTGCAATATTAAAATCATTCCACTGACGTTTTGGCCCGCAAAGGCAGATTGTAAAGAATATAATGGCTTACATTCTGATGCAGGCCTTTGTGGGCAAAACGACAATGGAATGATATTAGAAAAAATAAATACATATACATTGTGAGCAGAGTGATGCCTCTTCACTTGATCTGATGGAGCAGAACAGTCAGTGAGCACAGGGCCGTTAGTGTCAATCATAATGAAGAAATTCATGGTAATCAAATGACAAGATGTCCAATCAACACTACTGGTCAGGTGCCGATAGAGAGAGAAAAGAAAAAAGACGATGTGCAGCAAATCAAAGGTATGATATTGCGCCAAGGAGGAATAAATGTGTAAAAAGTTATATAAAGCTAGTTTTCATGACTGTCAACAACAAAAGGTCAATAGCTTTGTTGCCACTGCTTCCAAAAAGCACAGACATCTGTCCATCATTTATGTAAAGACAATACTTTGTCTATTTGCCTTAGTGTCCTGTATGCTTGTAAGTATGTAATCTTTCTCTGATATTATTACAGCACTATATTTTCGTCTGTGCTGATTTTTAAAATGGCAAGGTAGGTTAGGCCTAGTTGTTTTGCAGCTAAACTTAAACTTAATTCTTCACCATATCGGATGGCTTGCATCTTGTCTGAAACGTTTCTTTGCATGGCTCATTATCCTACTGTAATGGAACAGGTGCTGTGCTGGCTTTTTGTATGTACTTAACATCTTTTCAAGCTAAAGCCAGTCAGTGTTGTAGCAGGGCCTAGAGAAAAAACACACTTGGCTCTTAAAAAGGACCAGTGCATCGCAAAAAATAAATGACTAGAAACCAGATAATATCAGTGCAGTTAGTTGGAAGGAAAATACAACTACATAAAACACTGTAATTCGAAGACGGAAATTATTATTATTGTTATTGTATTAGTATTAATGTGAAACAGGCAAAACTAGATAGATTGGCTGAACGCCTGCTGTAACCAACACATAAAGTCTGATCTGTCACTTAGCACCTGAGTTATTCTTTCTTTATTTTCAGATAGCCTTTTTAAAAGTTACTAGAAATGAGTATTGCAAAATTTTCCACCTGTGGAGCATGCCCCTGGACCCCAGTAGTCAAATCTGTCCCCCTGATGGCCAACTGCTTCCTACGCCCATGGAATCAACGATTTAGTAAAGACAGAGTATGGGTTCAAATCAGGGCCAATATGTTTGAGTTGAAAAAGAAAAGTTGTAAATGAAACAAAAATTATTGTAACGAAAAAGTATTCATTGTAAGTTAAAATCAAGAACCAAAACCATGATGAACAAAATAATTATGAGTTGAGAGCAAAACAATTAGTTCTAAACCTGTAAAACATTAAGTTAAGTAAAAATACTGTTGACCAAATACATAAATAAAAAAATATTTAAACCAAAAATAAGTTGTGTTTTTAAAATTAGGTATCTGTGGACAGTTTAAAGCAGGCACTTAAGACTATGTCAGAAGCAGTCATGCTAGTGAATGGCTGTGGATGAGGAGGAAACATGCTAACTAGGGCACAAAGTAGCCTAGGTAGGTAGTTTTCCTGAGTTAGCCCTTAGCTTGGTAGCATGCGTGAGCTAGTCTTGTGTTAGCAATAGCTTGGTAGCATGCTTGCGTAGGCCAGGGCTATTCAACTATATTGTTCAGGGGGCCACATTGTCAGAAAGATAAGGGCCTGGGGGCCGGACATTTCCCTGAGCTATTATTCTCACAACGCGCCACCACATTTTCAAAACTTTTATTTTGCTACATTGCAAAAGTAGCCTAATCATAAATTAAAAAAGAAAATAAATAGGCTTTAAGTAATTAGGGCAAGTGCTTAATTTCATTTTCTTTGCAACACAAGCTGTGATATAGCCCCAAAAGTAAACACATATTTGAAACAAATGTATTCTACAACACATCATGTCAGCCATTTGGCATATAATTTGGTCAATTCTGACATCTCTTACATAGCTACATCACAGCATTTCCTGTAAACATTTATAACCATCTTTCTTGTTTAGAACCTAGCTACATCACAGCATTTCCTGTAAAAACATTTATAACCATCTTTCTTTCTTTAGAACGCAGACAGGCCTTTCACTCTCCCTGCCATAGACGGAGCACCGTCCAAATTAAGTCCATTGCCTTTAAAAAAAAGCAACAATCTTCTGGAAAATGATTTCACCAGTTTTATGTCCTTTCAGTGGTATTAGGCCCAGGATGTCCTCTCTGAAGCAGTCACCATCGAAAAACCGCAAAATAAACAAAGTTGAGCTGTGTCAGAGTTGTCGGTGGATTCGTCCACAGCCAGGGACATAACATCAGCTTTCCTCAATTAAGCCAAAAGAGTTTCAAAAACGTCTGTGGCTAAAACATCCACCCTTCTTGCAGTTGATGTATCTGACATGGGTATTGACTTGATACATGACATCACCTGGTCTCTCACTTGATTATCCGTTACCACCTCCTCGACAGCAGCTAGCACGTATTCTTTTATCGTCTCGGTGTCAGTGAATGGCTTTTTCTTTTTACCAAGGATCCATGCCACCCGGAGAGATGCTTTAGTTGCCTTCTGCTGGGTAGAGCAAGATCGACTGAAGACAACACGGCTACATTCGTAGTTTGCTGTTAGAGTTTGGATTTTTTGCTGGTTTTTTGCTTTGTTTTGAAGTGCCTCCGCAGGTTATATTCCTTTGCAACAGAGGTGCACTCCAGAGCAAACACATTGACTCGCCCTCAGCAGTTTCAATGTACACATATTTCTCAGTCCAGTCGCTGTTGAATTGATGATTTTCGGCATCAACTTTTCTTTTCTTCAGCGTTGATAGTGACATTGTGCCATCTCTTATCCAAATTGAATATTATAAAACAAATTACCGGTGGGTTACTGTTTTAGTAGGCTAGTTTCAGTTGTCTGGATACTGGAGTAGCTTCTTCTTCTTCTTTGCGTTTGCATACCGCCATCTACCGTACCGTAGAGAGTATGTAGAACAGGATCTAGTTTACATTACACAGGAGCGCTCTGCTGGTTTGAAGGATTTATTGTGGCAAAAATGACCGTTATTTGCGTGATTTTTTTTTCTTCAGGTTTTAAATTTTATTTATTTGTAAACTGATCGGTCGGCCAGTGTGACTTGATTGGCAGGCCAGAGTTGGCCCGCGGGCCGCCAGTTGAATGGGCCTGGCGTAGGCCTTGTGTTAGCATTTGCTTGGTAGCATTGTAACTACCCGATCTGAGTCACTACCCGATCTGAGTTGCGCATGTGCACTGACGCTGCCCGATCTAGAAGACCATGCGGTTGGGTTTAAATAGGCAAGGAGCCGATATGGTTCAGGTTAGAGTAAGATGATGGCCAAGGCTGTTGTTTTAAGCAACAGTGCGCATGTGCGACTCAGATCGGGTAGTGACTCAGATCGGGTAGTGACAAGCATGTTTGGGTTAGCGTTGTGTTAGCAATAGCTTGGTAACTTGTGTAGGCCTTGTTAGCATTAGCTTGGTAGAATGCTTGTGTAAGTCTTGTGTCAGCACTAGCTTTGTAGCATGCTTGTGTAGGCCTATGTGTTAGCTTGGTAGAATGCTTGTGTCAGACTTGTGTTAGCAGTTTGGTAGCATTTGTGGGTTAGCCAGGTGCTAGCATCAGATTGCTAGCATGTTTAGGTTAGCATTAGCTTGGCAGCATGAAAAACATAGTGAGTCAGAACTTGTTTGTAATGTGACTTGCATAAATGGGTCCTAGGTGTCTAGCAGAATATTGAGGTAGCCTTGTGCTAGAATTTGTTTGCAGATTAAGTTGGTAGCAACCATACTTAAAGGCCTCTGATTAATTGTGTGATTTATATAAACATTGAGGGTGGCTAGACAGCTGAGCGGGCCCTGGCATTCAATGAGAAGCTGCCAGACAAGCCAGCAGGGCCAGTCAGACTTGGCTTTGCCTAAGCAGATACAATGTGGATATGCAGACCGCTGAGTTGGTCGGGTATCTGCTCTCTGCTTGGTAGGATGTAAACATATTATCATAGTATCTGTGACTTGGTAGGGTTCAGATGTAACATAACTTAATCGTCTGAATAGAAAGGGATATTGATAGTGTGTGATGTAAACTAGTGTTGTTGATAACTAGGCGCAGGTGTAGTGGACTTGGGTCTGCTGAGTCTGGGAAAAGAGGTGTGGTCTGGGTGTTTCTGGGATGCTGGAATACACTGTTGAGCCTCCTTGAGGTGTGGTGCCCACTTGATAACCCCAATGATTTGCCTACACTCACTCACCCTGTAAGTAGGTGAATGATGCTGCCCATCTTATGGTGCTGTAGAGTTAAGACGGTGTAGCCTGATGTTTTCTATGGTACTCACTGGTATGGTAGTATATCATTCTGTTAAACTCTGAATTGGATCTATATGAATGCTCACCTTGGATTATGGCACAAGGGATATTAACATATCCTGTGTATTGATAAATGCTAAAAAAATCTTTGAATTTCAAAATGTTCTTGCTTTAAGTATTTTGTCAATCTTTCTCCTTGCGGACTTCGTTTCAGTCATTCACAAATAATTTTTTTGCTTTCTCAAGTTCAGTTTTCTCTCGGTAATTCTGGCCCTGTCTTGACGATGAAAATTTTATGCAGATGGCCAATTGTGTCATAAATTTGTACACCAATGTAGCTAGCTAGTCCTTGCTTCTTGGTGCTAGTTAGCTAGCATGTTAGACAATTCCTTTCAAAACATCTGAGACATGGCTATTAAAGAGGTTCAATATCCAAACCCAACAATTAACACAGTGGAAACAGAATTCACATTGGCTAAATTAACATTATTAACAGACGATTATTTAGTAAAGATAGAGTACCTGCTTATATATCTGTGAGTATTATGCCAGTTATGCACATGTGCACAGAATAGTTTACATGATGAAGTACTCACTTAGGTGCAGCTTCAGCAGATGAGGTCTCTGAAGCTACAAAATGTCTATAAAGTAAAATAATTTCATTTGAAATAAACAGTAATAATGTAAGAAACATAACTGGACAGAGATTAGTGATTGATTACTAATGTCTGGCCTTCTGCCATGTCTTTTATAAGTACAATCCATGCAATCAACAGATCCAAATATTACACATTACAGTAGTACAGTAGATGCATTTTTTTTAAGAAAGAAAACTTACGGTTGGCAGGTTTGAACCCTGAAATACAGACAAGAGTTTACATTATTTTACAATATTGACATTTTATGAACTTTCCATTACCAGAATCACCACACATAAACATCGCACAAAAAGTTCGGAACTTTGTATTTGGTAGATTATTTCTCTGTTGTAACAATGCTTCTTGGCAATACATTTTATACCGTTGGAAAGCCTGTTTATTTCCCTTTTAAATGGTGCCTCATTTGTAAGGAACATGCATTTGTGGGATGCGCAGCACAGCTGAGTATGTGGGTTGCGCTCATGTCAAATTTGCCAAATCTTCTCTGCCAATGCCAAACAGCTTATTCTGCTGTTGCTATTGACTCTTGTTTGGTGTTGTTTGGTGGATTGGATGATTGAAGTCTATCAGTAACAAGGAAGAAACAAGACATATTGGCAATTTTACAATTTATTCATTTAGCAAACAGTCAGGAGCCTCAGTAGCGTGTGGAAGAACCATACACAGCCACAACAGCCTGGCACCTCCTCCTCATGCTGGTCACCAGCCTGGTCACACACTGCTGTGGGATGGCATTCCACTCCTCAACCAGGA
Source organism: Centroberyx affinis (assembly GCF_046629955.1). Taxonomy (NCBI): domain Eukaryota; kingdom Metazoa; phylum Chordata; class Actinopteri; order Beryciformes; family Berycidae; genus Centroberyx; species Centroberyx affinis. The sequence continues at coordinate 99,191 of NW_027280500.1, read as the reverse complement.
TTTGTCGCAAGTCAGCCAACGTGGTTGTGTTGGTCACTCTAGCACGAACAGCACGCCCAAGCTGATCCCATAAGTGTTCAACTGGGTTGAGGTCAGGACTGTTGGCAGGACTCTTCTCCACACTTTGACCCTACGATCCAACTTCCGTAGGCAGAATCTGGACTCATCGCTGAACATAACGTTCCTCCACATGTTCAGGTTCCAGTGCAGGTGCCAATCAGGTACCTGATTGTCAGCACCTGGGGGTACCGGAAGCTCAAAACAAGAGTCAATAGCAACAGCAGAATAAGCTGTTTGGCATTGGCAGAGAAGATTTGGCAAATTTTTCATGAGCGCAACCCACATACTCAGCTGTGCTGCTCATCCCACAAATGCATGTTCCTTACAAATGGGGCACCATTTAAAAGGGAAATAAACAGGCTTTCCAACGGTATAAAATGTATTTTCAAGAAGCATTGTTACAACAGAGAAATAATCTACCAAACACAAATTTCCGAACTTTTTGTTCGATGTTTATATGAAGTTATTGTCACGACTGTGCCCTAGTCTCTATTTCTCTCTCTTTCTCAGCAGATGTCATCAGTGTTTTCCCAGTGTGCACCCCTGGATCCCCAGCTGTCTCCAATCATCTCATCATTCCCTTTTCCATTTCATCAGTCCTTTCCCATTTCAGTATCGATGAATTAAAACAGGAGCAATCAGCTTGTTTAAAAGCTTGGAAGTGAACGCTGCCATGATTGTTGTTGTTCTGAGGCATGTCCAAATTACGTCAATCTGCTTTGCTACTGTGATTGGTCAAAGATTTTGGTAACTGACAACTAACACTAACCAATTGTTTGGGGCAAGAAATTATGTCAGTGAATTAGTCGTCCAGACTGCTATGAATTACTAGGCAAATTCACAAAGTACTAAAGACTCAGGCCTTGTCCACACTAAACCAGGTAACTTCATGGCCAGGCAAGTTCCTGCCTGCTTCATTGCTTGCAATAAACTGTCACTCTTCGTGCCAATAATCTCCTGCCTCTGCCTGCCTGTTGTGTGTCTGCATTTGAGTTCTATCCACATGGTTACAACAATAACATTAACACTTTCACAAGCATGTATGCTAAAATTCAAATGTGGAGTAAAAATGGCTTTAGGAGGTGTAAAAAAAACTCTTTGTCCCTCACCATTATTGTTCCTTCTCCAGATGAAGACTCCAGCGAGGAGCAGCAGTCCTGCAACGACTCCAATGACAAGAGCAGTATTGATCCCTGAAGGAGAACATGGAAACAAAACAGAGCATTCAGATGTTGTCACATAACACTGGATAGATCTGGATAGGTTTATTCCACTTTAATATTTTAAGTATAGAGAGTAGGTCAAGTGGTCAAACAAGAGAGACACCTAATGTGTTTTAGTGAACCTACCGCAATGTTTGGTTGCCTTCAATATTCTCATGGAGTTAAAAACTGTCTGGTTGCCCAAACGGTGGTATGGTAAACGAGACTGAGCCCAAATTAACCCCCAAGGAGGAGTAACCTATGTGGGAACACCATACAGTACGTAGAAACTACACTGCATGAGAAAACATAGGCCGGAACTTGCAAAAGATGCCATATATAAAAGTAAAAGATTAATTTCATCTGTTCACTTGGATACATAAAACTGATTAAAAACAACAAATATCAAGATGACTAGCAAAAACCCAACTAAACTGGATCACAGAAACTAAAATGAAAACAAAACCACAACAAGGAGAGAAACGGTCCAGTACAGAACAACAGAAACACATGAACTGCAAGTCAGGTGTAAGAAGTAAACTAAATGTGTTTCTGCTCCTCCATCAGCTCTGATCCCAGTCTTACCCCGGTTGTTGGTCTTGATCACTGCTGGGTCCAGTTTGGTGACGATGTCCTCCTTGACACCAGAGAGCTGAAACACACACTCGTACTTCCCCCAGTCTTCAGGTTTGACTGATGAAACGTCCAGCTGAACGCTCGTCTGGAAGGTTCCATCGTGGTTGGGGAGGATCTCTCCCTTGTCCATGAGGTCCTGAAGCTCCTCTCCATCTCTCCTCCAGAACAACATGACTCTGTCAGGGTAGAAACCTGTAGCGTGGCAGCTGACTGGAGAGGAGGGAGACTTCTGGAGGAGAGACACAGAGGGAAGCACTGGAGGGAGAGAGAGAGAGAGAGACAGAGAGAGAGAGAGAGAGAGAGAGGTAGAGTGAGGGAGAGAGAAAGAAGGGAGAGAGAGAGAAATAGAGAAAAGACAGAAACAGGTGGGAGTGAGGTTAAGGGAGAGAGAGGGAGAAGGGGAGGGGGAGAGAGATAGAAAGACAAAGATGTGTTAAGTGTGTTAACGTTATATGTACAGAGGGTCCCTATATGTTGGTTCATATTCACTGTAATGTTTCTGTACATTAGAAACAGAAGAGGCAGATGAACATTGTTGTGTTCATGAAACTACATCGGGTCATGTGACTCTACCTGTTCTCTGCAGAGTGCTCTTCCCATAGTCCACATACTTCTTCAGCCAATCAATGCAAATCTGGGACAAGAAGTACATCTTTTTGGCTAGTCTAGCTTTGTCATTATCCCACTTGTGTTTGGTGATGACAGCCTGTGGTACTGGAGCAATCCATGTCAGTGTCTTCAGGTCCAATGCTATGAAGTCTTCTCCATCATAACCTTGCTGTTCATAACCATTAATGTGTCCAGTCTCATCATCCCATTCACAGCCATATGTCACCTGGTAGGTGTGGACACCTGAGAGAGAGAGAGAGAGAGAGAGAGAGAGAGAGAAGAAAACCAGAGTGAGATCCTAGCACAGTCAACTATCAGTGGTTGATATCACATCTTTACCACAGAGACACACTGATCCACAGACACCAGAACAGAGGATCTACACCTACTGCTGTTACTGGCTGGATGGAAGCCGCTCACAGCCAAACATAATGTGGACAGTGTGGACTGAAGGTAGTGGCTTCATGTGAGCTGCAGGAACACACACACACACACACACACACACACACACACACACACACACACACACACACACACACACACACACACACACACACACACACACACACACAGAGGTGGAGTCCTGACTAGCAGACACAGACTGAAACTGGTCCTGGAGTTAACATCACATCCACTGAAACCCTGCAGCCAGTGGATCAGTCCCACAATATCCTCTTCCTAGGAGAATCTACAGAAGCTCACTAGACTGTCCTGAGGCTGGTCTAGAAGCTTCCACTGAAGGAGAGTTTCAGCCTAGGATTAGTCACTAGGCTAGACCTGGTCAGCCAGGACAGTGAGTCTGTTCAGTAGTGTGTTACTACAACTGGTCAGAATAAGGCAGAGACCAGCAGGACCATTATGGAGACTGGGAGGCAGTCTGTCTGTCCTGATTGGTCCATCCATCCATCCATCAATCATTCCATACAACCAACAACTATTTCCACCTGCAGATGTTGGCTTGGTGCCGCCTACTGGGACGGACCAACACACTGTGGTCAGTAGAGTTATTATCATCTAATGTGTTTCTACTGCTGGAGATGTATTATGGGATGGACCAACACACTGTGGTCAGTAGAGTTATTATCATCTAATGTGTTTCTACTGCTGGAGATGTATTATGGGATGGACCAACACACTGTGGTCAGTAGAGTTATTATCATATAATGTGTTTCTACTGCTGGAGATTTATTATGGGATGGACCAACACATTGTGGTCAGTAGCGTTATTATCATCTAATGTGTTTCTACTGCTGGAGATTTATTATGGGATGGACTAACACATTGTGGTTAGTAGAGTAGAGTTAATATAATCTGTAGTTCTAATATATATTTATTATGGGATGGACACAGTAGAGTTGGGTGTTAAACTTTTTCAACCTGTGACCTGGATATGAAATTTAACATCTTGTCCTGTCAGCAGGTTTATTAAAACATACTGCTAACTGTCATATGGGACCCAGCAGAAGCAGCCTGTGTCCAGTTTACAGTCCTGCTCCGTAGTTTGAGAAACCAGGCAGTAATGTTATTCTATCAGCTGTGTGTTGTGAACCTGTTGTGATAAACAGGTTTCTAAAGTAGAGTTATTATGGAGCGACTCACTGTGGGCAGTTCAGCAGAGTTATTATAATCTAATCTAGTGGATTTGTCAGTTGAATTTAACACTGATAGCTGTGTGAATGTTTTCAACACTGTTTATACTGAGTGACAGTAGAGTTAATGTACATTCGAGTCTGATAGAATATTAGAGTATTCTTTTTGAATGTGAAGTGTGTGTGTGTTGTGTGAATGTGAGAGAGGTGGCATTGTGTCTGTGTGTGTTTGTGCATTTGAGAGAGAGGATGTGTGTGTGTGTGTGTGTTTGTGAGACAGAGTGTGTTGTCCACGTGTGACAGAGAGATTGAGAAGAGTGTGGGTGTGTGTGCGTGTGAGAGAGAGAGACAGAGAGGGAGAGTGGGTGTGTGAAAGAGTGAGAGAGTGTGTGTGTGTGTGTGTGTGTGTGTGTGTGTGTGTGTGTGTGTGTGTGTGTGTGTGTGTGATGGAAGCTATATTTCTGTCTCCTCCTTCACAACAAACCAGGATGAAAAACATATCAGCAGTAGAAAGTGAAACATAAACAAACCTCCAGTTTGGTTAAAATGGCCCTTCACAGTGTCAAGTTCAGCTTTGTAGGACTGATGGTCACCCACACAGTTCCCAGTTTTTGTCTCCCAGTGCTGTGGATCATCTGCTGTGACTTTGTTCATCCAGTCCTGTTTGGGTTTTGCTCTCTTGGTGTTGCTGTCACAGTGAGATATCTGAACTTCATCAACAAACCCAATAGACACAAACTCTGGGAAGTGTGGGACTCCAGAGGATGCAGTGTGGAAATACCTCAGGGAGTGAGTCACTGTGGGACAAACAGTTAACGGAAGGAACTCAGGTTTTGATTTACACTTTTTAAATACATTTTAACAATATATGATAGTCGATAGATACGATAGATGATTGTCAATTTCCTGAGCACAACAGAGAATTTCAATTAAAAAATAAAAAACAATAATAAATAAATAAAACAAGTGTCTTGAGCAAAAGGTAATGTATGGACAGTTTTCATTCATTTCATTAACACAGACTCAGAACAGATTTATAATTTGCCAGAAATTTTACGCAATTTCACGCCAAAAGTCCATATCCATTTTCAGAAAATTTTACTACCTGGACTTCATGAGTCATTATTCAAAAACACAGTTGATTCTGTACTCATTTTCTGTACTTATTTTCTTAACGTCACAAATAGCTTTAACCCACGATTTGCTTTAATTTCATGCAAGCAATCATTTTGTTGGAGTAGAGGTCATTTTCTTTTTTCAAATGGTGGATATCTCATTATGCAGTCAAACTTCAAATCTAGTTTGCTCTAACCGACTAGAAATATTTACATTTAAATCGTTAATACACAAGAATTAGCCTAACAATAATTACACTCCTGACCAGGCCAGTGTTAATAGTTAACTCAAGCATTGGAAGATAAAACAATGGAGAACAGTACTGTAGCCTATGTCAAAATCTTAAGCATTTATGACTCTGTGATTATTTTAATTTTCCATGCACTGTGAATTATGGCTTACTGTGTTGGTAAAATAAATGAGGCTATAAAAAGTCTGTTTTAGAGGTTTTATCTCACAGTAACAGCTGCAACTTAAGCGTATGCTCATAACACACTTTTCAGTCATCCTACTGTGATCCTCTTATTAATAATACCAAAACAAATATCTCTGACTGGTAAAGGCAAATTGACCTCAGGATAGATATCTGAGTTGAGCATTACTTCTGTGTGAATAGTGAATGGAATTATTCTAGTACGCTATCTCAATTTGGCCATACCAGTGATAATTGTAATGTAGGCCTAATAGGAAATTTTATTGTAATTGAACTTGATTGAACTTAATGCTTACAGTCAAATATGGCTCACTGAGTCAAATTTTATATTTCATATTTTATATTTCATGGCAATATAAATATGTCTTATTCCATAGTGACAGTCTAGCTGTTCAGGTGGTTTGCCTAATTTTGTCCTATGAAAATCCTGGGAATTTTAGCTTCCCCAAGCATGATGCCTTAGCGCCGCCTATGGACTGAAACAAAGTGGTGCATCTACTCTAATGCTACCTGTTGTTAGTGTTTTTTAGGTCATTGTGTTATGACTGACAAAGTATTCTTGTTGGGAGAAAACAGTGCTAGTTCAGTAGAATAATTTGATTTTGAGTTGTACTGTTGTGTCAAGCTGCATGTTAGTACAGAGAGTTTTGAAAAAGTGAACTCAGTATTGAGAAATGCTTGCAACCAATTGTGAAAAACTAATATACTGTACATGAACACAGAGCCTTCAAATGGCTTTTGTTTTTGATGATTCAAGAGAATGTCCATTGATTCATTAGAATCAACAGGCTATAAAATATATGTATTCACATCCATTTCCCACTTAACTTAGCAGTACAATAGGAAGATTAAAACAAATGTATTCATGACTCAACCAACACTAAACTTAACAAAGCCAGATGTGAATATAATGCAGCTTAATGTGATATCAGCCTACACAGTAGCTAACTAACCCAAACTGCAGTTATAACAACTACATGTTTAAATGAAAGATCTTAAATGTGATCTCACCTGGAGATGCAACAGGGCAGAAGAGGAGCAACAAAATAAACTCCTTCATCTTGTTTTGATGTAGTAGAGTTAAAGATAATGAATAAATCTTTGCCTCCGGTCTGCAGCTCCTTTCCTGGTTTAATGTCTGGATCACAGCCCAATGGAAATTCATGGGTTACTAGCCTATAGGCTGAGTTGAAGGTTGTTCTTTGAAAGTGAAACTAAACTCAGGTAACACACACTAGCACACACACACACACGCACATAGTTGCACACATCATCATTGTGCCACACCCTTCCCTCTGAGAGCATATGCATGCTGCCATTTTGTTTGCTTGAAATGGCAGACACACATCACTCACTCTTCCTGATCTGATCATCGGGGCGTTTTGTCTGTCATTATTTTCATATTGGCACATTTTCTGTTAATGACACAGACATTATAAACTTCTTCTCCATTCAGCCACTGAACTTCACAGAAACAAAATTCAACATAATATAAGAGCTCTATTCCAAAACACCACATAACTATTCATTGATTCATTATCATTGTCTTTCAGGGTCACAGGGGACTGGAGCCTATCCCAGAATGCATGAGGCAAAAGGCTCTACATATCTATTTTGGAAAAAATGACATTTTCCGAAATTCAGCTTTTTGATATCTCTTAAATATAGAAAATCAACTCTGTTGTGAGCTACCATCCTGATGAGTCTGTCATTTTAGGCTTTGTTCGGGGCAACACTTCTTGTGTGTACATGCAGTCTGGTGTGTGTTGGTCGACAGAGAAACAACATCGCTGGCACAGTTTGGCACACACACCCGGAAGAAAACAGAGAGGGCTGTTGCTCATTTGTTTATCTCAGGCCAGGGAAGTTTCTCGCAAACCTTGTTTCGTCACATTCTTCTGGTGTCAGTGGAAATATTTTCAAAAACAAAAACGAAAGATGAACTTTAGTAAAATTTTATTGGTGTTGGTCTAAAAAGCCATGAAAAGAGAGTGTAAAATTGGCTTTAAATCTATATGGACCTACTCCCAACAGATTGCATGCAGAGATTATAAACTGTTAAGTGGCTTTTTCATAAAAACAGAAATTAACTGTATATGAACAGAAAAACATTTTGGAATATAAAACAATAAATCCTCCTCAGAAAAGGATTTAGAAAGTCAAAGTCAGAAAAGCACAGCACATATTCTCTGATAAAACCCACCAATGACCATCAACGAGCCAAACCTCACTACAGTTTTCTCTCTGATGTGACACAGCAAGACACTCAGTCATGATGTGGATGTACGGACATTGGTTGATCGCAGTGACAAATCCACTTTCACTGTGGGTCCCAACGTGTGTTTCCAGGGGTTCCCACTGTCTATCTCCCCTCCTGCAGTAAACACAGTGATGTCATACTGTAGTGAGTCCCATCTGATGAAAACAGACTTTTAGATGGAGTCAAAATCTTAGCAAATTCAGTAGCTGTGACTGTTTTCCTACTGGGGGATCGCTGACAGGGAAAAAAGAAAAAAGAAAAAAGGAACTATATTTGTAGTGTTAGTAGTAGTGTAGTTATCATTTCCTCTTGTCCTGGGCTGACCTCTGTTCAAGTAAGGCCTAGACAGGTTTGATTCAACTACAAATTCCTTGCACCCTCACTTATCCTCTTGCTCATCATTACTCTTCATTTTCTGGATTAAAGGACTCAGCTGTAGAAAGAGCAGTCAGGCGCATGCTCAGATAAATGATAATGATAAATAGTAATGCGAAAATCTCATTACAGACGACAAATTTGTACAGAGGAAGCAAGGACACAAGGAAGAGATTACTAATAGTAATGGAACACGCCCAATATTGTTTGGATTATTCCCTGTAGGAGGGCGCCCTCTACCTGTGGAGGTGGAGAACTTTTCAATGTAAAGTCAGTGGACTATTTCAAAGTAGTAGACATGATTTCAAGTTCAAGTCTAATTCCTGCATAGGCCAATATGGCTGTGTGTGTATATGCAGTGAAAAGGACAATTTGGGGAAAAAAGCAACATGTAGCCATTATCATTTCCCCACCGTGTTTATCTCACTAAAATGGTTCACAAAAAGGTGAAAAAATCAGCATCTTCCTTTTCTAATTTCTGAAATGAGTTTTCCTGTTGTTGGAACAGAAGTGTTATTGTTTTGGGATCCTCCAGGTTCACATGGAGTCCCTGTTGAATGTGATATTATGTTTAGCCACCAGAGGGCAGGAGTGCACTACTGCTCCATGAACTGAAGGTGAACGCTCTCATTGATACACAGGACGGTTCAGGCCTATATTGAACCCGGAGCAGCGGTGAACTCCTGCTCTCTTGTGGCTGAAAATAATTTGACAACCAGCAGGGAACAGGCGTGAACCCAGAACTTCTCAGTCCCCAAGCACACTATTAGCCTACCGTCTAATTTTATCCTGTCTTTATCTTCAATGTAATGATTCAAGAAAAGGTCAGAATAAGTTTGCCAGAGATCATTTTTCTAACTTTTACCACTCCCCTCCTCTGTTATCTCAATATATTGACTTAGTGAAAAAGCTAACAGGTTAGCAGGTAGCACTGCAGTAGTCCAGTCCCTGTGTAATACTGTTTTCAGCCACAAGAGGGCAGAAGAGTACTACTGCACCATGAAGTGGCACACTGCTGCCCTCTGGTGGCTGAAAATAATATTACATCCAGCAGGAGCAGTAAGTGCACCAACGACTACGAAACGAAACCCCTTAATTTTATCTCTGAAATGTCCTCAATTTTTCCATTACAAAAACATTTCCCCCCTCTGTTATCTCAATATATTGACTTAGAAAGCTAACAGGTAAGTAGCAGTGCAGTAGTGGTTAGATGTAATACTGTTTTCAGCCACAAGAGGGTAGCACTACTGCTCCATGAAGTGGCGCTCTGCTGCCCTCTGGTAGTGCACCAACGGCAGTAACTTGGTCAATACAACAGCTAGCAGGCACTTCACTACAGTATAAAATGCTACATGTTAGCTTGATCAATAGTAATCAATAGTCAATATATTGAGATAGCAAAGGAGGAAAAAAATGTAGAACTTTGTAGTAGAACTCAGCCAGAAGAGAACAGGAGTGCACTACACTACATGATAGTGGCAGGTGTGGATTCTAATTTTATTCTGCCTTTATCTCAATATAAAGACTTAAAAACAGGTGAAAATAAGTTTGCCAGAGATGTCTTTGCCAAGTTTCCCCCCCCCCCCCCCCCCCGCTATCTCAATATTCAATATATTGACTTGGTGATAAAGCTAACAGGTTAACAAGTTGCAGCAGTGCAGTTAGGTTCAGTCATGTAATACTGTTTTCAGCCACAAGAGGGCAGAAGTGCACTACTGCTCCATGAAGTGGCGCAATGCTGCTCTCTGGTGGCTGAAAATAATATTGCATCCAGCAGGAGCAGTAGGCGCACCAACGACTACGACCCTGAAATGTCTTAATTTTTCCATTACATAAACATTAATTATCCATTATAACATAGCTTTTAAAAAAGTAAGTTTAGTATCATGGTTTTATAAGGGAGTCATAAATGGAATGATTCACAGAGACACTAGTAATTAAAGAAATGTCATGCCTTTTGTGCAGGTTTACAGGGTTATTAAGTAGAAATCAATGGAAAAATTCCTGTCTCCCTGAATTTTTCATTGAATTACAAAGTAAGGAGTCAAGATTAAGGGGGTGTTTGAGGAGGTTTCAATGGGATCTCCTCCATTAATTACTCTCTTAATTAATTTTAAGGGGATTTTGCATGAATTAAGGGGTGAATTAATGTAATTTAATGAAAATGTAAGATTATTTTAAGGGATTACTGGTTCATAGAAAACCGATCACTTGTTCAATACAATAGCTAGCGGACATTTCACTACAGTGATCAATAGTGATCAATAGTAAATATATTGAAATTGTAAATGAGGAAAAAAATTGTAAAACTTAGTAGTAGGCTACAACTCAGCCACAAGTGAGCAGGAGTGCACTACACTAGTACAAGGTGTGGATTTCTAATTTCTCAATATAAAGACTCAAGAAAAGGTGAAAAAAGTTTGCCAGAAATCGTTTTTTTAAGTTTTACCATCCCCCCCCCTCTGCTATCTCAATATTCAATTGACTTGGTGATAAAGCTAACAGGTTAACAAGTTGCAGCAGTGCAGTTAGGTTCAGTCGTGTAATACTGTTTTCAGCCACAAGAGGGCAGAAGTGCACTACTGCTCCATGAAGTGGCGCAATGCTGCCCTCTGGTGGCTGAAAATAATATTGCATCCAGCAGGAGCAGAAGTAGCTCCAACAACGATAAAGTGTTCAATACAACAGTTAGCGGGCACACTACAGTATAATATGCTACATGTTAGCTTGATCAGTAGTCATCAATATATTGAGATAGCAAAGGAGAAAAATTGGTAGAGCTTAGTAGTATAACAGAGTCCTCCTCTGCCAGAGGAGGACAGGAGTGCACACCACATGATAGTGTGTACATTTATTATTTTAGCCCACTTTTATATCAATGACTCCATGAAATGGCGCACTGCTGCCCTCTTGTTGCTGCATTTTTACATTTTGCTGTTAGTCAACCCAGAAAAGTAGTACTGCGGAGGTGTGAGCGGGACAGGCTCTCACTTCCAGACAGGACGGACCTCCATTTCAGAGTAAAAGCCTTACTTTTTGCCAGTCTGTTCTGAACCAAGTTGTAACGGTAACTAACATCTTCCTGCCCAAACAGAGCGTGACAGAGAGGAGGGAGGCAATGAAACTTGTTAGCCCGTAGGTTTGCATAAACTACGTTATTAAGTTTTGTTAAGTTTCACAGCTTGGTTTTTAGCGTAAACTAGCTAACGTTAGCCTAAGGTAACAAGCTGCTCCTTACATTAAGGAGCAAGCCAAGAACAAGCTGGAATAGATTAAGATGAAGACAGCGATGGTATAGATTCACATCATTTTTAACCAATAGGCTACAGAATAAAATGTAAGCTCCATGATCAGTGGTGTCTTAATTTGTAGGACATTAAGATCCCGTTGGGTTGATGATAGGGTCTGTAAAAATAATATTGATCTCATTTTCACTTTTCTGGAGGATGACATGGCAACAGAGTGGAAACCAATTTAGCAAATCAAAGTCAATAGGAGAAAGCAGGGAACACCAAGCTGTTTAATGTATAGGCCTAGGTAGATTTTTCTTTACTATTAGCTAAATATTTGGATGTCACAGATAATTTTTCTTATTACAACAAAAAGGATAGTCCAACCACACAAAGCCAAGGCTTTGGGTCAGTGTTTTAACAATCCTTGTAAGGTTATAAAACAACTATGATCCCCAAATACACAACACAGAAATAAGCAGAAAAACAACTCTGAATTAGGTTTTCAGAAACATTTTATTCATTCATCAAACCCTATTTTGTACAAGTTCCACTAAGAGGGGTGCCATAGCCTAGCCTCCTCCAAATCTAAAATCTCCCCCTACACACACACAGACACCTTCTCTCTCTTTCTCTCTCTCACTCACACGCGCACACACACACACACACATTCATAACAATTCAAACTGGAACGAGGTAGAACAGAGCAGATCCAAAGGAACAAGGAAAATAAATAAAAGCCATGCAAAAGAAGCAATAAAAGAAAAGCTAAAAGCAGCTCCAGAAAAATGTTCTCTAACAGAAAGTGTGTAACATTGTTCTAGCAAATGAATAGTTTACAACAAAAAAAACAAAAAAAAAACAGACAACAATAAATGAAAACATCTTGCTCTAATACCCATTCAAAAAATGCACATATTGAAGATCATGTCCACACATTACAAATTTGAACGTCCTTACAATGACAGAGCATTTAGCCACAGCAGCATCTGAGAATTGTGTTGAACCAAAGTCAAACTCATTTTTTGTGCTTTTTAAACTCACCAGAAAAAAAATAACGTAATTTATTATAACCCTAACCTTCATCGCGAATTATAAACTCAAACACACAAGATATTGTTCATGAATTCACAAACAAAAATGCTGTGGCTGTCAGCATCGTAAAGGAAGTGTCCTCTTTCTTTTTTTCCCATGGTGCAGCTGAGGGCTTCACCAGGCGGATTCAGGTCAGTCAGTCAGGCGGACAGGCGGGCGATGAGCAGACCAGCAGCTTTGTACTCAATCCAACAGGGTCATGGCTAGAAGGTATACGCATTTTGTCAAACTCTCGTCGGCACTGGTGCTCTGTTGACTGCAAGGAGGTGACTGTTGCTAGGTTACTGGTACGCTAACCACAAAAATGGTAGACAGCGCCCACAGTTTCAGAAGTTTATTGGAATTTATCATATTTTTTCACACTTTTCTCTTTGCTGACTGATCGTTGACTGTGAATGGATACACAATTGGCCGATTGTCCAGTTTCTGATGTTTATGGAGAGCCACAAAATGTGTATGGATGTGATCAAATGTATATTTAAGTACAATACGTCAGCAAAATACTTCCACCCTTGCTAGTAAGAGAAAGAGCGTTGTGTGGGTTCTTCTGTGTTTTCAATGGACAAACATGTAGCCTATGACAGCTGCTCTTCGGAAAGGGCAATAAACAAATATAAGATCCGTCCGAAGATCCAAGATCCGAAGATAGATGCTTACTTTGCCTTTTTAATCTTTGTTCAGTCATGTAGTCAATAGAGGCTTATTCATTTTTTTCACCTAATCAGAGTGCCTCTAAGCTTTTTATTATGATATTCCGTGCAATCGCCTACAGCGACATCAATGTCAGACAGCTACCCTGCTCTACTACAGAGAGCGACACAGACCAACTCTCACGAGAGACACGTCTCCTCAACAAAATGTGGATTCCTTCTAGCCATGACCATCCAACAGAGTCTCCCTTTGTGAATACTAAAGTGAAACTTCAAATTCCACAACTTGCATGTGTTAGTAACGGGATTTGTAAACAGTAACTTGATAACACGTCTTCTGCTGCCCTACAAACTGCTGGCCTGTACAAGATCTGTGCTTGTTCTCTCATCATGTGTTTGGTCTCTGGTAGCTGCTGTAGTAATCCCTCTCCACAAAAGCTCTGCAGAAACAGCTGTACAGCAGCATCAGTACTCTGCTGATGTTGTTACTCCTACAGAGGAGGATTTACCTGTACAGTGATGCTGCTGCCAGTTCTGACTGTCACTCATTTAGGAAAAAACAACCTGCATTTAATAGTAGCAACAATACAGTATGGAGCGCAAAGCACAAATGCAGAAAAATGAAGCAAGAAACAACCAGAAATATTCTTCTTTGGCAAGTAAATCAACGCACATTTTAACAATTTGATTTGTCCCACAACTTTCTGACAGATCCTATGACTTTAAATGTCAACACGTTTTGTTAATGTGCACTTCTGTTGCAGATTGGAAACAACTGCTGCAACTTATCTTGATGCCTCTGTAATTTATTGGAGTTCTTATCTCCACTGGTCCCCTGTCAAGACAGATTAACAGACAGAGAAGGTGAAATATTGAACTTAATATTGTTCATACTGTGCAGTCTATTTGCTTTCATATTGCATGGGATATTAATATCTAAATGTTACCAAAATATCTGGAGTGATGTAGTCTACTTTTTTGTACATCAGAATAAGGATAAAAGCTCAACGCCAACTGTTTTCTGTAATTATACTGCAACACTGAGTGAGAAAATGTTTTATCAGAATGACTTTTTGAATCCTCACCAGCAGGTGGATGTGGATTACAACTCTAAATTGTGTTTTCGTCTCAAGGGAATCGATGATTAAGTAAAGATAGAATATCTGCTTATATATCTGTGAGTATTATGCCAGTACAGCAGTTATGCACATCAATTATGTACCTTTGGTTGAGTGAACATCCGCATAGAATAGTTTACATTTTTATTTTTATTTAACCTTTAACATACTCACTGTGTTCTCACATGATGAGGCACTCACTGTGATGTGTTAGGAGGTACACATTCGGTAGATGAAGTCTCTGAAGCTACAAAAAGTCGACAAAGTAAAATAATTCAATTTGAAATCAACAGCAATAATGTAAGAAACAGAACTAGGCGTGAGAGATTAGTGATTGATTACTAATGCCTGGCCTTCTGCCATGTCCTTTATAAGTACAAACCATGCAAGCAACAGATCCAAATTACACATTACAGTACAGTAGATGCCAAAAAACAATCAAAGAAAAACTTACTGTTAGCAGGTTTGAACCCTGAAATACAGACAAGAGGTTACATTATTACTCAATAACAGATTACAAATTAAGATTTATGAAAGGAAACACAAAATGATGTTACATGTATGTGCATCTCTATTACTAGATTTGTCAATTAAATGTATTTATTAAGATACAATTGACATGTAATGGACTTTGAATTACCAGAAGTACCAAACATAAAATATACACAAAGTTATGGAACAATAACATGAACACTGTCACAAGAATGTATGCTAAATCTTAGTGGATCACAATGGCTTTATGATAAGTTAGAAACTCTTTGTCCCTCACCATTATTGTTCCTTCTCCAGATGAAGACTCCAGCGATGCAGATTGCCAGGAGGAGGAGTGGTCCTGCCAAGACTCGAATGACAAGAGCAGTATTGATCCCTGAAGGAGAACATGGAGCCAAAACAGAGCATTCAGACTTTGTCACATAACACTGGATGGATCAGAGGGGTATTGCACAAAACTAGGATAAAGACATCCAGGATAAATGAGCAGGCGTGGCTTGACTAAGCTTTGTCGGCGCTATCTTGGATTAATTGGTTGCACGTTTGCCGAGCCAGGATGAAGAGACGCGGCTTAGTCAAGCCAGGTGTGGATGTTTGGGATAAGTGCGTGTTCACGGCATTATTAAGAAGACCACGAAATTGATCACAGAATCACAGATTGAAGAATGGATCACGGACGCGCAACTTCATTTACATTTGCTGAACAAGAGCTGCTTCTTCAGCAATTTGAGGAAATGAAAGGCACAATACGCAAAAAAGGAAACACCAGTGCCGCAAAAAAGGAGAGGAAAAAGCCTGGCAGACAATAGCCGACCGGCTTAATGCGTAAGTAGCCCAAACATGTAGAATTAATAAAGTGTACTCCACAGGAACTGTCAGAATTACAGTTAAAGGATGCGGAGCTGATGACTTTAAGTCCACTAATCAAACCTCTGACAGCAATTTGACAAGCAGTCTTTATTTGTATTGCAACATAACACTATGCCTGACAGCAATAAGACCAAATGAATGAATAGAAAGATTGACAGAAGATCCTTTTGTTTTAACTGTCTCCTAAAAATACACAAAGAAAATGAAGACTTTACTGTTGGATCTGAAGGGTTCCACATTATTCTGACTTTACTTTTTAACTTCAACAGTTACCTTATAGTCCAAATGTTTAAGTGGTGATATATAATTATTTTTCCTTTTTTCTCCTCTTTCATCATCATGTAGGATTTCTTTTAAATATCTGTATTGTATTGTACCTATTATCTTTTTGAACCTTTCAGTGTTGGTGTTGTATTAATAAGGAAAGCATTCCAAATAAACCGTCTGGCTTCTTACTTCCATTTCTCAAATATTGTCTTTTTATATGTGCTTTTGGTCTTTATATATAAACTGTGCTAATAAATAAAACTAAAAGTCAACCAGCAAATGAAATGACTACAGTTATAATATTTGGATGATGTAACATGTGTAGAAAAACCATGGACATTCTGTAAAACACACTCATTTCTCACAGTACTGACAGCAGAGCCACTACAGGATTAACCTGATCCTGGTTGTTAGCCTGGTCTGGAGCAGGCTAGCTGCAGAGACTAAATCACCATGGTTACTTGTCCGGGATAAACTTGGCCTGCTTTCGTGCAACCGACTTGAGGCTAAGTTTATCCAGGATAACCAATATTTCCAGGCTTAATCCCTTATCCTGGTTTTGTGCAATACCCCTCAGATTATGTCTCTTTGTTTACTGTAGTATTGTTGTAGTATTTGTTTATATGCAGCAGTACGTTTGTGGAATAGGTTACCAAGTAATATTAAGACACTTTAAGGTGTAGGAGGTTTGAAATGTGCGCTCAAGAAATGTCTCAGAGGCCAATAGGATTATTTTTTGTTTGATAATCGGTATTTGTTGTATTTTTAAAATCGATATATTGTTGTATTTACATATAATTGATGTTGAACAAGAACGAGTGTCTTTTTCTTTGCAGAGCTGTAATTTTATGAAATTGTCAAATAAATTCATTCATTCATTCATAAATTGTCAAAAAAAAGTCACACTGTAAAAGAAAACTGATTGTTTCAACTTAAAAAAGTTAGTGTCCGTGCTGCCTTAAAATTGTGAGTTGACTGAAGTAGTACTGAATAGTTAGGTCAAAGATCATTAATTAGTTAGTTCTAATGTAGAAAAGCTAACTGAGTGAACTTAAGACAATAAGTTCAATCAACAAATGTCTAGTCATGCTGAATCGTGCTTCCAAGTAGAATGCAGTAATTGATGAACAAAAATCCAGTGTTATTTATTTTTTCACAAGGTTTGCTAGGTTTAAGTTCGAGTTCCTCTTGTATCACATGATAAACACACAGCTCAGCATATTGTCTGCAGCTGCAATACACTGTAGTGGATTGTACTTGCCATGTGCATCAGAGTGAAACTTACTTGATTGTGAATTCCCAGATACATAGATAAGATAGATAGTAGAGTTTATCATGGTTTTGTATTTATTTTCTTTTTATCAGAAAATGACCTATGATTCACCAAACATACACACATTACAGGTTTCTATCCTGTAACTTCATTCAAACCAGAAGAAGGAAGAGTTTCTGGAGAGTTAAACCGAACGCAATGCATACTGGGAAGTCTGCTAATAAACTATCAGTGTTGAGTTCAGTGAATGCTTTATAAGGTGTTCTTTCAACTCATAATTTTAAGTCGCAAGATGCAAACTCATGATTTTAAGTCATGAAGCTCATAACTGGCACTTTTAACTTGAAATTGACAAACACATCTATATACATTGTGTTAATGGATAAAGATGAGTTGATTGCACTATAAGTTTTTACAGTGAGTATGAAGTAAACTAAATGTGTCTCTCCTCCTCCATCAGCTCTGATACCAGTCTTACCCCGGTTGGTCTTGATCACAGCTGGGTCCAACTTGGTGACCAACTTGTCCTTGACACCAGAGAGCTGAAACACACACTCGTACTTCCCCCAGTCTTCAGCCTTTACTGATGAAACGTCCAGCTGAACGCTCATCTGGAAGGTTCCATCGTGGTTGGGGAGGATCTCTCTCTGGTCCATGTGGTCCTGAAGCTCCTCTCCATCTTTCCTCCAGAACAACATGACTCTGTCAGGGTAGAAACCTGTAGCATGGCAGCTGACTGGAGAGGAGTGAGTCTTCTGGAGGAGAGACACAGAGGGAAGAACTGCAGAGAGAGAGGAGGGGGGGACAGGGGGCAGGGAGGGAGGGAGGGAGAAACAGACAAAGACAGAAACAGGTGGGAGTGAGAGAGAGGAAAGAGTGAGGGGGAGGGAGAGAGAGATAGAAAGACAGAAACAGATATGAGTAAACTCAAAAAACATTATAATTATATGTACAGTGGGTCTCTATATGTTGGTTCATATTCACTGTAATGTTTCTGTACATTAGAAACAGAAGAGACTTTTTTGTGTCCATGAAACTACATCAGGCCATGTGACTCTACCTGTTCTCTGCAGAGTGCTCTTCCCATAGTCCACATACTTCTTCAGCAAATCAATGCACTCCTTGGTGAGGTAGTACTGTAAGAATGCTAAGTCAGCTTTGTCATTATCCCACTTCTGTTTGGTGATGACAGCCTGTGGTGTTGAAGCGATCCATGTCTGTGTCTTCAGGTCCAATACCAGCCAGTCTTCTCCATTATAACCATACTGATGATGTCCATTAACATAATCTCCAGTCTCATCATCCCACTCACAGCCAATCATCCTCTGAAAGGTGTGGACACCTGAGAGAGAGAGACAGAGAGGCAGAGACTGCTGTAGATCCTAACACAGTCAGTATCCTCTCTTTACCACAGAGACCAGCAGACAGTTTATCTACACTGCTGAAGGTAGTGGCTTCATGTGAGCTGCAGGAGCACACACACACACACACACACACACACACACTGAGGTGGAGTCCTGACTAGCAGACACAGACTGAACCTGGTCCTGGAGTTAACATCACATCCACTGAAACCCGACAGCCAGTGGATCAGTCCCACAATATCCTCTTCCTAGGAGAAACTACAGAAGCTCACTAGACTGTCCTGAGGCTGGTCTAGAAGCTTCCACTGAAGGAGAGTTTCAGCCTAGGATTAGTCACTAGGCTAGACCTGGTCAGCCAGGACAGTGAGTCTGTTCAGTAGTGTGTTACTACAACTGGTCAGAATAAGGCAGAGACCAGCAGGACCATTATGGAGACTGGGAGGCAGTCTGTCTGTCCTGATTGGTCCATCCATACATCAATCATTCCATACAATCAAAAAACTATTTCCACCTGCAGATGTTGGCTTGGTGCCGCCTACTGGGACGGACCAACACACTGTGGTCAGTAGAGTTATTATCATCTAATGTGTTTCTACTGCTGGAAATTTATTATGGGATGGACCAACACACTGTAGTCAGTAGAGTTATTATCATCTAATGTGTTTCTACTGCTGGAGATTTATTATGGGATGGACCAACACACTGTGGTCAGTACAGTAGAGTTAATGTAATCTAATCTGTAGTTCTACTATATATTTATTGTGGGATGGACACAGTAGAGTTGGGTGTTAAACTTTTTCAACCTGTGACCTGGATGAGAAATTTAACATCTTGTCTTGTCAGCAGGTTTATTAAAACATACTGCTAACTGTCATATGGGACCCAGCAAAAGCAGCCTGTGTCCAGTTTCTGCTCCGTAGTTTGAGAAACCAGGCAGTAATGTTATTCTATCAGCTGTGTGTTGTGAAACTGTTGTGATAAACAGGTTTCTACAGTAGAGTTATTATGGAGCGACTCACTGTGGGCAGTTCAGTAGAGTTATTCTAATCTAATCTAGTGATAAACTGTTAATAATCTCTGCTGGTTATTATGGGATGGACAGAAACACTGTATAAGTACAGCAGACTAGCTGTCGTCGTATCTGTGTGTGTGTGTGTGTGTGTTTATGATGTAAGCTACTTCTCTCTGTTACTTTACAACAAACCAGGATGAAAAACATTTCAGCAATAAAGTGAAACATAAACAAACCTCCAGTTTGGTTGAAGCGCTGCTTCAGTGTCTCAAATTCGGCTTTGTGGACCAGCTGGGAATGCATACATCTCTCAGTGTTCCACTGCAAGTGCTCTGGATCATCTGCTATGACTTTGTTCATCCAGTCCTGTTTGGGTTCTACTCTCTTGGTGTTGCTGTCATAGTAACCGATCTGAACTTCATCAACCAATGCAACACCCACAAACTGTGGGAAGTTTGAGACTCCAGAGGATCCAGTGAAGAAATACTTCAGGGAGTGAGTCACTGTGGGACAAACAGTTAACATAAGGAACTCAGGTTTTGATTTACATTTTTTTTTTTTTTTTTTTTTATAAATCTTTATAATAACAATGTATGATCGGTTGAAAATTCCCTGAGCACAGCAGAGAATTTACATTTCTGTTTTATAACTATGGGACCAATAAATTAATTAATAAAACGACACTGTCTTGAGTAATGTACAGACAGTTTTCATGAATTTTGTAAAGGCTTGGTATTCATTAACACAGTCTCAGAAGGGATTTATAATTTGCCAGAAATTTAAGGTTATTTCACTCCAAAACACTGTCAAATATCAATTTTTTTAATATGCAAGATTTTACGACCTGGAAGGCATGAGTCATTATTGTCAACACAACAAAGATTTTAAATGTGATCTTACCTGGAGATGCAACATGACAGAAGAGCAGCAACAAAATAAACTCCTTCATCTTGTTTCTATAAAGACGTAGCCTACATTTTGAAATAATCGATAAATCGCCCGCTTGTTGAAACTTTCCGTCGTTCCGGTCAGCAGATCGTTGCAGTCAGCCTCAGTCATGAGTCCAATTCCAGCCAATAGAAATTCAGAAAAGACTGTTACATCATGGGTTACTAGGCTGAATTGAAGAGCTGAGGTTGTTATTTGAAAGTGAAACTATAGGCTAGGGAGAAACTAAAACAACGCATTACTTCACACACGACAGATTTTACAGATGTTTTTGTCTCTCAGTTTAGTTTTGTTTAGTTTAGTTTATTAGGATCCCCATTAGCTGTTACACTATGGAATTCTTCCCGGGGTCCACATAGAACAAAAAAAATGCATACAAATACAATACATAAAGATAAAAATTAAAAAGAAAGTAACAACGGACAAATTTAAAATCACAAAAAGGGGAAAAACACACAAACAATGGTAGTATGTTAAAGAAAATATAGAGTGCTATCTCTGATTGGACAGTTAAGAGACTAGCTTGTGAATGACACCACAGGAGATAGGGGCTAGATAGCCTCTAGCACAGTACACAATAATAATATACTGATACATAGCACAATAGTCAGTCGTAAATATGCTCACAGTAGAGGAGTGGGCAAAGATGTGGTATCACACACAAAGGCACACTTTTAGCTCAGTCTATCATACCATACACCTATCTGACAAACAATGCCAAGAAATAACAAAGATTGTAGGTAGCCTACTTTAGGCTGTTTTCATAACAAAATATTATTGCTTAATGGAAAACTGAAAATCTGTAGTGGTGGAGACTTCTTTTTTTTTGACCTGGCCTAAATAAAAATTATAACCAATCATGAATCATGCATTTCCCACCCCTGCCATAAACTAAAACCACCCAGTCAAGTTTCTGTAATAACGGAAGTTATATTTTAGTTTTTTCTAATTGCATCAAACACATTCAAACTACAAGCAGTAATCACTCCAAACATACAGGCCTATAACTGAGCAGCAGGTTCAAATACAACATAGAAGAACTTGCAACACATACAATAAATCTATATAACAGACCAAAGTCTAACATAAAGAACATACGAGGGGCTAAATGTCTTCATATATCGTCATTATGTTGCATAGCTTTAAGACATTGTTGCTTTCAACTTTTGTCAAGGATTTGGAAAATAATGTGATTTAGTTTATGAAAGCAACAAACTTCAGAGGGGTCTTAAAAAAACAACATTTATTTATGTGTGTGACTTCCTGAGCTTATGGATGTACTCGTGTGGGAAAATGGTTCAGCTGATGATGAGGTTGTTGTTCATGCTCAAGTCAATCAGCCGTTCTCCATTGTTGTTTCTTTCTCTGCACCCCTGGGTGCCCATTGCTCTCTGGTAGTTGGTGTTGTCAGAGCCCACTGTGGCTCTCAAGTCTCCAGTTATCTGAAGCATGTTGTGTTGGGGTGCTTTGGAGTTCGTACCAGTTGTCTTTGTCCTCTTCAGCCTCATTTGTTGGTGCACAGCACTGCAGGATGGTTAGTTTGCAGTACTTTGAACTGAGATGTACTCTGATCAACCTCTCTCTCACTGGGTCCCATTCCAGCAAGGTTTTGTCTTTCTCCTTTGACAGAATGATGGCAGAGGCAGAGGTGTGGCCAGGTCAACTTTGTTTGAGTCCCAAGTCAGTCTCAGGTCTTGAGTCCCAACTTTCAAGTAAAGTCCCAAGTCTAAATGTAGATTACCAAATCTAGTCCATGTTATTAATGTCAAGTCTCAAGTCTTTATGTAGATTACCAAGTCAAGTCAGAACAAATCAAGAGTCCAGTATCAATTTAATATCTTAAAGAAAACTAAATATCTAGGACTTTTCAATGCAATATGGTTTTAATAGGATAAAAACTTGGTAAGAGCATCATGAGTTTGATTTCTATAATCAGTTTCAACTTCAATGAATTCAATCATTCCATATTAATTCAGAAAACAGAATTTAAATTCAGTCATCTGTTGGAACAAATCTCATCACTTTGAATCTAAGTCATTTACACAAACACAAGATCTCAAGTCAAGACTTTAGAAACCTTTTCAAGTCATCAAAGTACAAGTCAGAGTCAAGTCCCAAGTCAGAATCCAAGGCAAGTCAAGTCTCAAGTATTCTCTTAATGCATCAAGTCAAGACTCAAGTGATTGTGACTTGAGTTTGACTCGAGTCCAAGTCATGAGTCCCCACCTCTGTGTCCAGGTGATGCCTCTTCATCCCACTGAGGACTTGTGGCGTCTTTGAGGCCTCCAACGTGGTTCGGACATTCCTCGCACCAAGAAATGGCAGAGAAATAAGCAGAAAAAACTGTTAATTAGGTTTTCAGTTTTCAGGGACATATTATTCATTCAACAATGTAAACCATTTTCTGGGCAAGTTAAACAAGGGGAACCATACTCCTTAACCTCCTTCAAAATCTCCCCCTACATACACAAACACACAAACACACACACATACACACACATCAATTCAAACTGTAAATTAAAACTTATTGCTCTATTTGCTTTCATGTTGGATGGGATATTAATTTCTGCATCAAAAGATAACATTTAGATATAGAGTGATGCAATGTGCTTTTTTGTACATCAGAATAAGGATAAAAAATCAACGTCAACTGTTAATTATTAATTATTAATATAATAATATATTTTTTTAATAATAATTAAATATACTGTAACACTGGGTGAGAAAATGCTTTATCACAATGGTTTTTTGAATCCTCACCAGCAGGTGGATGTGAATAACAACTCTAAATTGTGTTTTCGTCTCAAGGGAATTGATGATGATGATGATGAATGATTTAGTAAAGATAGAGTATCACTATCTGTGAGTATTATGCCAGTACAGCAGTTATGCACATCTGCACAGAATAGTTTACATGATGAAGTACTCACTGTGATCAGTTAGGAGATACAACTTCAGTAGATGAAGTCTCTGAAGCTACAAAAAGTCGACAAAATAAAAAAAACAATTTGAAATGAACAGCAATATTATAAGAAACAGAACTGTACATGTGAGATTAGTGATTGATTACTAATGCCTGGACATCTGCCTTGTTTTTTAAGTACAAACCATGGAAGCAACAGATATTATAATATTACACATTGCAGTACAGTAGATGCCAAAAAGAAAATCTAATTTTTATTTTTTAAGGAAGAAAACTTACTATTAGCAGGTCTGAATCCTGAAAAACAGACAAGAGGTTACATTATTATTCAATGACAGATTATGATTTAAGATTCATGAAAGGAAACACAAAGAGAAAATTAAGTTACATATATGCATTACTATTACTATATATGTCAACTAAATGTTTCTGTTAAGATAATATTTAAATTTTATGGACTTTGCATTACCAGAAGTACCACACATTAACTATATATTAAGTTAAGGAACAATAACATTAAGACTGTCACAATGTATGCTAAAATCCAACAGTGGAGTAAAAATGGCTTCAAGATGAGTAAAAAAAACTCTTCGTCCCTCACCATTATTGTTCCTTCTCCAGATGAAGACTCCAGCGATGCAGATTGCCAGGAGGAGCAGCAGTCCTGCAACGACTCCAATGACAAGAGCAGTATTGATCCCTGAAGGAGAACATGGAACCAAAACAGAGCATTCAGACTTTGTCACATAACACTGGATGGATCAGATTATGTCTATTTGTTCCACTTTAATATTTTAAGTATAGAGAGGAGGTCATGTGAATCGGACAAACAAGAGAAACACCTAATGTGTTTTAGTGAACCAACCGGCACGTTTGGTTGCCTTCAATACTCTCATGGAGTTAAAAACTGTCTGGTTGCCCAAATGGTGGGATGGTAAACAAGACTGAGCCCAAATTTACCCCCAAGGAGGAATAAACTATGTAGCTATCTGGGAACACCATACAGTACATAGAAACTACATGAGAAAATATAGGCTGGAACTTGTAATAGATACCATAAAGTAAAAGTTTAATTTCATCTGTTCATTTGGATACATAAAACTGATTAAAAACAAGAAATATCAAGATGACAAACCCAATTCAACTGGATGACAGAAACTAAAATGACAACAAAACCACAACAAGGAGAGAAACGGTCCAGTACAGAACAACAGAAACAAAACACATGAACTGTTAGTCAGGTGTAAGAAGTAAACTAAATGTGTCTCTCCTCCTCCATCAGCTCTGATCCCAGTCTTACCTGGGTTGTTGGTCTTGATCACTGCTGGGTCCAGTTTGGTGACGATGTCCTCCTTGACACCAGAGAGCTGAAACACACACTCGTACTTCCCCCAGTCTTCAGGTTTGACTGATGAAACGTCCAGCTGAACGCTCGTCTGGAAGGTTCCATCGTGGTTGGGGAGGATCTCTCCCTGGTCCATGAGGTCGTGAACCTCCTCTAGATCTCTCATCCAGAACAACATGACTTTGTCAGGGTAGAAACCTGTAGCGTGGCAGCTGACTGGAGAGGAGGGAGACTTCTGGAGGAGAGACACAGAGGGAAGCACTGGGGGGGAAGGAGAAAGTAAGAGAGAGAGGCAGGAGCAGGGGAATGGAGAGGGAGAGAGAGGGAGAGAAAGAGAAAGAGAGGGAGGAGTGGAAAGAGAGTGGGGGATGGGTGGGGGTGGAGAGGGAGAGAGAGAAGGGAGAGAGACAGAGAGAAATGGTGAGACGGGGAGGGAGGGGAGGAGAGAGGGAGAGAAAAAGAGAGGACAGAGAGGGAGAGAGAGGTAGGAAAGGGGGGAGAGAGAGAGGGAAAGAGAAAGAGAGGGATGTTGGGAAGAGAGAGGGTGAGTGAGAGAGACATAGTGAGAGAGGGAGGGGAGAGAGGGAGAAAGAAAGGGGGAGAGGGAGAGAAAGAGACAAAGAGGGAGAGAGAAAAAAGAAAGAGAGAGAGAGAGAGAGAGAGAGAGAGAGGGGGGGGGGGGACAGAAAAAGAAACATGTATAAATTCAAAAATCATTAGTTACATGTACAGTGGGTATCTATGTTGGCTCATATTCACTGTAATGTTTCTGTACATTAGAAACAGAAGAGACAGATGAACATTGTCGTGTCCATGAAACTACATCAGGTCATGTGACTCTACCTGTTCTCTGCAGAGTGCCCTTCCCATAGTCCAAATACTTCTTCAGCCAATCAATGCAGTCCTTGGTGAGGTAATTCTTCCTGTATGCTGAATTAGCTTTGTTTGGATCCCATCTCTGTTTGGTGATGACAGCCTGTGGTGTTGGAGCGATCCATGTCTGTGTCTTCAGGTCAAATGCTATTAAGTCTTCTCCATCATAGCCATACTGAAAGTTCCCATTAATGTCTCCAGTCTCATTATTCCATTCACAGCCATACATCAACTGGACAATGTGGACACCTGAGAGAGAGACAGAGGCAGAGACTGAAGTAAACCAGAGTGAGATCCTAGCACAGTCAACTATCAGTGGTTGATATCACATCTTTACCACAGAGACACACTGATCCACAGACACCAAAACAGAGGATCTACACCTACTGCTGTTACTGGCTGGATGGAAGCCGCTCACAGCCAAACATCATGTGGACAGTGTGGACGGCTCAGAGAGAGACAGAGAGGCAGAGACTGCTGTAAAACAGAGTGAGATCCTAACACAGTCAGTGTCCTCTCTTTACCACAGAGATCAACAGACAGTTTATCTACACTGTTGAAGGTAGTGGCTTCATGTGAGCTGCAGGAACACACACACACACACACACACACACACACACACACACTGAGGTGGAGTCCTGACTAGCAGACAATTACAATTACAATTTCCCATTTGGCAGACGATTTTATCCAAAGCAACATACATATGAGATTTTAATACACACAACACAAGCAAGGATCTAGTCAGGAGAGAACAACGAGAGTAAGTGCCATAAGCTAAGTTCTGGTCCAACAGGACAGAGGTGCTACGAGGTAGTACATAGATGCAATGCATAGAGTGCATAGAGTGCATATAAAAAGTTTTTTTTTTTTTTTTGTGATTACACAGACCTTCAAGTGAGAAGGTGTTCACTAATGTGTTTCTACTGCTGGAGATTTATTATGGGATGGACCAACACACTGTGGACAGTAGAGTTATTATCATCTAATGTGTTTCTACTGCTGGAGATTTATTATGGGATGGACCGACACACTGTGGTCAGTAGAGGTATTACCATCTAATGTGTTTCTACTGCTGTTGATTAATTATGGGATGGACACACTGTGGTCAGTAGAGTTATTATCATCTAATCTAATCTGTAGTTCTACTATATATTTATTGGATGGGATGGACACAATAGAGTTGGGTGCTTTTTCAACCTGTGACCTGGATGAGAAATTTAACATCTTGTCCTGTCAGCAGGTTTATTAAAACATACTGCTAACTGTCATATGGGACCCAGCAGAAGCAGCCTGTGTCCAGTTTACAGTCCTGCTCCATAGTTTGAGAAACCAGCCAGTAATGTTATTCTATCAGCTGTGTGTTGTGAACCTGTTGTGATAAACAGGTTTCTACATTAGAGTTATTATGGAGCGACTCACTGTGGGCAGTTCAGTAGAGTTATTCTAACCTAATCTAGTGGAGATAAACTGTTATCTCTGTTGGTTATTGTGGGATGGACAGAAACACTGTATCAGTACAGCAGACTAACATCCAGTAGTCTCATCTTAGTAATGTGTGTGTTGAGTCTGACTGTGTGTTTCAGTCAGGTGTGTGAATGAAGAAAACCCTCAGTATCAAACAGTTGAATCTGTGTGAATAATGGATGAAGGCTGGCCTATGCGTGTATGTGTGTGTGTGTATGTGTGTGTGAGTGTGTCGGAGAGAGTGTGTCGGAGAGAATGTGTGTGCGTGAGAGAGAGGGTGTGTGTGTGTGTGTGTGTATGATGGAAGCTACATCTCTCTGCTACTTTACAACAAGGATGAAAGGCATTTTAGCAGAATACAGTGAAACATAAACAAACCTCCAGTTTGGTTGAAGCGCTGCTTCAGGGTGTCAATGTCGACTTTGGAACCCTGCTGGCCACCCATAAAGATCCCAGTTTGCGTCTCCC
The DNA here is from genome assembly GCF_046629955.1 of Centroberyx affinis. Classification (NCBI taxonomy): domain Eukaryota; kingdom Metazoa; phylum Chordata; class Actinopteri; order Beryciformes; family Berycidae; genus Centroberyx; species Centroberyx affinis. The sequence continues at coordinate 71,516 of NW_027280500.1, read as the reverse complement.
AGTACTGTGGATCATCTGCTGTGACTTTGTTCATCCAGTCCTGTTTGGGTTCGTTTCTCTTGGTGTTGCTGTCACAGTGAGTTATCTGAACTTCATCAACAAACCCAACAACCACATACTCTGGGAAGTTTGGGACTCCAGAGGATGCAGTGTAGAAATACTTCAGGGAGTGAGTCACTGTGGGACAAACAGTTAACAAGGAACTCAGGTTTTGATTTACATTTTTTAAATGAAGTTTTATACTAACAATGTGTGATCGGTTGTCAATTCCCTGAGCACAACAGAGAATTTCAATTTCTGTCCAATGACTATGGGACAATAAATAAATAAAAAACAACTGTGTCTTGAACAAAGAGGAATGTATGGACAGGTTTCATTCATTTTGTAAAGGGCTGGTATTCAGAAGGGATTTATAATTGGCCAGAAAATTAAGGTTATTTTGCTCCAAGTTTAAGGTTCAGCTGATATTAATATACGAACACAGCGCCCTCAAATGGATGGTTTGGTAAAACAAAAATATAAAATACTGAGGATCTAACTATGCTGGTGGTAAGTGAACACATTGTCTGATGAAATTGCATTACTGTAAGTTGAATGATGCGATTCAAGTGTGTGATAATCTATTAATTTAAGAATCAACAGACTAGAGTAGAAAATATATATTCTGATGTATATTCACATCGATTCTCCATTTAACTTAACAATACTAGTAAGATTAAAACAAACTTATTCTCGGCTTAATCAACACTAAACTTAACAAAGCCAGATGTGAATATAATGCAGCTTAATGTGATATCTGACACGTATCATGACACCTGCATGCTTAACGGAAAGATTTAAAATGTGATCTTACCTGGAGATGCAACGTGACAGAAGAGGAGCAACAAAATAAACTCCATCTTGTTTTGTTGTAGCACAAAATAATGAATACATGTCCCGCTGGTTGAAAGTTGGTCTCCAGTCCGCAGGTCTTTTCCTGTTTTAATGTCTAGAACAGCCTCACAGCCACAACGGGGCTGAACAAGAGCCCAATTCTGACCAATGGAAATTCAGAAAAGGCTGTTACGTCATGGGTTACTAGGCTGAGTTGAAGAATTGAGGTTGTTTGTTGAAAGTGAAACTAAACTCAAGTAGCAAGAGAGAGTCTATAATAAATATTGCCTAGAATGATCATATACAATAGAGAAATGCTATGTAAAGATATATGAGCCAGGGAAAAAGATGGAAATGTTTAGGTTAAAAAAAATGAATGAAAGAAAAACATGTTAATGTTATGTAATAATATATGAGCAGCTGTTTAAAATGTGTCAATGAATAGGATGATTAGCTAGTTGCTTCATTAGAACTATGACTATTTTCAAAGCTAAAATCTTTGATTGCTCATTTGATTTAGTTGAAATCAGAAGGTGGGCTCATTCATCACCAGTCTGCTGATGTCTCATGTTTCATGTTTGTGTTGACAGAGTTCATTAATATCCAGAGAGGCTGGTTGTATTTTCCATTTAGCTGCTGAGTGTCAGTCAGAGCTTGAGTCTTGGTTCCTCATCACCTCCAACATGTTCCACTGAGAACAAAACACCAAAACACAGAAGCATCAACATCAGCATCAGTCCTGTTCTGGACCGGCCCGGCTTTCACTTTGACTGGCTCCTGATCAAAACACACTGCAGATCTGTTACAGGGCCAAGAAGGCCTTTAACACTGGACTAGGCTCTGAGTTCAAACAGTAAAACACTCGGTTTTCCTCAGCGGGTTTAGCCTTGAAACAATTCAACATAAATATGTATAACTTTACCTTTGGCGTGTTGGAGGCTTTATGGAAGTCGATTACAAACAGCTTCAACTCCAGTCTGAACAACATGCAGCATCTATCAACCAGCCAGTCATGGATAACTAATCAAGGAAATGTTATGTAGCCTAAGGGATAACATACAGCGAGAACATTATAGGAATGGAATACGAGTTTAAAATTATTTTATTTCAAGTTAAAATTATTTACAAGCTGCTGGCCAAAGATAGTTCAGCTGCTGTATCTGTCAGCATTAGCATCCATGGCTAAACCACTGATTTTTTTTTTTTAATGCATTTTATTTCTATCTATTTGTCTCAATGTCGTCTAAATGTTAATAAAAGGTTTATCATTCAGTTTACCATTACAGAGGAATCAGCAGTGTCACAGCACCCCCTCTGGAGAGATTATGTATCTCCCTTTAAACTGAGAAATGACCTGATGAGGATGTCACGTGACTTTCTGTTGGTCTCTCAATTATCAACCTGATAAATGATCATTATAATCTGTGACTCTGCTCTCTGGAAGTGTTTGTGTATTCATCAAGGTACCAGAAAGTTAATATGGTGTCAGTTAACGGGCCCACTATCGAGTGAAATATATAAAAAGAGCGTTTGCATGCGTTTGGACAATACTCTTTGTCGTATGAATGCCTATCTATGCCTAACTATGATCCACAAATACACAACACACAATTCAACAGAAAAACAACTCTGAATTTAGGTTTGCAGAAACATTTGATTATTTTATCAAACCCTTACTGCTATGCTACAAATCCCAAATTATTTCCCCCAACACAGACATCTTCTACCCCCCCCCCCCCCACAAATGCTGAAAAATGAACCAAGAGAAAAGAACAAATCAATGCAAATTTGACTAATGTGATTTGTCCAAAAACCTTCTGACAGATCCTATAACTTCAAATCTCAATATTCAATAAAACAAGTTTTGTTAATGTGCACTTTTGTTGAAAATTAGAAACCAGCTGCTCTTCCGGTGGCACGCTCACCCAAGATGGCTGCTTAACAGAAGAGGGGCTCCGTCAGTACTTTATTTTCCCCAAATAATCTATTCATAGATTGTTAGCAACTCAAATTATCGCAACTGGAAGAATTAATGGGAAGAAATGGCTCAGAAAAGTCACTATTTTACACGATCCGTCGCAAAATCAACGAGCAAAACTTTAGCCAGACAAAGAAATTTCTAACAGGATGGCGACGGCCCCGACAGGCGAAACCTTGGACTCCGGGGTGTAGCAACTGAATTAACGAGCATCAGATCAATCCTGGAAAATCTAGCAACAGATATAACCGGGATGAAAAACGGAATTCAAGCTCTGAACGAAACCGTGAAGAATTTGGGCGGCAGGATCTCTGAGGCAGAGACGAGGATTTCTAAACTGGACGACGTGGAGGCAGAAAGGGGTCCCATGCTGGTTGAGTTGGTGAAACGAAACCGACTTCTACGGGAAAAAATTACCGCTTTGGAGGGATTTTCACATCGTCAGAATGTAAGAATTGTGGGGATTAAAAAGGCACAGAGGGAAAAGACCTAGGCGGATTCATTGAAACACTGCTAAATGAAGCCCTGGAAATACAGGTGGATGACTTCTATGAGGTGGACCGTGCACATCGTGTGGATCCGACAGCGGGCATTACTTCAAGACCAAGGCACATCATTGTGCGGTTTCTGAGAGACCAAGCCAAGTCTGCAGACACGAAAAGGCATTCAACAAAGTTGAGTATTCGTTTCTGTTTCACACCTTCGAGCATTTTGGGTTTGGACCATCATTTACTAGGTGGGTGAAATTGTTATATACAAATCCGTTGGCCTCTGTTCTGACTAATGGGATAATGTCTTCGTCCTTTAACTTAGGACAAGGCTCGCCACTCTCTCCCCAAATATTTGCTTTGTTTCTGGAACCGCTAGCCATTGCTTTACGGGCAAATCGAAATATCAAAGGGGTAATGACAGGGCAAGAGGAACACAAATTGTTTTTATATGCGGATGATATTTTGCTGGTTTCCAGCAATCCTCAAACGGCAGCTCTAAATATTGGTTTAGTCATTGAGTTCTCAGAAATATCTGGATATACAATCAATTGGAATAAGTCAGAGGCTATGCCTCTATCTAGGTTTTGCCCACCAGCTGTTAGGAAAGACTGGCAATTTAGGTGGAGGCCTTCAGATATTACTTATTTAGGAATAAAGTTAATTCCAGGATTGAAAGAAATAAGGCAAACTAATCTTGCCCCAGTAATTGAACATATTAAAGCTATAATGCAGAATTTGGCCAAAATGAATATTTCACTTCTTGGTAAGATCAATTTAGTGAAAATGATAATAGCTCCCAAGTTAAATTACCTCTTATATATGCTTCCCTTAACTTTTCTGCTTCAGTTGCTTAAGTTATAAAATAAAATAGTTTTGTGATTTTCTGTGGGTGGGAAAAGGCTGTTGTTTATCCATACCAAACTATATGCAGCCAAAGAAAAAGGTGGTTTATCTTTGCCAAAATTAGACTGCTATCACTATGCATTATCACTCTCCCAACTATCTAAGATGAATCATTCTGCAGAACAAGCACCAGCTTGGGTCAGGATTGAGGAAGAATTGGTGTTCCCCTCTTGTCTAGAGGCTTTCCTAACCCAATCAGGCAGAGCTGTGCCTTTTAAGAACCCTCTTCTCTATTTTGTTAGAGAAACTTGGAACCAGTCACATCAATTAACTAGAGTTAACCCATATCTCACACCGAGAGCCTCCATATGGTTCAATAAAAAACTGAAAATTGATAAGAAGACCTTCACGTGTGAGGAATGGGTCAAATCAGGAATTAATGTATTGGGGGATTCAGCGGGGGAAGATGGGTTACGACCTTTTGAGGAAATTAAGAATGATTATAGTCTAAATAATACAAATTTCTGGAGGTTCCTACAGATTAGGTACTGTATATCGGCAGTGATTAAAACTTCACCTGACCCTGTAACTGGGATTCAAGAATTATTTTATAGAAGTTGGCACAGAAGAGGGGGTGCTTCTAGGTTTTATGATTTTATTAGGGATGTTCATGCACCCAAGTTGAAAGGTTTGAACATAGGGACGCTGGGGACATGGCCCCACCACTTTTTGAAATGGCCGATTTTGTCCCCATCACTTTTTAAAAGGATAATTTGTTAAAAATGTTCTGAAAAATAGCTTGCACCAAGAAATGTTAACTAACAAATGAGAACGCTTTGTGGAGGAGATTGACAGGGGTGGTATTTGAGTTTGTGTGGCATTTTAAAAGAATGAATAAAAAATCAAATAAATGATTTGAGTTTGTTTTAAAATTAATATGGATAAATAAATAGAAATAGTCTAATCCCTGCTCCAGTTTAATTAATGTTCTATCGATATTTAAACCTTATGCTTAGAATGAGTCATGATTGGTTGAACTTGATTCATGAACTCTTGTGAACTCTGTTTCTCTAAAAAAAAGTATGCAGCATCAAAACAACAAGGCAGTTTCACTTAACATCTAAGGTTGATTTACTATCTTTAGCTAAAGTTAACGTTATTCCTTCAGTTGTTTCTACTTTGTCATATTTTAGGGCAGTGATATTGGATATTGTTATCGCTGGGCTGACTGACATGCAGTGGTGCTTTCTACAATAGATGTGATATTGCCATTGTTTGATTGACATGGTGTTGCAGCTGTGGATGTGATGCATATGGATGACTGTACTTGTGCGGTCGACGTCGTTGTGCGAGTATTTTCGTATTGTCGACTCTGTAGTAGCCTAGCCTATGCCCTTTTGATGCGCCATTATGCAATTTTTTTCGCGCCGTAATTATCTACTCTGACCTCATACCGATCCCCCCATTACATTGCCTAAAATCGCATATGTTGAAGACCGTTTAAACATTTTATTTTCATCTGAGCCCTTCCGTCCCAACCACTTTTCAACATAAAGTGACGCCCTTGGGTTTGAAACTGAGCTGGGAAAACGATATATGTGAAGATATTTCTGAAGACACATGGAAGAACCTAGTGGCCATGTGGTATAAATGCTCTCGGGAAGCACAGTCACAACTTATTTTGTTTAACGTTTTAAATAGATGTTACTGGACTCCCAGTATATTGTCAAAACTTCAGTTGAGAAATAGTGACACCTGTTGGAGATAAAAGAAATGGGTACATTAGTACATATGTTGTATGAATGTGAGAAAATAAGATATATGTGGAACAAAATTGTATTATTTTTGAGTAAAGTGTTGAATGAGAAATTACCTAACTCTCCAGCGATGTGCTTGCTTGGACTGTTACCAGAAGATAATAGGTTATCTAAACACCAAAGACTGTGGTGTAGAATGGCCACGACAACAGGATGTAGAATTGCATTAAGACATTGGAAGTCATCCAGTGTTATTACCTTTGATGAATGGATGGAACTAATGTTTTGCACGGCATCATATGAAAGGGTAACATAGAGTTGCTGGGAGAGAGGATATCTTCACCAAGGTGTGGGGTCAATTTTTGATGACAACTGAAAGGACCGAGATCTAGATAAGGATTTATCCTTCTTGTAATGTAAGTGGTTACTGTGAGGTATAGGATCTGATCATGTGGTATTTTTTTAATTAATTAATTAATTTTTATTTTTACTTGTAGCATGAATCTTTTGTTTTGGTTCGTTTTTTATGTCGTTTTCTTTGAGAAAATTAATGTAAATCTGTATGATGGTGATGGTTTATACCATGTAAGGACTGTACTATATTGTAAGATTTACGCAAAAACATCAATGGAAAAAAAGAAAAAAAAAGAAACAACTGCTGCAATTTATCTTGATGCCTCTGTAACTTATTGGAGTTCACCATCCTTTTCTTATCTCCACAGGTCGCCTGTCAGGACAGATTAACAGACAGACAAGGTGAAATATTGAACTTATTATTGTTCACACTGTGCAATCTATTTGCTTTGGTATTGCATGAGGTTTAATTTCTGGATTAAAAGATAACATTTAGATACAGAGTGATGCAATCTGCTTTTTTGTACATCAGAATTAGGATAAAAACAACAACTGTTTTCTGTATAATTATACTGCAGCACTGAGTGAGAAAATGCTTTATCAGAATGGCTTTTTGAATCCTCACCAGCAGGTGGATGTGAATTACAACTCTAAATTGTGTTTTCATCTACAGAAAATCAATAATTTAGTAAAGATAGAATATCTGCTTATATATCTGTGAGTATTATACCAGTTAGGGCTGGGTATCGTTTAAAAAATTACGATACCAGTACTTTATTTGCTAACTTTTTTTTAATGTTTTGGTGGCATCCCGGCATGTTGAACTGCCAACTCCGTCACACACACCGCGCTCGACTTCACCACCACAGACTGTATGGGCTGTAGCTGCTGCGGTAGTGGGCCAATCACACGTCACATTAAATCGAAGAACGCTTGTGGTGATTGGCTGCGAGCAAAACCATACAAATAGTCATTTTTTTCTAGATCTGTGTACAAAAAGTATCGAATGCAGGTATCATTTTACTGGAGAAGTTTCGATACTACTTGGTACTGGGTTATTTCAGTCGATACCTTAAAGGTATAGAGTACCGATACCCAACCCTAATGACAGTACAGTAGTTATGTACCTTTGGTTGAGTGCAGAATAATTTACATGATGAAGTACTCACTGTGATCAGTTAGGAGATACAACTTTGGTAGATGAAGTCTCTGAAGCTACAAAAAATAGTGTATTAGGTTTAATTTGAAATGAACAGTAATAATGTAAGAAACAGAACTGGACATGAGAGATTAGTGATTGATTACTAATACCTGTACAAGTACAAATGGTAAACAAGACTGCCCAGATTTACCCCCAAGGAGGAATAAACTATGTCACTATCAGGGAACACCATACAGTACATAGAAATTACTCTGCATGAGAAAAAAGACTGGAACTTGTAATAGATACCATATATACAATCTTTTAAAAGTTTAATTTCATCTGTTCATTTGAATATATAAAACTGATAAAAAAAAAAAAATGAAAAAACCCAACCGAACTGGATCACAGAAACTAAAATGACAACAAAACCACAACAAGGAGAGAAACGGTCCAGTACAGAACAACAAAAAGAAAACACATTCATTACAAGTCAGTTAAACTAAATGTGTCTCTCCACCTCCATCAGCTCTGATCCCAGTCTTACCTGGGTTGTTGGTCTTGATCACTGCTGGGTCCAGTTTAGTGACGATGTCCTCCTTGACACCAGAGAGCTGAAACACACACTCGTACTTCCTCCAGTCTTCAGGTTTGACTGATGAAACGTTCAGCTGAATGCTCGTCTGGAAGGTTCCATCATGGTTGGGGAGGATCTCTCCCTGGTCCACGAGGTCCTGAAGCTCCTCTCCATCTCTCCTCCAGAACAACATGACTCTGTCAGGGTAGAAACCTGTAGCGTGGCAGCTGACTGGAGAGGAGGGAGTCTTCTGGAGGAGAGACACTGAGGGAAGCACTGGAGAGGGGGGGTATGAGGAAGAGGGTGAGAGAGAGGAAGAGAAACAGAAGAGAGAGAGAGAGAGAGAGGGACAGAAAGACAGAAACAGACATGAGTAAACTCAAAAAACATTACAGTTACATGTACAGTGGGTCTCTATATGTTGGTTCATATTCACTGTAATGTTACTGTACATTAGAAACAGAAGAGACAGATCAACATTGTTGTGTCTATGAATTGACATCAGGTCATGTGACTCTACCTGTTCTCTGCAGAGTGTTCTTCCCATAGTCCACATACTTCTTCAGCCAATCAATGCACTCCTTGGTGAAGTAGTTCTGTAAGTATGCTAATCTAGCTTTGTCATTATCCCACTTGTGTTTGGTGATGACAGCCTGTGGTACTGGAGCGATCCATGTCTGTGTCTTCAGGTCCAATGCTATGAAGTCTTCTCCATCATAACCATACTGATCAAAACCATTAACTTCTCCAGTCTCACCATCCCATTCACAGCCAAACATCCTCTGGTAGGTGTGGACACCTGAGAGAGAGACAGAGACAGAGACTGAAGTAAACCAGAGTGAGATCCTAGCACAGTCAGCTATCAGTGGTTGATATCACATCTTTACCACAGAGACACACTGATCCACAGACACCAAAACAGAGGATCTACACCTACTGCTGTTACTGGCTGGATGGAAGCCGCTCACAGCCAAACATAATGTGGACAGTGTGGACGGCTCAGAGAGAGACAGAGAGGCAGAGACTGCTGTAAAACAGAGTGAGATCCTAACACAGTCAGTATCCTCTCTTTACCACAGAGACCAGCAGACAGTTTATCTACACTGTTGAAGGTAGAGGCTTCATGTGAGCTGCAGGAACACACACACACACACACACACACACTGAGGTGGAGTCCTGACTAGCAGACACACACTGAACCTGGTCCTGGAGTTAACATCACATCCACTGAAACCCTGCAGCCAGTGGATCAGTCCCACAATATCCTCTTCCTAGGAGAAACTGCAGAGGCTCACTAGACTGTCCTGAGGCTGGTCTAGAAGCTTTCACTGAAGGAGAGTTTCAGCCTAGGATTAGTCACTAGGCTAGACCTGGTCAGCCAGGACAGTGAGTCTGTTCAGTAGTGTGTTACTACAACTGGTCAGAATAAGGCAGAGACCAGCAGGACCATTATGGAGACTGGGAGGCAGTCTGTCTGTCCTGATTGGTCCATCCATCCATCAATCATTCCATACAACCAACAACTATTTCCACCTGCAGATGTTGGCTTGGTGCCGCCTACTGGGACGGACCAACACACTGTGGTCAGTAGAGTTGTTATCATCAATGTGTTTCTACTGCTGGAGATTAATTATGGGATGGACCAACACACTGTGGTCAGTAGAGTTATTAACATCTAATGTGTTTCTACTGCTGGAGATGTATTATGCGATGGACCAACACACTGTGGTCAGTAGAGTAGAGTTAATATAATCTAACCTGTAGCTCTACTATATATTTATTATGGGATGGACACAGTAGAGTTGGGTGTTAAACTTTTTCAACCTGTGACCTGGATGAGAAATTTAACATCTTGTCCTGTCAGCAGGTTTATTAAAACATGCTGCTAACTGTCATATGGGACCCAGCAGAAGCAGCCTGTGTCCAGTTTACAGTCCTGCTCCGTAGTTTGAGAAACCAGGCAGTAATGTTATTCTATCAGCTGTGTGTTGTGAACCTGTTGTGATAAACAGGTTTCTACAGTAGAGTTATTATGGAGCGACTTATTGTGGGCAGTTCAGTAGAGTTATTCTAATCTAATCTAGTGGAGATAAACTGTTAATAATCTCTGTTGGTTATTATGGGATGGACAGAAACACTGTATCAGTACAGCAGACTAGCATCCAGTAGTCTCAGTCTTAGTAATGTGTGTGTTGAGTCTGTGTGTTTCAGTCAGGTGTGTGAATGAATAAAACCCTCAGTATCAAACAGTTGAATCTGTGTGAATAAAACACTGTTGATGGATGAAGGCTGGCCTGGGATGTGTGTGTGTGTGTGTGTGTGTAAGCGTGTGGGAGTGTGTTTGTGTATTTTTGTGTGTGTGTGTGAGATAAAGTGTGTGTGCGTTTGTGAGAGAGAGTGTGTGTGTTTTCGTAAGAGAGAGGGTGTGTGTGTCTGTGTGTGTGTGTGAGAGAGAAAGAGAGAGAGAGAGAGAGAGAGAGAGAGAGAGAGAGAGAAGAGAGTGTGTGTGTGTGTGTGTGTGTGATGGAAGCTACATCTCTCTGCTACTTTACAACAAATCAGGATGAAAAACATTTCAGCAGTAGAAAGTGAAACATAAACAAACCTCCAGTTTGGTTGAAGCGCTGCTTCAGGATGTCAATGTTGGCTTTGAAGACCTGCTGCTCACCCACACAGATCCCAGTTTGCGTCTCCCAGTACTGTGGAACATCTGCTGTGACTTTGTTCATCCAGTCCTGTTTGGGTTCGTTTCTCTTGGTGTTGCTGTCACAGTGAGTTATCTGAACTCCATCAACAAACCCAACAGACACAAACTCTGGGAAGTTTGGGACTCCAGAGGATGCAGTGTGGAAATACTTCAGGGAGTGAGTCACTGTGGGACAAACAGTTAACAAGGAACTCAGGTTTCTGAATTATAATTTTTTTATTCATTTTTATACTAACAATGTGTGATCGTTTGTCAACTCCCTGAGCACAACAGAGAATTTTGATCTGTTCAATAAATATGGGACAATAAATAAATAAATAAAAACAACTGTGTCTTGAGGAAAGAGTAATATATGGACAGTTTTCATTAATTTTATAAAGGGTTAGTATTCATTCACACAGACACACACACACACACACATTTATACTTGCCAGAAAATTAAGGTTATTTCAATCCAATCCACTATCAATTTTTTGGGAAAATGTCATGTAATATAATGTTGAAATTCATTAATCATTATTTCAAAAACACAGTTTATCCTGTCCTCAAAAACAAATTTATTTTCTTAAGGTCACAAATGATTTTAATAGTAACCCATAATGTGCTTTAATTTCATGCCAGTCGTCATTTTGGCAGAGCAAGCGTCATTTTCTTTTTTTCAATATTCTGGACTGAAACTCATCTACTTTTACGTTTGGTGTTCCTAAAGATATTTACATCTAAATCCTTCATTAATATACAAGAATTATCAATTATTCCTAGGCCACACTCCTCATTATGATATTCGCCTGAAATTTAAACTCACCTAGCATACTGATAAAAAAATATGTATTGCATTTTACATGTTGCATGTTTTTATTGCATCACGATCAGTGTGATCTAATATTCCCAACATATCAAGGTGATGTTTTTATATATAAGTATAAAACAGAGTTGGCAACTTTCAGTAATACATTTGAAATAATGTCAAAATATCATGTAATTTTGCCAATTATGTTAATTGTATTATTTATTCACATTAAATTCATCATATTGGTGATTATCAGTATAGAAGGAAGCTGTTTGGGTTCCGCTGACATTAATATCCATGAACACAGCGCCCTCAAATGGCTTTTGTTGGTTTAGGAAAAATAAATAAATAAATAAAAATACTGAGGGGCGAATTCACAAAGAATGGATTGCGGCCGCTAATAGCACCATGAATTGCGTATCATTTGCAACCGCTATTTGTTCCGTCTCAAGGACCGATTCACAAAAGATATTGCGCTAATGATATGCCAGCGCAAACACGCCCATAACGTGTTACAATTTGCCCCTGTTTTGCATCTGATTGCAATTACCAATGTGGCAAAATATAAATGTTGCCTTTGCGCCAAGAACACAGTAGGCAGGACAATGGCAGAGAGAAAGAGAAAAATGAAATTTTTAGACCGCGAGCTGCAAGTCCTGACGGACGAGGTGCAGAGGCATTCCTCAAAACTTCAGGCAAGAAATTTAACCGGGACAGCGAGAAACCATATTTGGGATTTAATATCCCAGTCTGTCAGTGCTGTTGGTGTTTCAGCATGATTTGAAGCGGAGAACAGAGGAGAAAATATCATTCAATGCCTCACAAGCTTCACAAACAGGCGGAGGTCCACCTCAAGAACAGCATTTAAACAGCACTGACGAAATTGCGAGGTAAACTCTCCAGAACGAACAAGTTCTTGGCCTGGAGGAGGGAACTGACACAGGCGAGTTTGTCATTGCATCTCACTGCATCCCAAAATAAATGAGTTTGAGCAGAGCTGTCCATGGTGTTGAATCTTTAGGCCAAAATAAGTCTCACTGTGCTGACTAGTGAGATAAGTGAAAATATTTTCAGAGTGAGAAACTGAGTTGTATTTAGAGCTGGGCGATATGGACCAAAAATCATATCTCGGTATTTTTAGGCTGAATGGCGATACACAATATATATCTCGGTATTTTCTACGAAGTGGGATAAATGTTCAGTTGTAAGTCAAAGCCACATGTGAGATGTCAGAAGCACTTTTATTGAAACAAGACTGTGATCAAAATAAATATATGATATGGACAAAATCAAATATCACAATATTTTTGACCAAATACCTTGATATCGATATTGCCACAATACTGTAGGGATGACTATTGGTGCTTTCACAAAATATTTACACAATGAGATTTTTGATAAATAATCATCAGTAATGTGGATATAATTACTAAGTGAGTAAAGGCAAATAATAGAACAGCTAGAACAGTCTGGTAAGTTCAAAAAATTACATCACTTTACTGTAATGCAGCCTTTAAAACCAGGAAAAGACAACACTTATGCCATATCACGATATTACAATATCCAGAATCTAAGACGATATCTAGTCTCATATCATGATATCGATATAATATTGATATATTGCCCAGCTCTAGTTGTATTGATTGTTTGATTGTACTGATTTATTTGCTTTTGTTTGTGAAGCAATCTGTGTTAAAGTTCTATAGTAATAATAATATTTTTTTAGGTCACACAAAGGTGGAATTGTTGCAGAGACATTTGCAAGGTCAATTCAATTAAACTCTCAGTTAAATCAACAAGTGATATTAGTGATTTAAGTGACATTCCTTATTAATGCGCTTCAATTACCACCAACTCTCTGAAGACGCTAATAATTTTACTCTAACTGCAATTAGCGCCGATCTTTGTGAATTGGACTGTTTTTTTGCAATGAGGCTGATTTGCATAGAAAGGAGCCAATTTTGCACCAAATGTATGCATATTACCTAATTTAAATACGTGCAAATAGCACAGAGCACGAGACGCTATTTGCGTGGGAGCGTAGTTAGCGGTGCATTTCACCCTTTGCGAGTGCTTTGTGAATTACACGGTTTCTTTTTGTCTTTTTTGCACAGGTTTAGTGTCAGCAAAAGCCGCACAATCCTTTTGTGAATTCGCCCGTCAGTGTTTGAGTGTCTTTTTCTTTGCAGAGCTGTAATTTTATGATATTGTCAAATACATTCATTCATTCATTCATTCATAAATTGCAAGTCAGGTGTAAGAAGTAAACTAAATGTGTCTCTCCTCCTCCATCAGCTCTGATCCCAGTCTTACCCGGGTTGTTGGGCTTGATCACTGCTGGGTCCAGTTTGGTGACGATGTCCTCCTTGACACCAGAGAGCTGAAACACACACTCGTACTTCCCCCAGTCTTCAGGTTTGACTGATGAAACGTCCAGCTGAACGCTCATCTGGAAGGTTCCATCGTGGTTGGGGAGGATCTCTCCGTAGTCCATGAGGTCCTGAAGCTCCTCTCCATCTCTAGTCCAGAACAACATGACTCTGTCAGGGTAGAAACCTGTAGCGTGGCAGCTGACTGGAGAGGAGGGAGTCTTCTGGAGGAGAGACACAGAGGGAAGCACTGGAGAGAGAGAGAGAGAGAGAGAGAGAGAGAGAGAGGAGCAAGAGAAAAAGAGAGAGAGGGTGGGGGGGGGCAGGGAGGGAGGGAGGGGAGGAGAGAGGGAGAAATAGACAAATAAAAGATGAGAGGTAGAGGGAGAGAGAGGAAAGAGAGAGGGGGGAGGGAGAGATAGAAAGACAGAAACAGATATGAGTAAACTCAAAAATCATTACAGTTACATGTACAGAGGGTCCCTATATGTTGGTTCATATCACTGTAATGTTTCTGTACATTAGAAACAGAAGAGACAGATGAACATTGTTGTGTCCATTCAGGTCATGTGGCTCTACCTGTTCTCTGCAGAGTGCTCTTCCCATAGTCCACATACTTCTTCAGCCAATCAATGCAAATCTGGGACAAGAAGTTCTTCTTTTGGGCTAATCTAGCTTTGTCAGTATCCCACTTGTGTTTGGTGATGACAGCCTGTGGTGGCGGAGCAATCCATGTCAGTGTCTTCAGGTCCAATGCTATGAAGTCTTCTCCATCATAACCATACTGATCAAAACCATGAACTTCTCCAGTCTCATCATCCCATTCACAGCCAGTCATCCACTGGTAGGTGTGGACACCTGAGAGAGACAGAGACAGAGACTGAAGTAAACCAGAGTGAGATCCTAGCACAGTCAACTATCAGTGGTTGATATCACATCTTTACCACAGAGACACACTGATCCACAGACACCAAAACAGAGGATCTACACCTACTGCTGTTACTGGCTGGATGGAAGCCGCTCACAGCCAAACATAATGTGTACAGTTCTACAATTTCTTATTTATGTTAATGTTAATATTCAGTTATCTTAAGATTCTATAGAAAATATTCTATTCAATAAATATTGTATACCTCATTATATATTGTTATACCTCATTCTGTTCTGTATAGGTCTACTTATTCTTAGACCAACAGATGGAGCAAACTGTTTTAAAGGAGGGAGGGTTGTAGTGGGAGCACTGGGGTGTCAGGTGTGACTGTGTGGCAAATGGTTTACATGGCTCACGGGTCAGGTAGGAGGGCCCCTTAGCAGAATTTTGCTTAGGGCCCCATGGAGGTCAGGACCGGCTCTGGCCAGGACAGTGAGTCTGTTCAGTAGTGTGTTACTGCAACTGGTCAGAATAAGACCAGCAGGACCATTATGGAGACTGGGAGGCAGTCTGTCTGTCCTGATTGGTCCATCCATCCATCAATCATTCCATACAACCAACAACTATTTCCACCTGCAGATGTTGGCTTGGTGCCGCCTACTGGGACGGACCAACACACTGTGGTCAGTAGAGTTATTATCATCTAATGTGTTTCTACTGCTGGAGATTTATTATGGGATGGACCAACACACTGTGGTCAGTACAGTGGAGTTAATGTAATCTAATCTGTAGTTCTACTCTATATTTATTATGGGATGGACACAGTAGAGTTGGGTGTTAAACTTTTTCAACCTGTGACCTGGATGAGAAATTTAACATCTTGTCCTGTCAGCAGGTTTATTAAAACATGCTGCTAACTGTCATATGGGACCCAGCAGAAGCAGCCTGTGTCCAGTTTACAGTCCTGCTCCGTAGTTTGAGAAACCAGGCAGTAATGTTATTCTATCAGCTGTGTGTTGTGAACCTGTTGTGATAAACAGGTTTCTACAGTAGAGTTATTATGGAGCGACTCACTGTGGGCAGTTCAGTAGCGTTATTATTAGCGTTTTTTATATTATAAATTATTTTAATCTAATCTAGTGAAGATAAACTGTTAAAAATCTCTGTTGGTTATTATGGGATGGACAGAAACACTGTAGCAGTACAGCAGACTAGCATCCAGTCGGCGTATCTGTGTGTGTGTGTGTGTGTGTGTGTGTGTGTGTGTGTGTGTGTGTGTATGATGGAAGCTACATCTCTCTGTGACTTTTAAACAAACCAGGAAGAAATACATTTCAGCAGAATAAAGTAAAACATAAACAAACCTCCAGTTTGGCTGAAGCGCTGCTTCACAGTCTCAAGTTCGGCTTTGAGGAACTGCTGGTCACCCACACAGATCTCAGTTTGTGTCTCCCAGTACTGTGGATCATCTGCTATGACTTTGTTCATCCAGTCCTGTTTGGGCACGACTCTCTCTGTGTTGCTGTCACAGTGACTGATCTGAACTTCATCAACCATCCCAACAGACACAAACTCTGGGAAGTTTGGGACTCCAGAGGATGCAGTGAAGAAATACTTCAGGGAGTGAGTCACTGTGGGACAAACAGTTAACATAAGAAACTCAGGTTTTCATTTACACTTTTTTAAATAAATCTTTATAAGAACAATGTATGATCGGATGAGAATTCCCTGAGCGCAGCAGAAAATTTACATTTCTGTTTGATGACTATGGGACAAATAAATAAATAAAGCAACAGTGTCTTGAGTAATGTACAGACAGTTTTCATTAATTTTGTAAAGGCTTGGTATTCATTAACACAGAATCAAAAGGGATTTATAATTTGCCAGAAATTTAAGGTTATTTCACTCCAAAACACTGTCAAATATATCAATTTTAGGAAAATTTTACCACCTGGAATTCATGAGTCATTATTGTCAACACATCATGCTATTTTGACAACTGTTATTTAATTAAAATATTTCATCATATTAAATACATCATGTCAGTAAGTATCAGTATAGAAGGAAAGTTGACAAAGCTGACATTAATATCTATAATCACAAAATAGTCTCAATATGACACATTGTCAGATGAAATATGAATGATGTGAGAATCAACAGGCTGTAGTAGATAATACATATATTTACATCCATTCTCCATTTAACTTAGCAATATTAGGAAGATTAAAACAAACTTATTCACGGCTTAACCAACACTAAACTCAACAAAGCCAGATGTGAATATGATGCAGCTTAATGTGACATCAGCCTACGCAGTAACTAAATCAAATTTCAGTTACAACAGCTACATGTTCAAAGGAAAGATTTTAAATGTGATCTTACCTGGAGATGCAACATGACAGAAGAGCAGCAACAAAATAAACTCCTTCATCTTGTTTTGATAAATAAGTAGACTACAGTTTAAAGTAATGAATAAATCTTCTGCTGGTTGAAACTTTGCCTCCGGTCTGCAGACCGTTACACAGTCAGCCTCAGGGTCAAGAGTCCAATTCCAGCCAATAGAAATTCAGAAAAGACTGTTGCATCATGGGTTACTAGGCAGAATTGAAGAGCTGAGGTTATTTGAAAGTGAAACTATAGGCTAGGGAGAGAAGACAACGCATTAATTCACAAACGACAGATTTTACAGATTTTGTTGTCTCTCAGTCGTAAATATTCTCAATCTTTTAGCTCGATCTATCATATCATACACTTATGTGACAATGCCAAGAAATGACAAAGATGCAAAGAAATGACAAAGATTGTAGGTAGCTTTTCTTTAGGCTGTTTTCATATCAAATATTACTTTTACTTAATGGAAAACTGAAAATTTGCAGTGGTGGTGTCTTCTTTAGTGGTGACTTGCCCTACAAAAAAATTACAACCAATAAAACCATCATGAATTTCCTGCCCCTCCCATCAACTAAAACCACCAAGCCAAGTTTCTGAAATAACAGATGACTGACCGGTATGTATTTGTATTTTCTCTAATTGCATCAAATTCAAACTACAAGCAGTAGTCACTACAAACATGCAGGCCTACAACTGAGCAGCAGGTTCAAATTCAACTTAGAAGAACTTACAATACATACAATAAATCTATATAACAGACTGAAGTCTAACATAAAGTACATACGAGGGGCTAAATGTCTTCATATATCGTCATTATGTTGCATAGCTTTAGGACATTGTTGCTTTTAACTTTTTTCAAGGCTCAAGTCAATCAGCCGTTTTCCATTGTTGTTTCTTTCTGTGCACCCCTGGGTGCCCATTGCTCTCTGGTAGTTGGTGTTGTCAGAGCCCACTTTGGCTCTCAAGTCTCCAGTTATCTGAAGCATGTTGTGTTGGGGTGCTTTGGAGTTCGTACCAGTTGTCTTTGTCCTCTTCAGCCTCATTTGTTGGTGCACAGCACTGCAGGATGGTTAGTTTGCAGTACTTTGAACTGAGATGTACTCTGATCAACCTCTCTCTCACTGGGTCCCATTCCAGCAAGGCTTTGTCTTTGTCCTTTGACAGGATGATGTCTGCACCGTGTGTGTGGGGGTCTGTGACCTGAATGGAGGATGGTGGATCCATTATAAAGCAAGTCCAGCGACAATCACTTATCCCCAGGAGGTCCAGGTGATGCCTCTTCATCCCACTGAGGACTTGTTCCGTCTTTGAGGCCTCCAACATGGTTCAGACATTCCTCACACCAAGGTGAACCTCGGTTTTTGCAGATGCAATAAACGGAGGAACAACTCTTAATTAGATTTTCAGAAACATTTTATTCATTCAACATGTAAAGTTGAACAAGGGGAACCCTACTCCTTAACCTCCTTCAAAATCTCCCCCTACACACACACACAAACGCAGAAAAACGCAGAATATTTTGCATATGCTTGCCAAATCAGTCATATTCTGTGTAAAATCTGATCCGATATGGTATATGACGCTCAAGCCAAGTCAAGTACATTCTTGTATAGTTCACTGTCAAAGATGAGTGATCTGATGAGGTAATTGCTGGAAAACCTGACATCAAGATGGCTGCTGTTGTGACAAGCTGGGTTGCTCAGCTCTGACAATCCACTAAAAATCTCCTAGAGAAGCTGCCATCCAAGCCTTTAACTAAGCATTTGCTAGTTAGGGTGAAGTGTTGTCGCCAATCTGGGGATAATTTTTGGCAAATGGTGAATCTAGGAGTCACTTATGTGACATGTGCTTTGAAACCAACAAAGTCGGATTACTCAGCAACATAACTTGACCAAAGAATACAGAAAGATGGCAAAGAAGATGGCAGAGGATATGGAAGAAGTGAAAAAGTCATTAAACGTCCTGACAGGAGAGCTAAGTGCTGTAGTTAAACAAAAAGACCTGTTTAAGTTAATTGAGGAAGTGCGGCAACTGAGAGAAGTTATCCGGGAAAAGGACATGAAGATTGAAGAACTACAAAAAAGAGTGGATAATCTGGAGCAATATACAAGAATGGATGATTTGGTGATTACCGGCCTGGTGACAACCCACCGCACCTATGCCAGGGCTGCAGCAGGGGAGAAGGAGGGCGAAGATGCACCATAAGGTGAACTACATACACTGGAACAACAAGTCATTAACTTCTTTCACAGTAAAGACATCTCACTCGACAGCAGAAACATATCAGCCTGTCACACTATTCCTCAGAAACGGAGCAACATCCCAAAGATCCTTCTAAGATTTATAAACCGCAAACACAAAGTGGAGCTGTTAAAGTTAACAAAGAAGCTCAAGGGTACAGGTGTCTATGTAAATGAACACCTCACAAGAAAAAATGCAGAAATTGCACGTGAGGCAAGGTTTTTGAGGAAACAAGAGGATTCAGGATACATGGACAAGGAACTGTAAAGTAATGATCAAACTAAACGGAACACCAGAGCAAGCCAAAGTAATTACAATAAGAGAAATGAAAGACTTGGAGCAATTTAAATGACATTACTACTTGATGTGGTGAAAATGACTCATGAAAAGAAAAGGAAGTAAACTAAAAGAAAAACTAGAAAAATAGAAGATCTTACAGACTTTAAGGCTTTTGAGTCTTATGATTATAAGCCTTATGAGTTAGAAAAAGACATTGATCCTGATGGATACCTATCTGAGAAGCTTAATTTGGACTGTGGATATTACTCTGAAGATGACATCACAGCAACAGATGAACATTTTTCTATGATCCATTTCAACAGTAGGAGTCTCTATAGAAACTTTGCCAAAATCAAAGATTATTTACACCAATTTAAATTTAGTGTTGTAGCAGTTTCAGAGACCTGGTTAGGTAATGACACAAAGGACATTGAATTAGAAGGTTATGATTTATTTCATGAAAACAGGGTCAACAGAAGGGGGGGCGGAGTTGCCCTGTTTGTGAAAAGGGGTTTAAAATGCAAGATTATTCAAGAAATGACAATGTCTGTGGATGCCTTGATGGAATGTGTTACTGTTGAAATCAGAAATGAACAAGCAAAAAATATATTAATTAGCTGCATCTATAGAACTCCTGGATCATGCATTGATGAGTTTAATAGGATAATCTCAGAGTTATATTCCAAGCATAATAGCAAGGGTCTTTTGGTATGTGGGGACTTCAATATTGATTTGTTGAAATCATGTGAGCATTTAAAAACAACAGACTTTATCAACAGTATGTTCAGTTTGGGACTATATCCTTTAATATCAAAACTCAGTAGAATAACTAAGGATAGCGCTACGCTAATTGACAATATTTTTGTTAATATAACTGAGAAGACGGTTAAAAGTGGATTGCTACTGACAAGACATAAGTGATCATTTGCCTGTTTTTGCAGTGTTTGAGCATAAGTTGAAGATGAATAAAGTATGTGATTATAAGTTACAGAGAGTGAGAACACTAGAAACAATCAAGGCCTTTAAAGCTGAACTTGATAATCATGATTGGAAAGAGGTTTATGTTGAAGATACAAATGATTCCTATAATGCATTTCTTGATATATTTATGTCACTGTATGATTATTACTGTCAAGTGAGGAAAATTAAAGTAAAACCTAAAAGTAGGCAGAATTTGTGGATAACAAAAGGTCTGGAAAAAGCTTGTAAAAAGAAAGACCAGTTATACAAAGATTTTATAAAACATCGAACAAAGGAAAAGGAATATAAGTATAAACAATATAGAAATAGATTGACAACCATTATTAGAGAGCAAAAGCAGAATTATTACAGTATATTGCTGGAAAAACATAAAACTAATATTAAAGCCACTAGGAATGTAATTAAAGAGGTGATTGACCAACACAACTTTCAAACGTTACCAACATATATTGTTAAAAATGATAGTTTAAGAGCTGAGAACGTACAAGACATTGCAAATGAATTTAACAATTTTTTTGTTAGTGTGGGTTCTAATCTAGCAAAAGAATTACAACAAAACCAGGTGGCAGTGACAAATGTAGATATAACTACTAATCAAAATTCAATGTTCCTTGGGGCTGTGTGTGAGAGTGATGTTCTAGAAGTGGTCAGGAAATGTAAGAATAAGAGGTCAACAGATTGTAACAATATTGACATGTCACTGATCAAACAAGTGATTCAATGTATAGTTAAGCCTTTGACTTACATCTGCAATAGATCTTTCATAACAGGAACATTTCCGGAGAAAATGAAGCTGGCTAAAGTACTTCCAATCTACAAGAATGGAGATAAGCAGCTGGTAACAAACTACAGGCCCGTCTCATTATTAGATCAATTTTCCAAAATACTAGAAAAACTGTTTGTTAAACAACTGGACAACTTTCTAGAAAAATACAGTATATTAAATGATCAACAGTATGGGTTTCGTAGCAATAGGTCTACATCTTTAGCAGTGATGGATTTTATGGAGAGCATAACAACAGCTGTTGACAACAAAGAAAGTGCTACTGGGATATTTATTGATCTGCGAAAAGCGTTCGACACTATTAATCATTCTTTACTTTTACAGAAGTGTCAATACTATGGGATAAGGGGTGTGGTCAATAGTTGGTTACAAAGCTACTTAAATAACAGATTTCAGTATGTACAAATTAATGGCACCGTATCACTTCAAAAAATGTATCTTGTGGCATCCCCCAAGGTTCTGTTTTGGGACCAAAATTATTTATCCTTTATTTTGAATGATATTTGTAACGTATCTAAACTATTGAAGATGGTTATTTTTGCAGATGATACAAAATTATTCTGCTCAGGACAGGACCTAAATCAGTTAATCTTGAATGTAGAAATGGAATTGAATCATTTAAAAAATTGGTTGACCTTAATAAGTTATTTTTAAATGAAAAGAAAAGAAAATTTATGATTTTTGGATCCTGTGAGAAAAATTCTAATGTAACATTGTGTTTGAATGGAACTGAAATAGAACGAGTTCATGAAACTAAGTTTTTAGGGGTAATAATAGATCACCAGATTTGCTGGAAACCACATATACAGTACATCAAGAGTAAATTATCAAAAACCATTGGTATACTCTATAAAACTAAAACTTTTTTGAAAACAAAGTGTCTGCATATATTGTACTCCTCTCTTGTGATGCTGTACTTATCATATTGCTCGGAAATTTGGGGAAATGCTTGCAAAACATATCTAGACCCAATAGTTAAATTACAAAAAAGGGCGATAAGAATAATAAATAACGCTGGATACCGAGAATCGACCAGTCTGCTTTTTATAAAATCCAAACAATTAAAATTTATGGATATAGTTAGGGTAAAATTGATGGAAATTCTGTTTCAAGTTGTGAATAGGAGCCTCCCCATGAGCATTCAATCCCTCTTCAAATTAAGAAGAGGGCATTATAGTTTAAGAGGTTTGCTTCGGTTTGAAACAAGTAAAATAAGAACCAATGTCAAACAAAGATGTGTTTCAGTTGTCGGGGTAAAACTATGGAATGATCTCAGTGATCAATTCAAGTTAATAAGTACTCTGTCAAAATTTAAAAAATCTTTAAAATGGGAAATTATTAATAAATATTAATTGTGAGACTAATTGAATAATTTATGTGTTTCATTAATATAAGTAATGAATTTGTTTAATTGAATAAAGAATATAATTTACATATTGTTATGGAGGAATGTGAGCATAATGGGGAAAAAAAAAAAAAAAAAATTGTTTGAAAGTGTGTTGAGTTGTTTGATGTAATGTACAGGGTGGGCTAAAAAAAAGCATTGCTTCTGCCCAACCCTTTTTTGGTTATAATAATTTTAATCTCGAGAAATGTACAGTTTTTTTTTAATGTGAACAACCAAAATAAAGTTAATTCATTCACACACACACACAAACACACAAAATATTGATGATGAATTCACAAATCAAAATGCTGTCTGTCAGCATGGTAAAGGAAGTGTCCTCTCTGTTTGTTCTCTCATCATGTGTTTGGTCTCTGGTAGCTGCTGTAGTAATCCCTCTCCACAAAAGCTCTGCAGAAACAGCTGTACAGCAGCATCAGTACTCTGCTGATGTTGTTACTCCTACAGAGGAGGATTTACCTGTACAGAGATGCTGCTGCCAGTTCTGACTGGCACTCAGTTAAGAAAAAACAACCAGCATTTAATAGTAGCAACAATACAGTATGGAGGCAGGGGTGAAGCACAAATGCAGAAAAATGAACCAAGAAGAAGCAACCAGAAATATTCATCTTTGGTGAGTAAATCAATGCAAATTTGAATTTGATTTGTCCCACAACTTTCTGACAGATCCTATGACTTTAAATCTCAATATTCAATGAAACAAGTTTTGTTATGTGCACTTTTGTTGCAAATTAGAAACAAATGCTGCAATTTATCTTGATGCCTCAGTAACTTATTGGAGTTCACCATCCTCTTCTTATTTCCACTGGTCGCCTGTCAAAACAGATTAACAGACAGACAAGGTGAAATGCTACAATAGAACACCTGCTTACTTATCTGTGAGTATTTTGCCAGTACAGCAGTTCTGCACATCTGCACAGAGTAGTTTACATGATGAAGTACTCACTGTGATCAGTTAGGAGATACAACTTCAATGGACAAAGTCTCCGCAGCTAGAAAAAGACGACAAAGTAAAATAATTTAATTTGAAATGAACAGTAATAAAGTAAGAAACAGATCTTGACATGAGAGATTAGTTATTGATTACTAATACCTGGTCCTTTTGTCTTTTAAGTACAAACAATGCAAGCGACAGATCCAAATATCACACATTACAGTACAGCAGATGCCAAAAACAAACAATCAAAGGAAAAACTTACTGTTAGCAGTTCTGAACCCTGAAATACAGACAAGAGGTTACATTATTACTCAATGACAGATTAGAAATAAAGATTAATGAAAGGAAACACAAGACTATGTTACATGTATGCATGCATTGTAAGAAGCACCACACATAAAATATATATGAAGTTATGGAACAATAACACTAAGACTGTCACAAGCATGTATGTTAAATCCTATGCTAGTGGAGTAAAAAACTCTTTGTCCCTCACCATTATTGTTCCTTCTCCAGATGAAGACTCCAGCGATGCAGATTGCCAGGAGGAGCAGCAGTCCTGCAATGACTCCAATGACAAGAGCAGTATTGATCCCTGAAGGAGAACCTGGAACCAAAACAGAGCATTCAGACTTTGTCACATAACACTGGATGGATCAGATTATGTCTGTTTTTTCCATTTAATATTTTAAGTATGGAGTCATGTCATGTGAATCAGACAAACAGACAAAGAGAGACACCTAATGTGTTTTAGTGAACCGACCGGCACGTTTGGTTGCCTTCAATATTCTCATGGAGTTAAAAGTCTGATTGGAACACCATACAGTGCATAGAAACATAGGCTGGAACTTGCAACAGATACCATATATAAAATCTTTACAAAAGTTTAATTTAACCTGTTCATTTGGATATATAACACTGACAAAAACTTCTCATGGAAACGTATGATCTCAAAAGAAGCAAAAAAACAGTATCAATATGACTGACAAAAACCAAACTGAACTGGATGACAGAAACTAAAATGACAACAAAACCACAACAAGGAGAGAAACGATGCGATGCAGTTCGGAAATGTGACTCTCCAAAAACAGAAACGTGTGAACATGCCGCCCCCCTCTGCAGCGAGGGAGGCCAGATGTAAAGAGGTGTGAAGGGGGCTGGGACTGGAGGGAGCCGCAAATTTCTGCCTGTAGCTTCTCCACTAAACAACTAACGGTAAGCTGCTGTGTAGACCAAGCTTTCACCTCCTGGGGGGAGACAGCAGGCTGGGGTGTTTATCTAGTGTTTCCACCGATAATTTTGTCTTACAGCGGTCCAGGAGAAAAACACTATAGCAGTTACTACAGGAGTGAGGACTGAGTTTTTATAGAAACACTGTAGGCGCAGTCATTATAGGAAATGACTGAATGATATTAGAAATGCTATATGCGGCGGCAGGGTGCGATTTGTGAGAGGGGGATATTTTTGGAATGCCTGGTGATATTTTACACAAGGAGGTATGAAAATGAAAAACAATTGAAAACAAAACAAGTGCAAACCCCATCATACAAGTCTTATTGTTTCCCCAAAGAATTCTATCCATATGTCCATATATGTCATATATGAGACACACACACAGAGAGAGAGAGAGAGAGAGAGAGAGAGATTAGGAGAATGCCATGAGAATGTGCCTACCTCCAAGCAAGCGTATGTACACTTTCTGAGTCAGTTGAGGTGAGTGATATAGCTAAAAGAGCAGGATAACATGAAAGAGGGAATTTGTGCAACATTTTATTTTGAGCCTTAAGCGCACCATAGTAGCCTATTAGGTCTCAACAGAGTTAAATATTTATAGATGTGTGCATTAACATCCTTTTTCTGCAAGTGTGATTTCTAGTAAGAGTAAAATAGTAATAGTATAGTAGTAGTAAATAGGTTTCCATATTGTCACCATATCTTACAGTAATGTGGGAATAAGAATAATGCACATCAGATCATAAATCAGGACTACTGGTTTGATCAATCAGGCCATTATGGCTCAAAATATATGGCGGTGCCAGTGCATAATGGCTGTGCTTTGGCTTTTTTTTGGCAATTATTATAGAAATGACTGATTGATTATAGAAACACTATAGGTGCCGTTATTATAGAAATTATTGAATGATCATAGAAATCTCATATGTACGTTGCTTTGGTTAAAAGCATCTGCCAAATGGGAAATTAAGTATGTGTGTGTGTGATAAGTTTACAAGCAGCAGCTGTGTGAGCACTGGTGGGATCAGTCTCTGGTGCGACAGAGAGCATAACGTGACGTGCAGCGGTACAGATCGCTTCAGATCAATTTCTATATACTGACCAACTTTTGATTTTGTGGCTTGTGCTGATATTGTGGCGGAGCGCCAAAAATAAACCTGTGACATGGTAAACAAGCCTGCTGCCATTTCTTTGAACAGACAACAAGAAGCACATGCATTCACCTCTGACCTATGACTAGTTCCTGTTTACTACCCCACCCACCCCTCTGAAAAACCATGAAGGTTCAGGGCTTTCAGAAGTTTGTTTTTGGGCGGTTCTCAGAAGCAGTTCTGAAGAAGCATATCCAAGCTTTTACCCCGGTTGGTCTTGATCTCTGCTCGGTCCAGTTTGGTGACGATGTCCTCCTTGACACCAGAGAGCTGAAACACACACTCGTACTTCCCCCAGTCTTCAGGTTTGACTGATGAAACGTTCAGCTGAACGCTCATCTGGAAGGTTCCATCGTGGTTGGGGAGGATCTCTCCCTTGTCCATGAGGTCCTGAAGCTCCTCTCCATCTCTCCTCCAGAACAACATGCCTCTGTCAGGGTAGAAACCTGTAGCGTGGCAGCTGACTGGAGAGGAGGGAGACTTCTGGAGGACAGACACAGAGGGAAGAACTAGAGGGAGAGAGAGAGCGAGAGAGAGAGAAGGATGGAGGGAGAGAGAGAGGGAGAGAGAGAGAGAGAGAGAGAGGTAAGAGAGAGGAGAGAGAGGGAGAGAGAAAAAAGAAAAAGAGAGGGGGAGGGAGAGAGGGGGGGGACAGAAAGACAAAAAGATTTGTGTAAACTCAAAAAACATTAAAACATTACAGTTATATGTACAGTGGGTCTCTATATGTTGGTTCATATTCACTGTAATGTTTCTGTACATTAGAAACAGAACAGGCGGATGAACATTGTTGTGTCCATGAAACTACACTGCATGAGAAAACATAGGCTGGAACTTGCAATAGATACCATATATACAATCTTTTCAAAAGTTTAATTTAATCTGTTCATTTGGATATATAAAACTGACAAAAACTTCTCATGGAAACTTCTGATCTCAAAAGAAACAAAAAAAATATGAATATGACTGACAAAAACCAAACTGAACTGGATGACAGAAACTAAAATGACAAGAAAATCACAACAAGGAGAGAAATGGTCCAGTACAACAAAAAAAAAAAAATGTATTCATAGCTACTCTACTAGAGGGAGCTCCACAGATTTTGTTCCTCCCAGATTTAAGACTAACCTGGGAAAGGAAACTTTTTTTTATATCAGCAGTAAATTTGTGGAATAGACTGCCAAGTAACATTGAGACAATTAAAGGTCTAGGAGGTTTCAAATGTGCGCTCAAGAAATGGCTCACAGGCCAATAGGATTATTTTTTGATTGATAATCGGTATTTGTTGTATTTTTAAAATATATGTATTGCTGTATTTACATATAATTGATGTTGAACAAGAACGGCACTCAGTGTTTGAGTGTCTTTTTCTTTGCAGGGCTGTAATTTTATGAAATTGTCAAATAAATGAATTCATTCATGCACTGCAAGTCAGGTGTCAGAAGTAAACTAAATGTGTCTCTCCTCCTCCATCACCTCTGATCCCAGTCTTACCCCGGTTGTTGGTCTTGATCTCTGCTCGGTCCAGTTTGGTGACGATGTCCTCCTTGACACCAGAGAGCTGAAACACACACTCGTACTTCCCCCAGTCTTCAGGTTTGACTGATGAAACGCTCAGCTGAACGCTCATCTGGAAGGTTCCATCTTGGTTGGGGAGGATCTCTCCCTGGTCCATGTGGTCCTGAAGCTCCTCTCCATCTCTCCTCCAGAACAACATGCCTCTGGCAGGGTAGAAACCTGTAGCGTGGCAACTGATTGGAGATGAGGGAGACTTCTGAAGGAGAGACACAGAGGGAAGCACTGGAGAGAGAGAGAGAGAGAGAGAGAGAGAGAGAGAGAGAGAGAGAGAGAGAGAGAGAGAGAGAGAGAGAGAGAGAGAGAGAGAGAGAGAGAGAGAGAGAGAGAGAGAGAGAGAGAGAGAGAGAGAGAGAAGGATGGAGGGAGAGAGAGAGGGAGAGAGAGAGAGGTAAAGAAAGGTAGAGAGGGAGAGAGAGAAAAAAGAAAAAGAGGGGGGAGGGAGAGAGAGGGGGGGACAGAAAGACAAAAAGATTTCTGTAAACTCAAAAAACATTAAATCATTACAGTTAAATGTACAGTGGGTCTCTATATGTTGGTTCATATTCACTGTAATGTTTCTGTACATTAGAAACAGAACAGGAAGATGAACATTGTTGTGTCCATGAAACTACACTGCATGAGAAAACATAGGCTGGAACTTGCAATAGATACCATATATACAATCTTTTCAAAAGTTTTATTTAATCTGTTCATTTGGATATATAAAACTGACAAAAACTTCTCATAGAAACTTCTGATCTCAAAAGAAACAAAAAAAATATGAATATGACTGACAAAAACCAAACTGAACTGGATGACAGAAACTAAAATGACAAGAAAACCACAACAAGGAGAGAAATGGTCCAGTACAACAACAAAAAAATGTATTCATAGCTACTCTACTAGAGGGAGCTCCACAGATTTTGTTCCTCCCAGATTTAAGACTAACCTGGGAAAGGAAACTTTTTTTATATCAGCAGTAAGTTTGTGGAATAGATTGCCAAGTAACATTGAGACAATTAAAGGTCTAGGAGGTTTCAAATGTGCGCTCAAGAAATGGCTCACAGGCCAATAGGATTAGTTTTTGTTTGATAATCGGTATTTGTTGTATTTTTAAAATGAATGTATTGCTGTATTTACATATAATTGATGTTGAACAAGAACGGCACTCAGTGTTTGAGTGTCTTTTTCTTTGCAGGGCTGTAATTTTATGAAATTGTCAAATAAATGAATTCATTCATGCACTGCAAGTCAGGTGTCAGAAGTAAACTAAATGTGTCTCTCCTCCTCCATCACCTCTGATCCCAGTCTTACCCCGGTTGTTGGTCTTGATCACTGGTGGGTCCAGTTTGGTGACGATGTCCTCCTTGACACCAGAGAGCTGGAACACACACTCGTACTTCCCCCAGTCTTCAGGTTTGACTGATGAAACGTTCAGCTGAACGCTCATCTGGAAGGTTCCATCGTGGTTGGGGAGGATCTCTCCCTGGTCCATGAGGTCCTGAAGCTCCTCTCCATCTCTCCTCCAGAACAACATGCCTCTGTCAGGGTAGAAACCTGTAGCGTGGCAGCTGACTGGAGAGGAGGGAGACTTCTGGAGGAGAGACACCGAGGGAAGAACTGGAGAGAGAGAGAGAGAGAGAGAGAGAAGGATGGAGGGAGAGAGAGAGGGAGAGAGAGGGGGATAGAGAGAGAGAGAGAGAGAGAGAGAGAGGAAAGAAAGGTAGAGAGGGAGAGAGAGAAAAAAGAAAAAGAGAGAGGGGGGAGGGAGAGAGAGGGGGGACAGAAAGACAAAAAGATTTGTGTCAACTCAAAAAACATTAAAACATTACAGTTATATGTACAGTGGGTCTCTATATGTTGGTTCATATTCACTGTAATGTTTCTGTACATTAGAAACAGAACACGCAGATGAACATTGTTGTGTCCATGAAGCTACACTGCATGAGAAAACATAGGCTTGAACTTGCAATAGATACCATATATACAATCTTTTCAAAAGTTTAATTTAATCTGTTCATTTGGATAT
This sequence comes from Centroberyx affinis, assembly GCF_046629955.1. Classification (NCBI taxonomy): domain Eukaryota; kingdom Metazoa; phylum Chordata; class Actinopteri; order Beryciformes; family Berycidae; genus Centroberyx; species Centroberyx affinis. Next base: position 41,777 of record NW_027280500.1, on the reverse strand, counting down.
ATAAAACTGACAAAAACTTCTCATGGAAACTTCTGATCTCAAAAGAAACAAAAAAAATATCAATATGACTGACAAAAACCAAACTGAACTGGATGACAGAAAACTAAAATGACAAGAAAACCACAACAAGGAGAGAGAAACGGTCCAGTACAACAAAAACAAAATGTATTCATAGCTACTCTACTAGAGGGAGCTCCACAGATTTTGTTCCTCCCAGATTTAAGCCTAACCTGGGAAAGGAAACTTTTATATATCAGCAGTAAGTTTGTGGAATGCAAACGTGGGACAAATAGTTCTTACTGTATGCTAATCTAGCTTTGTCATTATCCCACTTGTGTTTGGTGATGACAGCCTGTGGTACCGGAGCGATCCATGTCAGTGTCCTCAGGTCAAATGCTATGAAGTCTTCTCCATCATAACCAAACTGATCAAAACCATTAACATCTCCAGTCTCATCATCCCATGCACAGCCAAACATCCTCTGGTAGGTGTGGACACCTGAGAGAGAGACAGAGACAGGGACTGAAGTAAACCAGAGTGAGATCCTAGCACAGTCAACTATCAGTGGTTGATATCACATCTTTACCACAGAGACACACTGATCCACAGACACCAAAACAGAGGATCTACACCTACTGCTGTTACTGGCTGGATGGAAGCCGCTCACAGCCAAACATAATGTGGACAGTGTGGACGGCTCAGAGAGAGACAGAGAGGCAGAGACTGCTGTAAAACAGAGTGAGATCCTAACACAGTCAGTATCCTCTCTTTACCACAGAGACCAACAGACAGTTTATCTACACTGTTGAAGGTAGGGGCTTCATGTGAGCTGAAGGAACACACACACACACACACACACACACACACACACACACACACACACTGAGGTGGAGTCCTGACTAGCAGACACACATTGAACCTGGTCCTGGAGTTAACATCACATCCACTGAAACCCTGCAGCCAGTGGATCAGTCCCACAATATCCTCTTCCTAGGAGAAACTACAGAAGCTCACTAGACTGTCCTGAGGCTGGTCTAGAAGCTTCCACTGAAGGAGAGTTTCAGCCTAGGATTAGTCACTAGGCTAGACCTGGTCAGCCAAGACCAGAGCCGGGCGGTCCTATACACTCACTACGCAAGTTGCATAGGGCCCCGCAAATTACGCAACGGCCTCGCCTCCCCCTCGTGTCAAAGCGTGTGTCAATGTTTACAACTTCGATGAGAGGATGAAGCAGAACTATCCTTCTGGTCACGAAAAGAGGAAAAAAAAACCTCATGAGAGTGAATTGCGGGAACAGCAATCAGGTAAACTTGTGTTCTCTCCTCTCCAAGTTTGATGTCGGCAAATAACAGTAATGTTAAGTTGATGTGCTAGCTTGCAGTGCATCTCTCTCTAGTCTGTCTTGCTAACCTGGCTGGGCAGTGCATCTCTTATGTTTTATTACGTTTGATAAACGCCAACGGGCAGCGGTGTTTATGGACTGCAGCTCAGAAAAAATAACTGCGTCGCGCGTGAACATGCGTTGATATGCACGTGCATAGGAGGGTTGTAGTGGGAGCACTGGGGTGTCAGGTGTGACTGTGGCAAATGGTTTACATTGCTCATGGGTCAGGTAGGAGGGCCCCTTAGCAGAATTTTGTTTTGACCTCCCTGGGGGGGAGGTCAGGACCAGCTCTGGCCAGGACAGTGAGTCTGTTCAGTAGTGTGTTACTACAACTGGTCAGAATAAGGCAGAGACCAGCAGGACCATTATGGAGACTGGGAGGCAGTCTGTCTGTCCTGATTGGTCCATCCATCCATCAATCATTCCATACAACCAACAACTATTTCCACCTGCAGATGTTGGCTTGGTGCCGCCGACTGGGACGGACCAACACACTATGGTCAGCAGAGTTATTATCATCTAATGTGTTTCTAGTGCCGGAGATTTATTATGGGATGGACCAACACATTGTGTTCAGTAGAGTTATTATCATCTAATGTGTTTCTACTGCTGGAGATTTATTATGGGATGGACCAACACACTGTGGTCAGTAGAGTTATTATCATCTGATGTGTTTCTACTGCTGGAGATTTATTATGGGATGGACCAACACACTGTGGTCAGTACAGTAGAGTTAATGTAATCTAATCTGTAGTTCTACTATATATTTATTATGGGATGGACACAGTAGAGTTGGGTGTTAACCCTGTGACCTGGATGAGAAATTTTACATCTTGTCCTGTCAGCAGGTTTATTAAAACATACTGCTAACTGTCATATGGGACCCAGCAGAAGCACCCTGTGTCCAGTTTACAGGCCTGCTCCGTAGTTTGAGAAACCAGGCAGTAATGTTATTCTATCAGCTGTGTGTTGTGAAACTGTTGTGATAAACAGGTTTCTACAGTAGAGTTATTATGGAGCGACTCACTGTGGGCAGTTCAGTAGCGTTATTATTAGCGTTTTTTATATTATAAATTATTTTAATCTAATCTAGTGAAGATAAACTGTTAAAAGTCTCTGTTGGTTATTATGGGATGGACAGAAACACTGTAGCAGTACAGCAGACTAGCATCCAGTCGGCGTATCTGTGTGTGTGTGTGTGTGTGTGTGTGTGTGTGTGTATGATGGAAGCTACATCTCTCTGTGACTTTTAAACAAACCAGGAAGAAATACATTTCAGCAGAATAAAGTGAAACATAAACAAACCTCCAGTTTGGCTGAAGCGCTGCTTCACAGTCTCAAGTTCGGCTTTGAGGAACTGCTGGTCACCCACACAGATCCCAGTTTGTGTCTCCCAGTACTGTGGATCATCTGCTATGACTTTGTTCATCCAGTCCTGTTTGGGTTCTGCTCTCTTGGTGTTGCTGTCACAGTGACTGATCTGAACTTCATCAACCAACCCAACAGACACAAACTCTGGGAAGTTTGGGACTCCAGAGGATGCAGTGAAGAAATACTTCAGGGAGTGAGTCACTGTGGGACAAACAGTTAACGTAAGAAACTCAGGTTTTCATTTACATTTTTTAAAATAAATCTTTATAACAACAATGTATGATTGGTTGAAAATTCCCTAAGCACAGCAGAGAATTTACATTTCTGTTTGATGACTATGGGACAAATATATAAATAAAGCAACAGTGTCTTGAGTAATGTACAGACAGTTTTCATTCATTTTGTAAAGGCTTGGTATTCATTAACACTGAATCAAAAGGGATTTATAATTTGCCAGAAATTGAAGGTTATTTCACTCCAAAACACTGTCAAACATATACATTTTTGGAAAATTTTACGACCTGGAATTCATGAGTCATTATTGTCAACACATCATGCTATTTTGACAACTGTTATTTAATTAAAATATTTAATCATATTAAATACATCATGTCAATAAGTATCAGTATAGAAGGAAAGTTGACAAAGCTGAAATTAATATCTATAATAACAAAATAGTCTAAATATGATGTTGGTAAGTGGACACATTGTCAGATGAAATATGAATGATGTGAGAATCAGGCTGTAGTAGATAATACATATATTTACATCCATTCTCCTTTTAACTTAGCAATATTAGGAAGGTTAAAACAAACTTATTCACGGCTTAACCAACACTAAACTCAACAAAGCCGGATGTGAATATACTGCAGCTTAATGTGACATCAGCCTACACAGGAACTAAATCAAATTTCAGTTATAACAACTTCATGTTCAAAGGAAAGATTTTAAATGTGATCTTACCTGGAGATGCAACATGACAGAAGAGCAGCAACAAAATAAACTCCTTCATCTTGTTTTGATAAATAAGTAGACTACAGTTTAAAGTAATGAATAAATCTTCCGCTGGTTGAAACATCCCCTCAGGTCCGCAGACAGTTACAGTGTGTCTCAATTCAGGGGCTGCATCCTTCTTCTTCCAATTCCAGCCAATAGAAATTCAGAAAAGATTGTTACATCATACTAGGCAGAATTGAAGCGCTGCGGTTGTTATTTGAAAGTGAAACTATAGGCTAGGGAGAGAAGACAATGCATTACTTCACACACGACAGATTTCACAGATTTTTTGTCTCTCAGTCACACTGAATTTGTTTTTAGCTCGATCTATCATATCTTATTTGACAATTAATGCCAAGAAATGACAAAGATTGTAGGTAGCTCTTCTTTAGGCTGTTTTCATATCAAATATTACTTTTACTTAATGGAAAAACTGAAAATTTGCAGTGGTGGTGTCTTCTTTAGTGGTGACTTGCCCTACATAAAAATTACAACCAATAAAACCATCATGAATTTCCTGCCCCTCCCATCAACTGAAACCACCCAGCCAAGTTTCTGAAATAACAGATGACTGCAAAAAGCAACTCTGATGCCTCTTCATCCCACTGAAGACTTGTTCCGTCTTTGAAGCCTCCAACGTGGTTCGGACATTCCTCGCACCAAGGTGAACCTCGGTTTTTGCAGAGAAATAAGCAGTGGAACTGCTCTTAATTAGGTTTTCAGAAACATTTTATTCATTCAACAATGTATAGTTGAACAAGGGGAACCATACTCCTTAACCTACTTCATAATCTCCCCCTACACACACACACAAGATATTGTTCATGAACTGACAAACCAAAATGCTGTGTCTGTCAGCATGGTAAAGGAAGTGTCCTCTCTGTTTGTTCTCTCATCATGTGTTTGGTCTCTGGTAGCTGCTGTAGTAATCCCTCTCCACAAAAGCTCTACAGAAACAGCTGTACAGCAGCATCAGTACTCTGCTGATGTTGTTACTCCTACAGAGGAGGATTTACCTGTACAGTGATGCTGCTGCCAGTTCTGACTGGCACTCAGTTAAGAAAAAAAACAACCTGCATTTAATAGTAGCAACAATACAGTGAAGCACAAATGCAGAAAATGAACTGAGTATTATGAACTGAATATTTTTCTTTGCTGAGTAAATAAACGCAAATTTGTCCAATTTGCTTTGTCCCACAACTTTCTGACAGATTCCATGACTTGAATCTCAATATTCACAATAAAACAAGTTTTGTTAATGTGCACTTTGTTGCAAATTAGAAACAACTGCTGCAATTATCTTGATGCCGCTGTAATTTATTGGAGTTCACCGTCCTCTTCTTATCGAAGGCGGGACCGCTCAGGTCGACGACGCAGCTGGAGGGCAGGGAATGCAGCTGACACCAGAAGATTAGGCTGCGGGTCGGGGGCAGGCTGCGAGATCAGCTTCCAGTGACAGGAGTACAGGACCGGAGTCTGGCGGCAGGAGTGCCGGACCGGAAGCCAGAGACTGGAAAGCACTACTGGAGGCCGGAGACTGGAGTACACGATCGGAGGACAGAGACTGGAGTGCAGGACCGGACACTGGAGGCTGGAGTGCAGGACCGGAGTCCGGCGGCTAGAGTGCAGGATCGGAAACTGGAGGCTGGAGCGCAGGACTGGAGTCCGGTGGCTGGAGACGGCTGTCTGAGGCGGCCGACGCGGAATGGCAGGGCGTCGGCAGATGCGGCCGACGACTGGGGATCTGGCTGAAGAGCAGGCTGTGTCAACTGGGAGCCTGGCAGGCGAGCCGGTGAAGGCAGGGAAACAGGGATTTGCTAACACACAGCCCCAGGAAACTGCAGCAGAACAGGAACTGAAGTTTGCAACTCAGGAACAGAAGGCTTCTGCAGTACAGGAACAGAAGGCTTTTGCAGCTCAGGAACAGGAGATTGCCGCAGCCCAACAGGAACAGGAACAGGAGATTGCCGCGGCCCGACAGGAACAAGAGATTGCCGTGGCCCAACAGGAACAGGAACAGGAGATTGCCGCAGCGCAGTGACAGGAACTGACTGGACCTCAGTCGTGGCGTTGGGCAGCGGAGACTCTGTGACGCTGGACTGCTCAGAGAGTCAGTGGCGTCGGGAGCCACGGGGACCTTGGTGCCTCCATGGTTCCCCGGGAAGAAGGAAAGGCGAGTCCCCTCAAAGGGCGACCGCTGGGCGTCAGGGCGGCTCCCCAGATGATCCGAGGTAGAAACCAGGGGTTCCGGGAATGCCGGGTCAGGAGAGGCAGGTTTTAGGCTCAGGCTGGTGGCTAGCAGGCTGGAGGCTAGCAAACCGGGAGACAGGCTGGTGGCTAGCAGGACCAAAACTAGCAGACTGGGACTTGGGCTGGTACCTCGGCTGCTGCTGGGGCTTGGGCTGGTAGCTAGGCTGCTGGCTAGCTGACAAGGCTGCTTGCCGGGCAATGTATGCAAACAGGGTCATGGTCTCTAACCCAGTTGCAGAGGGAGGGGATGTGTCTGCTGGGTTCATGTCAGGCCCGATCATACTGTCACGAATCTAGGCTGAACCCAAATGCAGAACACACAGACAGGAGGCAGAGAGTAAATACAAGGACAGTTTATTAACGTGGCTGGAAGTGGTAAACCTGGAGCAGGTGAGTCGTGAAGCTGGGCCAAGGCAGGACAGGGAAAGTGCAGAGAGTCAGGCTGAGCAGGTTCCAGATAGCGGGGATCCAATGAGGGAGACAGACCTGGCAGGAAGACTGGAGTCTGGCTGAGGACTTGGCATGACAAAGCGTATGATCCGGCGGAGAGTGGATGGCAGACTGGGGTTTATCAAGTGTGGGCTGAAGGGAAGCAGATGAGCAGACGGTGACGAGTGATAGGATTCAGTTGTGCAGGATGAGCTGAGCTGGGAGCCAGGAGAACAGGGAAGGGAGACCACGCCCACACACACACAAAGCATGGACAGGGAAAGAGACAGGGTGCATCCCAAGTCTCTTATTTGATATTTCCTCGATCCTCGATCCTCGATCCTCGCTTGAACCGGAAGTCGTTCTGGTCCGTCATTTTGTAGGTCGTCCCAAAGCTCTTATTTCTGCTCCGAGGAGGGAGGAGGGATCTCTGAGGAGCCATGAGCGAGGAGACACGAGAGCAGCTTTCCCGGAAGACTTTCAGCTGAACGCCATGACGTCAATTCCCCGCCCCTACATCTGGCAAATTTGAACGAGATGGCAGAGAAACAGTACAAGTGTAAATGCCTGTTATTTTATGCTTTTTGATATATAACGTTAATGCAAGAACATGGGGAACCTAAATTAGGTTTATTTAATCCACAACCCGTTTTGTCATGCAGAAACGGACGTCGCTTCACATGACGCTTCAGAGGAAAGGACATCTCATTTCTCTAAAAACATATTTCCTTGTTTCCTCTCTCCTCACGTGGAAAAGACGCAAGTGAGGGAAGAGACTTGGGGTGCACCCACAGACAGGAGAGCACTAGGAACACAGGAAAGGGGAAACACAAGTACTCACTGTGATCAGGTAGGAGATGCAGCTTCGGCAGATTAAGTCTCCAAAACTACAAAAAGACAACAAAGTAAAAAACTAAAAATTGAAATGAACAGCAATATTATAAGAAACAGAACTGTACATGAGAGATTAGTGCTTGATTACTAATGCCTGGCCGTCTGCCTTGTCTTTTAAGTACAAACCATGGAAGCAACAGATATTACACATTACAGTACATGCCAAAATGTTAGCAGGTCTGAAACCTGAAATACAGACAAGAGGTTACATTACTCTGACAGATTAGGATTTAAGATTCATGAAAGGAAACAAAGAGAAAATTAAGTTACATATATGCATTACTATTACTATATATGTCAACTAAATGTTTCTGTTAACTATATAACTATATATTAAGTTAAGGAACAATAACATTAAGACAGGCACAAGAATGTATGTTAAAATCCAACAGTGGAGTACAAATGGCTTTATGATAAGTAAAAAAAAAAACTCTTCGTCCCTCACCATTATTGTTCATTCTCCAGATGAAGACTGAGACTCCAGCGATGCAGATTGCCAGGAGGAGCAGCAGTCCTGCTACAACTCTAATGACAAGAGCAGTATTGATCCCTGAAGGAGAACCTGGAACCAAAACAGAGCATTCAGACTTTGTCACATAACACTGGATGGATCAGATTATGTTTTTGTTCCACTTCAGTATTTTAAGTATAGAGATGAGGTCATGTGAATCAGACAAACAATAGAGACACCTAATGTGTTTTAGTGAACTGACCGGCACGATTGGTTGCCTTCAATATTCTCATGGAGTCAAAAACTGTCTGGTTGCCCAAATGGTGGTATGGTAAACAAGACTCAGCCCAAATTTACCCCGAAGGAGGAACGAACTATGGAGCTATCAGGGAACACCATGCAGTACATAAAAACTACACTGCATGAGAAAACATAGGCTGGAACTTGCAATAGATGCCATATATACAATTTTTTTTAAAAGTTTAATCTGTTCATTTGGATATATAAAACTGACAAAAAACTTCTCATGGAAACTTCTGACCTCAAAAGAAACAAAAACAATATCAATATGACTGAGAAAAAAGAAAACTGAACGACAGAAACTAAAATGAACAAACCACAACAACAAAAACAAAATGTATTCATAGCTACTCTACTAGAGGGAGCTCCACAGATTTTGTTCCTCCCAGATTTAAGACTAACCTGGGAAAGGAAACTTTTTTTATATGCAGCAGTAAGTTTGTGGAATAGGTTTCCAAGTAATATTAAGACAATTAAAGGTCTAGGAGGTTTCAAATGTGCGCTCAAGAAATGTCTCAGAGGCCAATAGGATTATTTTTTGTTTCAAATGAACAGCAATATTATAAGAAACAGAACTGTTCATGAGAGATTAGTGATTGATTACTAATGCCTGGCCTTTTGCCTTGTCTTTTAAGTACAATCCATGGAAGCAACATATATTGCACATTACAGTACATGCCAAAAAAAAAAAGTTTTATTTTTGAAGGAAGAAAACTTACTATTAGCAGGTCTGAACCCTGGAAAACAGACAAGAGGTTACATTACTCTGACAGATTAGGATTTAAGAAAATTAAGTTACATATATGCATTACTATTACTATATGTGTCAACTAAATGTTTCTGTTAAGATAATATTTAAATTTTATGGACATTGCAGCATGACCAGAAGCACCACACATTAACTATATATTAAGTTAAGGAACAATAACATTAAGACAGGCACAAGAATGTATGCTAAAATCCAACAGTGGAGTACAAATGGCTTCAAGATGAGTAAAAAAAACTCCTTGTCCCTCACCATTATTGTTCCTTCTCCAGATGAAGACTCCAGCGATGCAGATTGCCAGGAGGAGCAGCAGTCCTGCACTGACTCCAATGACAAGAGCAATATTGATCCCTGAAGGAGAACATGGAACCAAAACAGAGCATTCAGACTTTGTCACATAACATTGGATGGATCAGATTATTTGTTCCACTATTTTAAGTATAGAGAGGAGGTCATGTGAATCAGACAAACAAGAGAGACACCTAATGTGTTTTAATGAACTGACCGGCATGTTTGGTTGCCTTCAATATTCTCATGGAGTTAAAAACTGTCTGTCTGGTTTCCTAAATGGTGGGATGGTAAACAAGACTCAGCCCAAATTTACCCCCAAGGAGGAGTAAACTATGGAGCTATCTGGGAACACCATACAGTACATAGAAATTACACTGCATGAGTAAAAAGACTGGATGTTTTAATAGATACCATATATACAGTTGTTTTAAAAGTTTAATCTGTTCATTTGAATATATAAAACTGATAAAAAAAAAAAAAAAATGAAAAAAACTGAACTGGATCACAGAAACTAAAATGACAACAAAACCACAACAAGCAGAGAAACGGTCCAGTACAGAACAACAAAAAGAAAACACATTAATTACAAGTCAGTTAAACTAAATGTGTCTCTCCACCTCCATCAGCTCTGATCCCAGTCTTACCTGGGTTGTTGGTCTTGATCACTGCTGGGTCCAGTTTGGTGACGATGTCTTTCTTGACACCAGAGAGCTGAAACACACACTCGTACTTCCCCCAGTCTTCAGGTTTGACTGATGAAACGTCCAGCTGAACGCTCGTCTGGAAGGTTCCATCGTGGTTGGGGAAACTCTCTCCCTGGTCCATGAGGTCCTGAACCTCCTCTCCATCTCTAGTCCAGAACAACATGCCTTTGTCAGGGTAGAAACCTGTAGCGTGGCAGCTGACTGGAGAGGAGGGAGACTTCTGGAGGAGAGACACCAACGGAAGAACTGGAGAGAGAAAGAGAGGGAGAGAGGGGAGAAAGAGAGAGAGAGAGAGAGAGGAAGGGGGGTGGGGAGAGAGAGAGAGAAATAGACAAAGACAGAAACAGGTGGGAGTGAGGGGGCAGGGATAGAGGGAGATAGACAGAATGATGTGTGTAAACTCAAAAATCATTACAGTTACATGTACAGTGGGTCTCTATATGTTGGTTCATATTCACTGTAATGTTACTGTACATTAGAAACAGAAGAGACAGATAAACATTGTTGTTGTGTTCATAACTCTACCTGTTCTCTGCAGAGTGCTCTTCCCATAGTCCAAATACTTCTTCAGCCGATCAATGCACTCCTTGGTGTAGAAGTTCTGTAAGTATGCTAATCTAGCTTTGTCATTATCCCACTTGTGTTTGGTAATGACAGCTTGTGGTGTTGAAGCGATCCATGTCCATGTCTTCATAACCAATACTATGAAGTCTTCTCCATCATAACCATACTGCTTAAGACCATTAACATCTCCAGTCTCATCATCCCATTCACAGCCATACATCTTCTGGTAAATGTGGACACCTGAAAGAGAGAGAGAGAGAGAGAGAGAGAGAGAGAGAGAGAGTGAGATCCTAGCACAGTCAACTATCAGTGGTTGATATCACATCTTTACCACAGAGACACACTGATCCACAGACACCAAAACAGAGGATCTACACCTACTGCTGTTACTGGCTGGATGGAAGCCGCTCACAGCCAAACATAATGTGGACAGTGTGGACGGCTCAGAGAGAGACAGAGAGGCAGAGACTGCTGTAAAACAGAGTGAGATCCTAACACAGTCAGTATCCTCTCTTTACCACAGAGACCAACAGACAGTTTATCTACACTGTTGAAGGTAGTGGCTTCACGTGAGCTGCAGGAGCACACACACACACACACACACACACTGAGGTGGAGTCCTGACTAGCAGACACACACTGGACCTGGTCCTGGAGTTAACATCACATCCACTGAAACCCTGCAGCCAGTGGATCCGTCCCACAATATCCTCTTCCTAGGAGAAACTACAGAAGCTCACTAGACTGTCCTGAGGCTGGTCTAGAAGCTTCCACTGAAGGAGAGTTTCAGCCTAGGATTAGTCACTAGGCTAGACCTGGTCAGCCAGGACAGTGAGTCTGTTCAGTAGTGTGTTACTACAACTGGTCAGAATAAGGCAGAGACCAGCAGGACCATTATGGAGACTGGGAGGCAGTCTGTCTGTCCTGATTGGTCCATCCATCCATCAATCATTCCATACAACCAACAACTATTTCCACCTGCAGATGTTGGCTTGGTGCCTCCTACTGGGACGGACCAACACACTGTGGTCAGCAGAGTTATTATCATCTAATGTGTTTCTACTGCTGGAGATTTATTATGGGATGGACCAACACACTGTGGTCAGCACAGCAGAGTTAATGTAATCTAACCTATAGTTCTACTATATATTTATTATGGGATGGACACAGTAGAGTTGGTTATTAACCTTTTTCAACCTGTGACCTGGATGAGAAATTTAACATCTTGTCCTGTCAGCAGGTTTATTAAAACATACTGCTAACTGTCATATGGGACCCAGCAGAAGCAGCCTGTGTCCAGTTTACAGTCCTGCTCCGTAGTTTGAGAAACCAGGCAGTAATGTTATTCTATCAGCTGTGTGTTGTGAAACTGTTGTGATAAACAGGTTTCTACTGTAGAGTTATTATGGAGCAACTTACTGTGGGCAGGTAGAGTTATTCTAATCTAATCTAGTGGAGATAAACTGTTAATAATCTCTGTTGGTTATTATGGGATGGACAGAAACGCTGTATCAGTACAGCAGATTAGCATCCAGTCAGCGTATCTGTGTGTGTGTGTGTGTGTATGTGTGTTTATGATGGAAGCTACATGTGTGTTTCCGTAAGAGAGAGGGGGTGTGTGTTTGTGTGTGTGTGTGAGAGAAAGAGAGAAATAGTGAGAGAGAGAGACAGAGAGAGAGTGTGTGTGTGTATGATGGAAGCTACATCTCTCTGTTACTTTACAGCAAACCAGGATGAAAAACATTTCAGCAGAATAAAGTGAAACCTAAACAAACCTCCAGTTTGGTTGAAGCGCTGCGTCAGAGTCTCAAGTTCGGCTTTGTGGACCAGCTGGAAGCCCACACATCTCGCAGTGTACCACTCCAAGTGCTGTGGATCATCTGCTATGAGTTTGCTCATCCAGTCCTGTTTGGGTTCTACTTTCTTGATGTTGCTGTCATAGTGAACCATCTGAACTTCATCAACCGACGCATCAGCCACAAACTCTGGGAAGTTTGAGACTCCAGAGGATGCAGTGAAGAAATACTTCAGGGAGTGAGTCACTGTGGGACAAACAGTTAAAATAAGGAACTCAGGTTTTGAGTTACACTTTTTTAAAGAAATCTTTATAACAACAATGTATGATCGGTTGAAAATTCCCTGAGCACAGCAGAGAATTTACGTTTCTGTTTAATGACTATGGGAAAAATAAATAAATACAGCAACATTGTCTTGAGTAATGTACAGACAGTTTTCATTCATTTTGTAAAGGCTTGGTATTCATTTACACAGAATCAAAAGGGATTTATAATTTGCCAGAAATTTAAGGTTATTTCACTCCAAAACGCTGTCAAATATATCAATTTGCTGAAAATTTTACGACCTGGAATTCATGAGTCATTATTGTCAACACATCATGCTATTTTGACAACTGTTATTTAATTAAAATATTTCATCATATTAAATACATCATGTCCATAAGTATCAGTATAGAAGGAAAGTTGACAAAGCTGACATTAATATCTATAATCACAAAACAGTCTCAATATGCTGTTGGTAAGTGGACACATTGTCAGATGAAATCTATTAAAGAATCAACAGGCTATAGTAAACATATATTTACATCCATTCTCCATTTAACTTAGCAATATTAGGAAGATTAAAACAAACTTATTCACGGCTTAACCAACACTAAACTGAACAAAGCCGGATGTGAATATACTGCAGTTTAATGTGACATCAGCCTACGCAGTAACTAAATCAAATTTCAGTTATAACAACTTCATGTTCAAAGGAAAGATTTTAAATGTGATCTTACCTGGAGATGCAACATGACAGAAGAGCAGCAACAAAATAAACTCCTTCATCTTGTTTTGATAAAGAAGTAGACTACAGTTTAAAGTAATGAACAAATCTTCCGCTGGTTGAAACTTTCCCTCCGGTCTGCAGATCGTTACACAGTCAGCCTCACGGTCAAGAGTCCAATTCCAGCCAATAGAAATTCAGAAAAGACTGTTACATCATGGGTTACTAGGCAGAATTGAAGAGCTGAGTTTATTTGAAAGTGAAACTATAGGCTAGGGAGAGAAGACAACGCATTAATTCACAAACGACAGATTTTACAGATTTTTTTGTCTCTCAGTCGTAAATATTCTCACAGTAGAGGATTAGGCAAAACTGTGGTATCACACACAAAGTCACACTGATTGTTTTTAGCTCAATCTATCATTTGACAATTAATGCCAAGAATGGTAGGTAGCCCTTCTTTAGGCTGTTTTCATATCAAATATTACTTTTACTTAATGGAAAAACTGAAAATTTGCAGTGGTGGTGTCTTCTTTAGTGGTGACTTGCCCTACATAAAAATTACAACCAATAAAACCATCATGAATTTCCTGCCCCTCCCATCAACTAAAACCACCAAGCCAAGTTTCTGAAATAACAGATGACTGACCGGTATGTATTTGTATTTTCTCTAATTGCATCAAATTCAAACTACAGGCAGTAGTCACTACAAACATACAGGCCTACAACTGAGCAGCAGGTTCAAATACAACTTAGAAGAACTTACAACACATACAATAAATCTATATAACAGACCAAAGTCTAACATAAAGTACATACGAGGGGCTAAATGTCTTCATATATCGTCATTATGTTGCATAGCTTTGGGACATTGTTGCTTTCAACTTTTGTCAAGGATTTGGAAAATAATGTGATTTAGTTTATGAAAGCAACAAACGTCAGAGGGGTCTTAAAAAAACAACATTTATTTATGTGTGTGACTTCCACCTGAGCTTATGGATGTCCTTGTGTAGGAAAATGTTTCTGCTGATGACAACGTTGTTGTTCATGCTCAAGTCAATCAGCCGTTTTCCATTGTTGTTTCTTTCTCTGCACCCCTGGGTGCCCATTGCTCTCTGGTAGTTGGTGTTGTCAGAGCCCACTTTGGCTCTCAAGTCTCCAGTTATCTGAAGCATGTTGTGTTGGGGTGCTTTGGAGTTCGTACCAGTTGTCTTTGTCCTCTTCAGCCTCATTTGTTGGTGCACAGCACTGCAGGATGGTTAGTTTGCAGTACTTTGAACTGAGATGTATTCTGATCAACCTCTCTCACTGGGTCCCATTCCAGCAAGGTTTTGTCTTTCTCCTTTGACAGGATGATGTCTACACCGTGTGTGTGGGGGTCTGTGACCTGAATGGAGGATGGTGGATCCATCGTAAAGCAAGTCCAGCGACATTCACTTATCCCCAGGAGGTCCAGGTGATGCCCCTTCATCCCACTGAGGACTTGTTCCGTCTTTGAAGCCTCCAACATGGTTCGGACATTCCTCGCACCAAGGTGAACCTTGGTTTTTGCAGGGAAATAAGCAGAGAATTAGCAACTCTTAATTAGGTTTTCAGAAACATTTTATTCATTCATCAATGTAAACCATTTTCTGTGCAAGTTGAACAAGGGGAACCATACTACTTAACCTTAAAATCTCCCTCTACACACACACACACACACACACACACACACAAAACATTGTTCATGAATTCCCAAACCAAAATGATATGTCTGTCAGCATGGTAAAGGAAGTGTCCTCTCTGTTTGTTCTCTCATCATGTGTTTGGTCTCTGGTAGCTGCTGTAGTAATCCCTCTCCACAAAAGCTCTGCAGAAACAGCTGTACAGCAGCATCAGTACTCTGCTGATGTTGTTACTCCTACAGAGGAGGATTTACCTGTACAGTGATGCTGCTGCCAGTTCTGACTGTCACTCAGTTAGGAAAAAACAACCTGCATTTAATAGTAGCAACAATACTATAATAATATAATATAATATCTTGATACCTCTGTAGTTTATTGGAGTTCACCATCCTCTTCTTATCTCCACTCGTCACCTGTCAAGACAGATTAACAGACAGACAAGCTGAAATATTGAACGTATTATTGTTCACACTGTGCAGAATATTTGCTTTCATACTGTATGGGATATTAATTTCTCGATCAAAAGATAACATTTAGATATAGAATGATTCAATATGCTTTTTTGTACATCAGAATAAGGATAATAACTCAATGCCAACTGTTAATTATTAATATAATAATACTAATATTAATTAATTATACTGTAGCACTGAGTGAGAAAATGTTTTATCAGAATGGATTTTTGAATCCTCACCAGCAGGTGGATTTGCATTATAACCCTAAATTGTGTTTTGGTCTCAAGGGAATCAATGATTTAGTAAAGATAGAGTATATCCGTGAGTATTATGCCAGTACAGCAGTTATGCACATCTGCACAGAATAGTTTACATGATGAAGTACTCACTGTGATCAGTTAGGAGGTACAACTTCAACTGACAAAGTCTCCAAAGCTACAAAACATCTACAAAGCAAAATAATTTATTTTGAAATGAACAGTAATATTGAAAGAAACAGAACTTGACATGAGAGATTAGTGATTGATTACTAATGCCTGGTCTTCTGCCATGTCTTTTATAAGTACAAACCATGCAAGCAACAGATCCAACTATTATAAACTACAGTACAGTACTTGCCAAATAACAATCAAATTGAAGAAAATTACTGACAGCAGATTTGATGTCAACTAAATGTATTTCTTAAGATATTTACATTTTATGAACGCCGCATCACCAGAGGCACCAAACTATATATGAAGTTATGGAACAATAACATGAACACATGTATGCTAAATCCTATCCTAGTGGATCTTTATGAGGAGTAAAAAACTCTTCGTCCCTCACCATTATTGTTCCTTCTCCAGATGAAGACTCCAGTGATGCAGATTGCCAGGAGGAGCAGCAGTCCTGCAACAACTCCAATGACAAGAGCAGTATTGATCCCTGAAGGAGAACATGGAACCAAAACAGAGCATTCAGACTTTGTCACATAACACTGGATGGATCAGATTATATCTATTTGTTCCACTTTAATATCTGAAATATACAGAGGAGGTCATGTGAATTGGACAAATAAGAGAGACACCTAATGTGTTTTAGTGAACCGACCGACACGTTTGGTTGCCTTCAATATTCACATGGAGTTAAAAACTGTCTGGTTGCCTAAATGGTGGTATGGTAAACAAGACTGAGCCTAAATTTACCCCCAAGGAGGAATAAACTATGGAGCTATCTGAGAACACCATACAGTACATAGAAAATACATGAGAAAATATAGGCTGGAACTTGTAATAGATACTATATATAAAGTAAAAGTGTAATTTAATATGTTCATTTGGATACATACAACTGATTAAAAACAAGAAATATCAAGATGACAAACCCAACTGAACTGGATGACAGAAACTAAAATGACAACAAAACCACAACAAGGAGAGAAACGGTCCAGTACAGAACAACAGAAACAAAACACATGAACTGTTAGTCAGGTGTAAGAAGTAAACTAAATGTGTCTCTCCTCCTCCATCAGCTCTGATCCCAGTCTTACCCGGGTTGTTGGTCTTGATCACTGCTGGGTCCAGTTTGGTGACGATGTCCTCCTTGACACCAGAGAGCTGAAACACACACTCGTACTTCCCCCAGTCTTCAGGTTTGACTGATGAAACGTCCAGCTGAACGCTCATCTGGAAGGTTCCATCGTGGTTGGGGAGGATCTCTCCCTGGTCCATGAGGTCCTGAAGCTCCTCTCGATCTCTAATCCAGAACAACATGACTTTGTCAGGGTAGAAACCTGTAGCGTGGCAGCTGACTGGAGAGGAGGGAGACTTCTGGAGGAGAGACACGACGGGAAGCACTGGGGGGGGAAGGAGAAAGTAAGAGAGAGAGGCAGGAGCAGGGGGATGGAGAGGGAGAGAGAGGGAGAGAAAGAGCGGGAGGAGTGGAGAGAGAGTGGGGGATGGGTGGGGGTGGAGAGGGAGAGAGAGAAGGGAGAGAGACAGAGAAATGGTGAAACGGGGAGGGAGGGGAGGAGAGAGGGAGAGAAAAAGAGAGGACAGAGAGGGAGAGAGAGGTAGGGAAGGGGGGAGAGAGAGAGAGAGAAAGAGAGGGATGTTGGGGAGAGAGAGGGTGAGTGAGAGAGACAGTGAGAGAGGGAGGGGAGAGAGGGAGAAAGAAAGGGGGAGAGGGAGAGAAAGAGACAAAGAGGGAGAGAGAAAAAAGAAAGAGAGAGGGAGAGAGAGAGAGAGAGAGAGGGGGACAGAAAAAGAAACATGTATAAATTCAAAAATCATTAGTTACATGTACAGTGGGTATCTATGTTGGCTCATATTCACTGTAATGTTTCTGTACATTAGAAACAGAAGAGACAGATGAACATTGTTGTGTCCATGAAACTACATCAGGTCATGTGACTCTACCTGTTCTCTGCAGAGTGCCCTTCCCATAGTCCAAATACTTCTTCAGCCAATCAATGCAGTCCTTGGTGAGGTAATTCTTCCTGTATGCTGAATTAGCTTTGTTTGGATCCCATCTCTGTTTGGTGATGACAGCCTGTGGTGTTGGAGCGATCCATGTCTGTGTCTTCAGGTCAAATGCTATGAAGTCTTCTCCATCATAGCCATACTGAAAGTTCCCATTAATGTCTCCAGTCTCATTATTCCATTCACAGCCATACATCAACTGAACAATGTGGACACCTGAGAGAGAGACAGAGACAGAGACTGAAGTAAACCCGAGTGAGATCCTAGCACAGTCAACTATCAGTGGTTGATATCACATCTTTACCACAGAGACACACTGATCCACAGACACCAAAACAGAGGATCTACACCTACTGCTGTTACTGGCTGGATGGAAGCCGCTCACAGCCAAACATAATGTGGACAGTGTGGACGGCTCAGAGAGAGACAGAGAGGCAGAGACTGCTGTAAAACAGAGTGAGATCCTAACACAGTCAGTGTCCTCTCTTTATCACAGAGACCAACAGACAGTTTATCTACACTCTTGAAGGTAGAGGCTTCATGTGAGCTGCAGGAACACACACACACACACACACACACACACTGAGGTGGAGTCCTGACTAGCAGACAATTACAGTTTCCCATTTGGCAGATGCTTTTATTCAAAGCAACATACATATGAGATTTTAATACACACAGCACAAGCAATGATCTAGTCAGGAGAGAACAACGAGAGTAAGTGCCATAAGCTAAGTTCTGGTCCAACATGACAGAGGTGCTACAAGGCAGTGCATAGAGGCAGTGCATAGATGTAATGCATAGATGCAATGCATAGAGTGCATAGAGTGCATATAAAAAGTATTTTTTTTTTTTTTGTGATTACACAGACCTTCAAGTGAGAAGGTGTTCACTAAATCATCTAATGTGTTTCTACTGCTGGAGATTTATTATGGGATGGACACACTGTGGTTAGTAGAGTTATTATCATCTAATCTAATCTATAGTTCTACTATATATTTATTATGGGATGGACACAATAGAGTTGGGTGCTTTTTCAACCTGTGACCTGGATGAGAAATTTAACATCTCGCCCTGTCCAAAACCAGCCAGTAATGTTATTCTATCAGCTGTGTGTTGTGAACCTGTTGTGATAAACAGGTTTCTACAGTAGAGTTATTATGGAGCGACTCACTGTGGGCAGTTCAGTAGAGTTATTCTAATCTAATCTAGTGGAGATAAACTGTTAATAATCTCTGTTGGTTATTATGGGATGGACAGAAACACTGTATCAGTACAGCAGACTAGCATCCAGTAGTCTCAGTCTTAGTAATGTGTGTGTTGAGTCTGACTGTGCGTTTCAGTCAGGTGTGTGAATGAAGAAAACCCTCAGCATCAAACAGTTGAATCTGTGTGAATAATGGATGAAGGCTGGCCTATGCGTGTATGTGTGTGTGTGTATGTGTGTGTGAGTGTGTCGGAGAGAGTGTGTGTGAGAGAATGTGTGTGCGTGAGAGAGAGGGTGTGTGTGTGTGTGTGCGTGTGTGTGTGTGTGTGTGTATGATGGAAGCTACATCTCTCTGCTACTTTACAACAAGGATGAAAAACATTTTAGCAGAATACAGTGAAACATAAACAAACCTCCAGTTTGGTTGAAGCGCTGCTTCAGGGTGTCAATGTCGACTTTGGAGCCCTGCTGGCCACCCATAAAGATCCCAGTTTGCGTCTCCCAGTACTGTGGATCATCTGCTGTGACTTTGTTCATCCAGTCCTGTTTGGGTTCGTTTCTCTTGGTGTTGCTGTCACAGTGAGTTATCTGAACTTCATCAACAAACCCAACAACCACATACTCTGGGAAGTTTGGGACTCCAGAGGATGCAGTGTAGAAATACTTCAGGGAGTGAGTCACTGTGGGACAAACAGTTAACAAGGAACTCAGGTTTTGATTTACATTTTTTAAATGAAGTTTTATACTAACAATGTGTGATCGGTTGTCAATTCCCTGAGCACAACAGAGAATTTCAATTTCTGTCCAATGACTATGGGACAATAAATAAATAAAAAACAACTGTGTCTTGAACAAAGAGGAATGTATGGACAGGTTTCATTCATTTTGTAAAGGGCTGGTATTCAGAAGGGATTTATAATTGGCCAGAAAATTAAGGTTATTTTGCTCCAAGTTTAAGGTTCAGCTGATATTAATATACGAACACAGCGCCCTCAAATGGATGGTTTGGTAAAACAAAAATATAAAATACTGAGGATCTAACTATGCTGGTGGTAAGTGAACACATTGTCTGATGAAATTGCATTACTGTAAGTTGAATGATGCGATTCAAGTGTGTGATAATCTATTAATTTAAGAATCAACAGACTACAGTAGAAAATATATATTCTGATGTATATTCACATCGATTCTCCATTTAACTTAACAATACTAGTAAGATTAAAACAAACTTATTCTCGGCTTAATCAACACTAAACTTAACAAAGCCAGATGTGAATATAATGCAGCTTAATGTGATATCTGACACGTATCATGACACCTGCATGCTTAAAGGAAAGATTTAAAATGTGATCTTACCTGGAGATGCAACGTGACAGAAGAGGAGCAACAAAATAAACTCCATCTTGTTTTGTAGAACATAATTATGAATA
Organism: Centroberyx affinis; assembly: GCF_046629955.1. Classification (NCBI taxonomy): domain Eukaryota; kingdom Metazoa; phylum Chordata; class Actinopteri; order Beryciformes; family Berycidae; genus Centroberyx; species Centroberyx affinis. Next base: position 21,382 of record NW_027280500.1, on the reverse strand, counting down.
CATGTCCCGCTGGTTGAAAGTTGGTCTCCAGTCCGCAGGTCTTTTCCTGTTTTATTGTCTAGAACAGCCTCACAGCCACAACGGGGCTGAACAAGAGCCCAATTCTGACCAATGGAAATTCAGAAAAGGCTGTTACGTCATGGGTTACTAGGCTGAGTTGAAGAATTGAGGTTGTTTGTTGAAAGTGAAACTAAACTCATGTAGCAAGAGAGAGTCTATAATAAATATTGCCTAGAATGATCATATACAATAGAGAAATGCTATGTAAAGATATATGAGCCAGGGAAAAAGATGGAAATGTTTAGGTTAAAAAAAATGAATGAAAGAAAAACATGTTAATGTTATGTAATAATATATGAGCAGCTGTTTAAAATGTGCCAATGAATAGGATGATTAGCTAGTTGCTTCATTAGAACTATGACTAATTTCAAAGCTAAAATCTTTGATTGCTCATTTGATTTAGTTGAAATCAGAAGGTGGGCTCATTCATCACCAGTCTGCTGATGTCTCATGTTTCATGTTTGTGTTGACAGAGTTCATTAATATCCAGAGAGGCTGGTTGTATTTTCCATTTAGCTGCTGAGTGTCAGTCAGAGCTTGAGTCTTGGTTCCTCATCACCTCCAACATGTTCCACTGAGAACAAAACACCAAAACACAGAAGCATCAACATCAGCATCAGTCCTGTTCTGGACCGGCCCGGCTTTCACTTTGACTGGCTCCTGATCAAAACACACTGCAGATCTGTTACAGGGCCAAGAAGGCCTTTAACACTGGACTAGGCTCTGAGTTCAAACAGTAAAACACATGGTTTTCCTCAGTGGGTTTAGCCTTGAAACAATTCAACATAAATATGTATAACTTTACCTTTGGCATGTTGGAGGCTTTATGGAAGTCAATTACAAACAGCTTCAACTCCAGTCTGAACAACATGCAGCACCTATCAACCAGCCAGTCATGGATAACTAAACTCATCAAGGAAATGTTATGTAAGGGATAATGTACAGCGACTACATTATAGGAATGAAATATGAGTTTAAAATTACTTTAGTACAAGCTAAAGGAATTTACAAACTGCTGCCAAAGCTAGTTCAGCAGGACTGTAACCATCTGTAGCTAGCATTAGCATCCATGGCTAAACAAGAGATTTTTAAATTTTTCAAATCATTACAGTAGGCTATATCTGCTTATTTTATGGTAGGCCTACACACTTTCTCTACGATTTCATGATTATTTGAGAAATATTTATATACTGAAAAAGGTCAAAATTACTCTAAAACAATAACAATATGGATTATAAGGAAGAAAAACAAGCCTTTACAAAGTCGATTGATTTTGAACGTTGTGAAGGAGGCTGGAGGCTCACAGCACTGCAACATGAAGTTAATCAGTTAATGACACTGATATGTGAATCTTGACTGCAGCTCAACATATATTTGTCTGATTGTTCAGCACAAACAGAGGCTGTTAGTGGCAGCAGAGCTTGACTGTGATATCTAACATGTCAGGAATCCACCATGGTCTCCTCTGTTATTAAACTCTTCTCCTCTCTCTCTGAGTCAAACCATGTGCTGAAATATTCTCTCCCAGTCTGTTCTGGTTTGTACAGCAGCAAAACCTCACCAGCCTCTAACCAGAGGAACAATATTTCTGAATGAAAATCCCCTTAACCTGACCGGCGTTGTCTACAGACGATATTGTTCTCAAACTGCAGCGGTTCTCGTCACAGGGAGGGATGAGCACAGAGTATTAATGTGATAGTAATGTGATAATAATCTCACTAATCTCTGTAGGGAAATTCTCTTTTTCTGTGACTGTGAGTAAGTGTTGTGAGAGTCTGTTTTATCACTGAGTTAGTTGTTCACACTCTGTTCATGTTCTGGAGTGAGATGGAGGGAATGTTTTAAGGAATACTGGAGGCTCCATTGAAATTAAATGTAAAGATGTAATTTCGTATTTTGAAAGCAGTGTGAACTCAGTGAACTTCATAATTAATCTCATGATACTGATTGGTAAATTCCATATCCACAAGTCCACAAATTTTCTACATCCTCCCCAATTATCACTGTATTTATGATTAATACAGTCTCTGGAATGTAAATAGTGAAGTATGTCCCCTGTTAATTATTACAACAAACTATTTCAGAATGTATACTTTGGTTTAGTGATGTCCTTATTTATTTATTTAATTATTTATTTATTTTTTTAATTTAAGTTTGTTAGTCTATATTTTTTGTTGTAATGTTGTATGTTAATAAAAAAGAAAGTTTATCATTGAGTTTACCACTAGTCCATACCCGGGGATGCGCGCGCCACAACTCCGTGCAGACTTGCCAAAAATGCGCATAAACAGCGTAAATTTGGGAAAATGGAAAAATCTGCTTCGTCAGTCCCTGCCTATGCCAATGCTCAATGCCCATGTGCAGTTTCAGATTGATTGGCCAACCCATTGAGGAGCAAAATGGATGCAGACAGATGGACAGAGTTTTCCTGATTTTATAGTATTATCATTATTATTATAGTATAGTATATATATATATATATATATGTATATAGGATTACAGAGGACTCAGCAGTGTCATAGCGCCGCCTCTGGACAGATTATGTATCTCCCTCTGAACTGAGAAATGACCAGAAGAGGATGTCACGTGACTTTCTGCTGGTCTCTAAATGATCAACCTGATAAATGATCATTATAATCTGTGACTCTGCTCTCTAGAAGTGTTTGTGTATTCATCAAGGTACCAGAAGGTTAATTTGGTGTCAATTAACGGGCTCACTATCGACTGAAATATATAAAAAGAGCTTTTGCACAATATTCTTTGTCATATGAATGCCTGAACAATCCTTTATAGGTTATAAAACAACTATGATCCACAAATACACAACACACAAATCAACAGAAAAACAACTCTGAATTAGGTTTTCAGAAACATTTTATTATTTTATCAAACCCTTTTTTGTTACACTAACGATGCCATACTACAAATCCAAAATTTCCCCCAATACAGACACCTTACCCCCCCCCCGTCTCTCTCTCTCTCTCTCTCTCACACACACACATCAATTCAAACTAGAATAGAGTAGAACATCTACACACAATATCTGACTGCTGTAATTCCCTAATGAAGACCAAAATATAGTTCACCAAATACAAAACAAAAAACCCCCAAAACAAAACAAACAAAAAAAAACAATTTCTAAATGAAAACATCTTGCTCTAATACCCATTCAAAAAGCTGTACAGATTGTAGATCATTTCCACACCATTATAGAGATTTGAACGGTTTTACAATGACGGAGCATTGAGCCAGAGCAGAATCCAGGAGAACTGTGTTGAACCCAAGTCAAACTCATTTTGTGTGATTTAAAAACTCACCAGTGAAAATGAACATCATTTATAACTCTAACCTTCATAGCTAATTATAAACTCAAACACACAAGATAGTGTTCATGAATTCACAAACAAAAATGCTGTGGCTCTCAGCATCATAAAGGAAGTGTCCTCTTTTTTTCCCACAGTGCAGCCGAGGGTTTCACGAGACAGATTCAGGTCAGTCAGTCAATCAGTCAGTCAGTCAGATGGCCTCTAGAGGGCGGCTTTGGCTGTGAGATCAGCAGTGTTTCCCATACAGAGGCAAAATACAAAGTTGGTCAATGTATAGAAATTGATCTACATCGATCTCTAATGTGCCTGATGTGGACATCATGTCATGTTTGTCATTTGGCAATGCACAGGCCATCAGACCAGCAGCATTGTACTCAATCTGACAGAGTCTACCATTGTGAAAACGTAAGAGAAACTTAAAATTCCACAACTTGCATGTGTTAGTAACAGGATTTGTAAACAGTAACTTGATAACACGTCTTCTGCTGCCCTACAAACATTGTAACGATAAGTAATGTTATTACCTTGTGGTACTGAAGTAACATTAGTGGAATTAGGTTATTTAACCGATAACCGTGTGGCAATGCTTCGGTGGGAAATTCGGTGTCACAGCAGCAATTGGCAGGACAAAGTACAGTAGCCTACTGTACATTGGCAGAACAAAGTACAGGAAAAGTAATAAGGTAATAAAAATAGTGTAGGAAAGATACAAGGCAATATAAATAAATATACAACTATAAAACTATGAGGGTAAAAAATATAAGACTAAAATTAAGTGTCTCAAGCGTCTTAAGTGTCCAAAGTGGTGTTGAGTATTACCTCTTGTGTAATAACAAACTCCTGTGTAAGTTGAATTGTAGCTTATAGTCAAAGGTGCATAATATCCATGTGCAACATAGTCCAGATCAAGTGATTTAGTGCAGGTTAGGGAGAGGGGGGTCAGGGGCAAAGGTCCAGGGTCCAAGTTATTGTACTGACACACACACACATACACACACACACACACACACACACACACACACACACACACACACACACACACACACACACACACAATATTGTTCATGAATTGACAAATCAAAATGCTGTGTCTGTCAGCATGGTAAAGATAGTGTCCTCTCTGTTTGTTCTCTCATCATGTGTTTGGTCTCTGGTAGCTGCTGTAGTAATCCCTCTCCACAAAAGCTCTGCAGAAACAGCTGTACAGCAGCATCAGTACTCTGCTGATGTTGTTACTCCTACAGAGGAGGATTTACCTGTACAGTGATACTGCTGCCAGTTCTGACTGGCACTCATTTAGGAAAAACCAACCTGCATTTGGTATTAGGTTACTGTATTAGCTACAATACAGTATGGAGGCAGGGTGTAGTGTATAGTAATGTAGTAAAGTGTAGTAATGAAGCACAAACATAAATATTGTTCTTTGGTGAGTAAATCAATGCAAATTTGACTAATGTGATTTGTCCCACAACTTTCTGACAGATCCTATGACTTTAAATCTCAATATTCAATAAAGTTTTGTTAATGTACACTTTTGTTGAAAATTAGAAACAACTGCTGCTATTTATCTTGATGCCGCTGTAACTTATTGGAGTTCACCATCCTCTTCTTATCTCCACAGGTCGCCTGTCAAGACAGATTAACAGACAGACAAGGTGAAATATTGAATTTATTATTGTTCACACTGTGTAGAATATGTGCTTTTATATTGCATGAGGTTTCATTTCTGGATCAAAAGATAACATTTAGATATAGAGTGATGCAATTTGCTTTTTTGTACATCAGAATTAGGATAAAAACTCAACACCAACTGTTTTCTATATAATTATATTGTAACACTGAGTGAGAAAATGCTTTATCAGAATGACTTATTAAATCCTCACCAGCAGGTGGATGTGAATTACAACTCTAAATTGTGTTTTTGTCTCAAGGGAATTGATGATTTAGTAAAGATAGAGTATCTGCTTATATATCTGTTAATATTATGCCAGTACAGTAGTTATGTACCTTTGGTTGAGTGCAGAATAGTTTACATGATGAAGTACTCACTGTGATCAGTTAGAAGATACAACTTCGGTAGATGAAGTCTCTGACAAAGAAGAAGACAAAGTAAAATAATTTAATTTGAAATGAACAGTAATAATGTACGAAACAGAACTGGACATGAGAGATTAGTGATTCATTACTAATGCCTCACATCCACCTGCTGGTGAGAGGCCCCCACACTGAACACCTTTAAAACCAGGTTAAAAACCTTTCTTTTCACAACAATCTATGGCTAAGTTCTTAATGTGTATGTGTGTGTGTGTGTGTGTGTGTGTGTGTGTGTGTGTGAGTCTGTGTGTGTGTGTTTTGTATATTTTGACATTGGCATATTCTGCACTGATTCTTGTGTAACTGCACTAACACTTGTTGATGCATATTGCATATGCATACTGTATTGTCTTTTTATGTAAAGCACATTGTGTTGCCCTGTGTATGAAATGTGCTGTATAAATAAATTTGACTTGACTTGACTTGACTTGGACTTTATAAGTACAAACAATGCAAGCAACAGATCCAGACCAGTAGATGCCAAAAAACAATCAAAGGAAAACTTACTGTTAGCAGGTTTGAACCCTGAAATACAGACAAGAGGTTACATTATTACTCAATGACAGATTACAAATTAAGATTTATGAAAGGAAACACTAAATTATGTTACATGTATGTGCATCACTATTACTAGATATGTCAACTAAATGTATTTGTTATACTAATATTTACATTTTATGTACTTCAGAAGCACCACACATAAAATATATATGAAGTTATGGAACAATAACATGAACACTAAGTCACAAGCATGTATGCTAAATCCTATACTAGTGGATCTTTATGAGGAGTAAAAAAAACTCTTCGTCCCTCACCATTATTGTTCCTTCTCCAGATGAAGACTCCAGCGATGCAGATTGTCAGGAGGAGCAGCAGTCCTGCAACAACTCCAATGACAAGAGCAGTATTGATCCCTGAAGGAGAACATGGAACAAAAACTGAGCATTCAGACTTTGTCACATAACACTGGATGGATCAGATTATATCTATTTGTTCCACTTTAATATCTGAAGTATACAAAGGAGGTCATGTGAATCAGACAAACAAGAGAGACACCTAATGTGTTTTAGTGAAAACTGTCTGCCCTGGTGGCTCACCGAGTAGGGCGCGTACCATATGGCTCAGGCCTTCCCGCAGCGACCCGGGTTCAAATCCTTTGCTGCATGTCTTCCCCTCGCTCTCTCTCCCATACCTTCCTGTCTCTCTCTCACTATATCTCTCAAATAAAGCATAAAATGCCAAAAATAAATCTTTAAAAACTGTCTGCTTGCCCAAATGGTGGTATGGTAAACAAGACTGAGCCCAAATTTATCCCCAAGGAGGAGTAAACAGGTCAGGTCATGTGACTCTACCTGTTCTCTGCAGAGTGCCCTTCCCATAGTCCAAATACTTCTTCAGCCAATCAATGCACTCCTTGGTGAGGTAGTTATTCCTGTATGCTAATTCAGCTTTGTTATTATCCCATCTCTGTTTGGTGATGACAGCCTGTGGTGTCAGAGCGATCCATGTCAGTGTCTTCATGTCTAATGCTATGAAGTCTTCTCCATCATAACCATACTGATCAAAACCATTAACTTCTCCAGTCTCATCATCCCATTCACAGCCAAACATGTTCTGGTAGGTGTGGACACCTGAGAGAGAGACAGAGACTGAAGTAAACCAGAGTGAGATCCTAGCACAGTCAGCTATTAGTTGTTGATATCACATCTTTACCACAGAGACACACTGATCCACAGACACCAAAACAGAGGATCTACACCTGCTGCTGTTACTGGCTGGATGGAAGCCGCTCACAGCCAAACATAATGTGGACAGTGTGGACGGCTCAGAGAGAGACAGAGAGGCAGAGACTGCTGTAAAACAGAGTGAGATCCTAACACAGTCAGTATCCTCTCTTTACCACAGAGACCAACAGACAGTTTATCTACACTGTTGAAGGTAGGGGCTTCATGTGAGCTGCAGGAACACACACACACACACACACACACACACACACACACACACTGAGGTGGAGTCCTGACTAGCAGACACATGCTGAACATGATCCTGGAGTTAACATCACATCCACTGAAACCCTGCAGCCAGTGGATCAGTCCCACAATATCCTCTTCCTAGGAGAAACTACAGAAGCTCACTAGACTAGGTCTAGAAGTTTCCACTGAAGGAGAGTTTCAGCCTAGGATTAGTCACTAGGCTAGACCTGGTCAGCCAGGACAGTGAGTCTGTTCAGTAGTGTGTTACTACAACTGGTCAGAATAAGGCAGAGACCAGCAGGACCATTATGGAGACTGGGAGGCAGTCTGTCTGTCCTGATTGGTCCATCCATCCATCAATCATTCCATACAACCAACAACTATTTCCACCTGCAGATGTTGGCTTGGTGCCGCCTACTGGGACGGACCAACACACTGTGGTCAGTAGAGTTATTATCATCTAATGTGTTTCTACTGCTGGAGATTTATTATGGGATGGACCAACACACCGTGGTCAGCACAGCAGAGTTAATGTAATCTAATCTGTAGTTATACTATATATGTATTATGGGATGGACACGGTAGAGTTGGGTGTTAAACTTTTTGGCTGGACTGCAACAGCGGGGCCAGCCCTACAAACGCGAATGTCTGTCACTGACTGACTGACTGAGTGACTGAGTGATCAAGTTACACCATTGGTCGGCCGTGGCACGTGGCACAACACAGTATCACAGAGCCAGAAATTTAAGTTTCGTTTTCTCCGACGTCTAGTTTCTCCGCTGAGATCAGGAGCCCGTTTCTCCCACACAGTAAGCAGGCTGACCAATATCATGCATGTAAGCTGAAGCTAAAGTAGAATCTATACAATTATATCATATCACCGTTTATGTTGATGCATATGCGCGAGCTCAGTCCACCTGAAATCCTCTGTTCTGTCGGGGGAGAGAGACACACAAACAAGCATGGAGGTTTCATCACGCCGAGGGCTTATTGCCGACCTTCCCGAAGTTTCCCGGGGCCACGGTTCTGGCCAGTGCCGCTAGCTGGGCGCCGATTTGTTCCCGATGATCCGGCCGAGATTTCGGCTGGGGTCCTGACGACGATGCGCCCCCGGTGTCCGGCGAACAGTGTTTTCGGCACCGACGGGTAACAGAGCACCTGGCGCTTGGATCGGCAGGATCAATGCGGGCCGTGGGCGCGGTGGAGACGACAGCGGTGGAGAGAGAGACGGGACGCGCTGGAACGATCAGTATGGATGTATGGACTATTATTCTGTATTAGCAGTCTACAGCCTGGGGTTAAAGTGGGCCGGAACGATCCGGAACGGCGTTCTGGCACCTTCGATTAATAAGTAAATAAATCTGATTGGCAATTTCATACATAATAATGACAAGCGAGTTCACAGGGCTGCCAACTCTCACGCATTGACCGAGAGACTCACGAAATTGACATTTTTCACACGCTCTCACGCCACAAGTCTATTTTCTCACGCAGTGAAAAACAAATTCATAACTGATAACGTCGCGACCTGAAAAAAGGAAACTGACAGCAGGACAGACGAGACAGAGCAGCACAGCGCAGCAGCGAGTTATTCAGACCATCTGAATAGCGAGAAATATACACGAATTATTATATTATATTATTATATATATTATTTTATTATTATATAATTATTATATTGTAATTTATTCCCATGCATGCTGCTCAGAGTAATCTCAGTCAGCGGCTCTTCTGCGTCTCTCCCTCTCCTCTCGCGCCGTGCGCACGCAGGCAGGAGTGAGAGTGAGTTGCTATGGTTACGGGGACGCTTTGTGTCTGTCGCTCTGAAACTTTCTCATGATTCCCAATAATAGGTTTTTTAGGTTAGTATGCCTATGCAAGATCATGAATGTAAGCACCTCAATGCTGAAATCTAGTAATATAACATAATCTTTACATTTTTGGTTAACATTATACAGGGTTGCTGTTTCTTGACTTAATCCAAGAGGTTAGGTGGTGTAGAAATGCAGGAAATTTGTTTTAAATTACTATTTTTTCTGACCCCCCCCCCTCCGAAACAGGGTTCCCCCACCTGCCAAATCCCACTTTAACCCCTGTCAACAGTGGAGTTAGTTACACCATTGGTCGGCCGTGGCACGTGGCACACTCATACACGGTCCAGCCATATACTAGGTTTTCACCTAGTCTTGTTCAACCTGTGACCTGGATGAGAAATTTAACATCTCGTCCTGTCAGCAGGTTTATTAAAACATACTGCTAACTGTCATATGGGACCCAGCAGAAGCAGCCTGTGTCCAGTTTACAGTCCAGCTCCGTAGTTTGAGAAACCACGCAGTAATGTTATTCTATCAGCTGTGTATTGTGAAATTGTTGTGATGAACGGGTTTCTACAGTAGAGTTATTATGGAGCGACTCACTGTGGGCAGTTCAGTGAAGTTTTTTATATTATAAATGATTCTAATTTAATCTAGTGAAGATAAACTGTTAAAAATCTCTGTTGGTTATTATGGGATGGACAGAAACACTGTATCAGTACAGCAGACTAGCATCCAGTCGGCGTATCTGTGTGTGTGTGTGTGTGTGTCTGTGTGTATGATGGAAGCTACATCTCTTTGTTACTTTACAACAAACCAGGATGAAAAACATTTCAGCATAATAAAGTGAAACATTAACAAACCTCCAGTTTGGTTGAACCGCTGCTTCAGAGTCTCAAATTCGGCTTTGTGGACCTGCTGGGACTGCATACATGTCACAGCGTGCCACTGCAAGTACTCTGGATCATCTGCTATGACTTTCTTCATCCAGTCCTGTTTGGGTTCTTCAATCTTGTTGTTGCTGTCATAGTGACCGATCTGAACTTCATCAACCAACGCAACAGCCACAAACTCTGGGAAGTTTGAGACCCCAGAGGATCCAGTGAAGAAATACTTCAGGGAGTGAGTCACTGTGGGACAAACAGTTAACATAAGGAACTCATTTCAACATAAGGAACTCAGTCATCAAACATTTCTGTTTGATGACTATGGGACAAATAAATGAATAAAACAGTATCTTGAGTAATGTACAGACAGTTTTCATTCATTTTGTAAAGGCTTGGTATTCATTAACACAGAATCAAAAGGGATTTATAATTTGCCAGAAATTTAAGGTCATTTCACTCCAAAACACTGTCAAATATATACATTTTCTGAAAATTTTACAACCTGGAATTCATGAGTCATTATTGTCAACACATCATGCTTTTTTGACTACTGTTATTTAATTCACTAGCAAGGACCACACCATCAACAAGATGCATTTAAATGATTTATTGAAGGAAGATTGATGAGCGTTCTGGTAGCTGAATGCGTTGTGGGGAGGCTTCGTAGGGAATCCGCCGCAGCGCCCGGGCCACGACGGACCCCCAAAAACCTCCAGTTACTTAAGGAGATAAGATTGGGCGGATCTGAGATCTTTGAGATCTGAACGGATGTAGCGGTGATATGTTTGGGAGGACCAACGGCCCATGAGTTGAATGAATGAATGTGTTCTGGGATGTCATTGCGGGAGGCTGAAGTGGCGGCTCCGATCCTGAAGGAGTGTCCGGAGTAGTGAATGGGAGAAATGGCGGACAAGGAGAGTACGTGGCGGAGGTGATGGTGGAACCAAAATCGAGTAGCCACCCACAACAGACGAAGAGAGGATCTGAAGATGTTATGCTCTGGGATTTCCGGAATGCCGAGTAGTCTGCGAGGGTCTGGAAGGGATTCAGTGGCGATTGGACTTTGAAGTAGAAGACGGGTGTAGGCTGACCGGATTGATTGGTTTTGGTTCGCTTTAGATGGAATACCATGGTGTCTTCTGAGAAATAAGACAAGTCTGAAATGCAAGCGTGGCGGCGTGGGTCGAAGTGGACGGTTGGGGTGGTGAATTCAGAGCATCTGAGGAAACCGAAGAAAGCGAGTAGTAATATGGCTTCTAGAGTTCGAGCTACATGGGGAGTGCCGTATCCGGAGCGGATGGTGTGGATGCAGGCTGACAGTGCCGGTTATGAGTTTGGAGAAGAAGCTGATGCCGCTAAGATAAACTTTGATGGTGTGTGTTTTTATGGCCATCACGGAATGGGTGTAGGTAATGAAACTAGTCAGGGTGACGAGATCGAACGACGGGAAGGTTATGTTATGCTGGACGTGAAAGTGACGGAAACTTTTCCACGCTGTCCAGTAGGATGATAGGGTTGTGGGTGATAGGCTGTTGATGATGGAGTTCTGGGATTCGACGATCAGGGGTATTAGGGCAGGATTTACGAGTTGAAAGTCAGTGCCGAATATGGAGGAACCGGATCTGCATGAGGTGCCAAGCTTCTGAACTTCTGCAACGAGAAACGAGAAAGAGAGTCAGCGATGGCATTGGAGTGGCCGGGAGCATGGGCTGCGCGGAGAATATATTGGTGTGTAACGGAGTGCTGGACGAGGCGGCGCATGAACGGCATGATGGATGGAGAGTTGGAGCGTCCTTTGTTGATTATGTCAACGACTACGAGGTTGTCTGAGTAAATAAGGATGGCCTTACGGGACCATTTGTGACCTCACAGAATAGCGGTGGCTATTATGGGGTAGATTTCGAAGAGAGCGGAGGAAGCGACCTGCATTCGTTTGCGGATGTGGGGGGCGCCGGCATCCCGGTGCCAGAGGCCCCGGCTAGAGCGAGCTGCTGTGGTTGCTGGAAGCAGGGAGTGCCGGCATCCCGGTGCTGGAAGCCCCTGCTAGAGCGAGCTACTGCGGTTGCTGGAAGTAGGCAGCAGGGGGCGCTGGCATCCCGGTGCCGGAAGCGAGATGATGTCACCCAGAAGAGCACTGTGACGGGGCAGGGTAGAGGAAAGGTAAAGTGTGGAGCTGGCATCCCGGTGCCAGTGGCGTTCGCTGAGGGGGGAAGCTGTTGAGAGGAGAGAGGAAGGGTTGAGTGAGGACCTGGCATCCCGGTGCCGGAGGCGTTCATTGAGGGAGGAAGCTGCTGAGATGGGGGGGGAAATAGGGTGAGCAACTGGCAACCCGGTGCCGTTCGTTGAGGGAGGAAGCTGCTGAGATGGGGGAGAATAGGGAGAGCAACTGGCAACCCAGTGCCAGTGGCATTGACTGGAGGCAGGCGCTGCTGTAGGAGACTGGGAATAATAGGGTGAGAAGCTGGAATACTGGAGCTGGTAGCAGTGATTCCCCGGGTTCCCAGATTTTGTGGAGCGTAGTGCTGGTGCGTGATGACGTCGCATCTTGCGCCGCTGCTGGTAACGCTACCCGGAAGAAGACGGTTTTGTGTTTGTTTGGTGGATCGAGTATGGCGGGAAGCTGTAAAAAGTTCAAATAACTTTGCTTTGTTATCGGAGCGGTGGTAGGGAATTCCTCTATCCTTTAACTCTCTCTGGAGTCGAACCACTGTCCGCTCGGAAATCCTTGACGGCAGTGAATCGTCGGGGGACCTTGCTGGGGCGTGAGAGCGCCGGCACAGGCTTCGAGAGCGGAGCGAAGCCGGACCTGCATTCGGAGAATCTCGCCTGTGTCTCGGACTAGCTGGGGAACGTGTCGGGGTTGAGGATGCGTGGCGGGGGCTTGTTGCTCTCTCACTACGTCGGAGGGCTCTTCCTCGGATGGATGGACGGAGCTGGGAAGAAGAGATGGTCGTCGGACGGGCTGAGACACAGGTGATCCATTGGGCGTGACCCCCGGAGAGGAGAGGTGAGTAAAGTCTGGTTTACTTTTCGATGCTGGCCTATGCCTAGCTTGGCTTGGTGTGGCAGTATGCGAGCTGTCAAACGTTCCGCACGTAAACGAGAACAAACCGCAGAATACGACAGCGAGAGGGGAAGAGAGGGTTAGGATGGTATTTATGGAATGCCGGAAGAGGCGCGGTTGAGGTGTGGTCCTGCTCCTGAAACTCGCTAGGTAAGCTTCAATTAAAATATTTCATCATATTAAATACATCATATCAATAAGTATCAGTATAGAAGGAAGTTTTTTTTATTTTTTTTTATTTAACCCCTCCACCACCCCCCCCCCCCGCTTTGGAGGACATATAGCACTTTGTTTTTACATAGATCTGTTATTACAGCAATTCTTTTTTGAGATGAGATGAGGTACATTTTGACATGATCTGTAGATACATATATACACATATATATATGTCTGCACATGCACAATCGCACATAATCTCATATACGTATACATATATATATATATCTTTATGCACATATACATACACATATTGCATGGCAATGCAAAGAATACATCACCATTCACACTTATCCGACAATCTACATACATACATAGAATAATGGTCCTCTTAAGTCACCAGCTCAACTCCCAGTCAAATGTAGTTAAGAACATAGCTTATTTCCATCCTTCCCCAATTCTCAAACTATCCCACCTTTCATGAATAATGAGTTGTTTTAGGCTTACTTGGGTCATACATTCTTCCATCCTGCTGTAATGTTTTACGTAGTTTCTGAATCTCTCCAAACACATTTCTTCTACGCCTCTACATTTAATGATAAAACTTTTAGCCAGGAGTATTATTATATTATTTATATTATTTATGGAGTTATTCTGCACCTTTATATCTCCCAGTAGCACGATTTGTAGTGAAAGATCAATAAATATAGAAGGAAAGTTGACAAAGCAGACATTAATATCTATAATCACAAAATAATTACAATAATAACAATTAAGTTAATTAAGTGTGGCCTGTAGGAAAATCCTTGCTTATTCTCTGACCACTTTCTTGTAGGCTTGTATAAAGAATGTATAAGAAAGTAAAACCTGTCGAATGTTGTTGCAGGCTCTGGGTGTCACCCTTGCATCCCCCCCCCCTCCCCTGTGTTATTTCTGTTTTGTTGTTGTTGTTTTTGTTGCTTTGTTTTTTTTTTTTATGCAGTGTTGTCTTTTGAATTTTCCTTGTCTATTGTTTGTTTTGTATAATGGTAAAAAAGAACAATTAAACTCTTAATATAAAATATATATATAAATAATCACAAAATAATCTCAATATGCTGGTGGTAAGTGGACACATTGTCAGATGAAATCTATTAAAGAATCAACAGGCTATAGTAAACATATATTTACATCCATTCTCCTTTTAACTTAGCAATATTAGGAAGATTAAAACAAACTTATTCACGGCTTAACCAACACTAAACTCAACAAAGGCAGATGTGAATATGATGCAACTTAATGTGACGTCAGCCTACACAGTAACTAAATCAAATTGCAGTTACAACAACTACATGTTCAAAAGAAAGATTTTAAATGTGATCTTACCTGGAGATGCAACGTGACAGAAGAGGAGCAACAAAATAAACTCCTTCATCTTGTTTTGATAAAGAAGTAGGCAACAGTTTAAAGTAATGAATAAATCTTCTGCTGGTTGAAACTTTGCCTCCGGTCAGCAGATCGTTAGTCAGCTTCACAGGGAAAGATCCAATTCTAGCCAACAAAAATTCAGAAAAGACTGTTACATCATAGGTTACTAGGCTGAACTGAAGAGCTGAGGGAGACACAAGACTTACAAAATCCTAACTGATTTTGAAAATGCATTACTTCACACACATAATGACAGATTTTACAGATTTGTTTTTGTCTTTCAGTTGTAAATATTCTCACACTAGGAGGATTAGGCAAAGATGTCGTATCACACACAAAGTCACACTGCAATTTTTTATCTCAGTCTATCATACCATAAACCTATTTGACAATGTCAAGAAATTACAAAGATTTTATGTTATTGTAGGCTACTTTTATATCAAAATGTCATTACTTTTTCTTCCTGGATAACAGAAAATCTTTGGTGGTGGAGACTTCTTTAGTGGTGACTTCATGGTGTACCAGCAGGTGTAGCCTATAAATTACAACCAATAAAACCATCATTGATTTTTGAAAAATCCCTCCGTCCCATCAACTAAAACCACCCTGCCAAGCTTCTGTAATAACAGATGACTGGCCAGAAGTTTTATTATTTTATTTATTTTTCGAATTGCATCAAACAAATTCAAACTACAAGCAGTAAGTCACTCCAATCATATAGGCCTACAACTGAGCAACAGGTTCAAATACAATGTAGAAGAACTTAAAACACATACAGTAAATCTATATAACAGACCAAAGTCTAACATAAAGTGTATACGAGGGGCTAAATGTCTTCATATATCGTCATTATATTGCTTAGCTTTAGGGCATTTTTGCTTTTAACTTTTTTCAAGGATTTGAAAAATAACGTGATTTAGTTTATGAAAGCAACAAACTTCAGAGGGGTCTTAAAAAAACAACATTTATGTGTGTGACTTCCACCTGAGCTTATGGATGTCCTCGTGTGGGAAAATGGTTCTGCTGATGACAAGGTTGTTGTTCATGCTCAAGTCAATCAGCCGTTGTTGTTTCTTTCTCTGCACCCCTGGGTGCCCATTACTCTCTGGTAGTTGGTGTTGTCAGAGCCCACTTTGGCTCTCAAGTCACCAGTTATCTGAAGCATGTTGTGTTGGGGTGCTTTGGAGTTCGTACCAGTTGTCTTTGTCCTCTTCAGCCTCATTTGTTGGTGCACAGCACTGCAGGATGGTTAGTTTGCAGTACTTTGAACTGAGATGTACTCTGATCAACCTCTCTCTCACTGGGTCCCATTCCAGCAAGGCTTTGTCTTTCTCCTTTGAGAGGATGATGGCAGAGATAGCAGAGGTGGCAGAGGTGTGGCCAGGTCAACTTTGTTTGAGTCCCAAGTCAGTCTCAAGTCTTGAGTCCCAAGTTTCAAGTCAAGTCTCAAGTCTAAATGTAGATTACCAAGTCTAGTCCATGTCATTAATGTCAAGTCTCAAGTCTAAATGTAGAACACCAAGTCAAGTCAGAACAAATCAAGAGTGCAGCATCAATTTAATATCTTAAAGAAAACTAAATATCTAGGACTTTTCAATGCAATATGGTTTTAATAGGATAAAAACTTGGTAAGAGCATCATGAGTTTGATTTCTATAATCAGTTTTTAACTTCAATAAATTCAATCATTCCATACAAATTCAGAAAACAGAATTTAAATTCAGTCGTCTACTGGAACAAATCTCATCACTTTTAATCTAAGTCATTTACACAAACACAAGATCTCAAGTCAAGACTTTAGAAACCTTTTCAAGTCATCAAGTCCAAGTTATGAGTCCCCACCTCTGTGTCAAGGTGATGCCTCTTCATCCCACTGAGGACTTGTGGCGTCTTTGAGGCCTCCAACGTGGTTCGGACATTCCTCGCACCAAGGCGGACCTTGGTTTTGGCAGAGAAATAAGCAGAAAAAACTCTTAATTAGGTTTTCAGTTTTCAGGAACATTTTATTCATTCAACAATGTAAACCATTTTCTGTGCAAGTTAAACAAGGGGAACCATACTCCTTAACCTCCTTCAAAATCTCCCCCTACACACACACACACACACACACACACACACACACACACACACACAATTCAAATTGTAAATGAAAATCTATTGCTCTATTTGCTTTCATGTTGTATGGGATATTAATGTCTGCATCAAAAGATAACATTTAGATATAGAGTGATGCAATGTGCTTGTATGTACATCAGAATAAGGATAAAAACTCAACGCCACTGTTAATTATTAATATAATAATATATATTTTTTTAATAATAATTAAATATACTGTAACACTGAGTGAGAAAATGCTTTATCACAATGGTTTTTTGAATCCTCACCAGCAGGTGGATGTGAATTACAACTCTAAATTGTGTTTTTGTCTCAAGGGAATTGATGATTTAGTAAAGATAGAGTATCTCTATCTGTGAGTATTATGCCAGTACAGTAGTTATGCACATCTGCACAGAATAATTTACATGATGAAGTACTCACTGTGATCAGTTAGGAGATACAACTTCGGTAAATGAAGTCTCTGAAGCTACAAAAAGTTGACAAAGTAAAAAAAACAATTTGAAATGAACAGCAATATTATTAGAAACAGAACTGTACATGAGAGATTAGTGATTGATTACTAATGCCTGGACGTCTGCCTTGTCTTTTAAGTACAAATGGAAGCAACAGATATTATAATATTACACATTGCAGAACAGTAGATGCCAAAAAGAAAATCAAATTTTTATTTTTTAAGGAAGAAAACTTACTATTAGCAGGTCTGAATCCTGAAAAACAGACAAGAGGTTACATTATTATTCAATGACAGATTATGATTTAAGATTCATGAAAGGAAACACAAAGAGAAAATGAAGTTACATATATGCATTACTGTTACTATATATGTCAACTAAATGTCACCACCACACATTAACCAAATATTAAGTTAAGGAACAATAACATTAAGACACAAACATGTATGCTAAAATCCAATAGTGGAGTAAAAATGGCTTCAAGATGAGTAAAAAAAAACTCTTCGTCCCTCACCATTATTGTTCCTTCTCCAGATGAAGACTCCAGTGATGCAGATTGCCAGGAGGAGCAGCAGTCCTACAACAACTCCAATGACAAGAGCAGTATTGATCCCTGAAGGAGAACATGGAACCAAAACAGAGCATTCAGACTTTGTCACATAACACTGGATGGATCAGGTTATGTTTTTGTTCCACTTCAGTATTTTAAGTATAGAGATGAGGTCATGTGAATCAGACAAACAAGAGAGACACCTAATATGTTTTAGTGAACCGACCGGCATGTTTGGTTGCCTTCAATATTCTCATGGAGTTAAAAACTGTCTGGTTGCCCAAATGGTGGTATGGTAAACAAGACTGTGCCCAAATTTACCACCAAGGAGGAGTAAATTATGGAGCTATCAGGGAACACCATACAGTACATAGAAACGACACTGCATGAGAAAACATAGGCTAGAACTTGCAATAGATACTATATATAAAATCTTTATTTATATATATATAAAAAAGTTTTTTTTTTTTTTTAAATCAATGTATTGTTATATTTACATATAATTGATGTTGAACAAGAACGGCACTCTTTGCTTGAGTGTCTTTTTCTTTGCAGAGCTGTAATTTTATGATATTGTCAAATACATTCATTCATTCATTCATGAATTGCAAGTCAGGTGTAAGAAGTAAACTAAATGTGTCTCTCCTCCTCCATCCCGGTCTTACCCGGGTTGTTGGTCTTGATCACTGCTGGGTCCAGTTTGGTGACGATGTCCTCCTTGACACCAGAGAGCTGGAACACACACTCGTACTTCCCCCAGTCTTCAGGTTTGACTGATGAAACGTTCAGCTGAACGCTCGTCTGGAAGGTTCCATCGTGGTTGGGGAGGATCTCTCCCTTGTCCATGTGGTCCTGAAGCTCCTCTCCATCTCTCCTCCAGAACAACATGCCTCTGTCAGGGTAGAAACCTGTAGCGTGGCAGCTGACTGGAGAGGAGGGAGACTTCTGGAGGAGAGACACAGAGGGAAGCACTGGAGAGAGAGAGGGGGGGAGAGAGAGAGTGGGAGAGGAGAGAGAGAGGGTGGGGGAGAGAGAGAAAGAGAGGGGGGGAGAGGGAGGCAGGGGGTAGAGAGAGGGAGAGAGAAAGAGAAGGAGGGAGGGAGAGAGAGAGAAATAGACAAAGACAGAAACAGGCGGGAGTGAGGGGGCAGGGAGAGAGGGAGAGGGGAGGGAGAGAGAGAAAAGAGAAAGACAAAGATGTGTGTAAACTCAAAAATCATTACAGTTATATGTACAGTGGGTCTCTATATGTTCGTTCATATTCACTGTAATGTTTCTGTACATTAGAAACAGAAGAGGCAGAAACTCCATCAGGTCATGTGACTCTACCTGTTCTCTGAAGAGTGCTCTTCCCATAGTCCAAATACTTCTTCAGCCAATCAATGCAGTCATTGGTGAGGTAGGACTGTAAGTATGCTAATCTAGTTTTGTCATTTTCCCACTTGTGTTTGGTGATGACAGCCTGTGGTACTAGAGCAATCCATGTCAGTGTCTTCAGGTCGAATAACAGCCAGGCTTCTCCATCATAAGCATCCTGATAGTTCCCATTAACTTCTCCATTCTCATCATCCCATTCACAGCCACCTATCGCCTGGTACATGTGGACACCTGAGAGAGAGACAGAGACAGAGACTGAAGTAAACCAGAGTGAGGTCCTAGCACAGTCAACTATCAGTGGTTGATATCACATCTTTACCACAGAGACACACTGATCCAGAGACACCAAAACAGAGGATCTACACCTACTGCTGTTACTGGCTGGATGGAAGCCGCTCACAGCCAAACATAATGTGGACAGTGTGGACGGCTCAGAGAGAGACAGAGAGGCAGAGACTGCTGTAAAACAGAGTGAGATCCTAACACAGTCAGTATCCTCTCTTTACCACAGAGACCAACAGACAGTTTATCTACACTGTTGAAGGTAGAGGCTTCATGTGAGCTGCAGGAACACACACACACACACACACACACACACACACACACACACACACACTCTGAGGTGGAGTCTTGACTAGCAGACACACACTGAACCTGATCACACTGTGGTCAGTAGTGTTATTATCATCTAATGTGTTTCTACTGATGGAGATTTATTATGGGATGGACCAACACAGTTGGCTGTTAAACTTTTTCAACTTGTGACCTGGATGAAAAATTTAACATCTTGTCCTGTCAGCAGGTTTATTAAAACATACTGCTGTCATATGGGACCTAGCAGAAGCAGTCTGTGTCCAGTTTACAGTCCAGCTCCGTAGTTTGAGAAACCAGGCAGTAATGTTATTCTATTAGCTGTGTGTTGTGAAACTGTTGTGATAAACAGGTTTCTACAGTAGAGTTATTATGGAGCGACTCACTGTGGGCAGTTCAGTAGATTTATTATGTTTTTTATATTATAAATTATTTTAATCTAATCTAGTGAAGATAAACTGTTAAAAATCTCTGTTTGGTTATTATGGGATGGACAGAAACACTGTATCAGTACAGCAGACTAGCATCCAGTCGTCGTATCTGAGTGTGTGTGTGTGTGTGTGTGTGTGTGTGTGTGTGTGTGTGTGTGTGTGTGTGTATGATGGAAGCTACATCTTTCTGTTACTTTACAACAAACCAGGATGAAATACATTTCAGCAGAATAAAGTGAAACATAAACAAACCTCCAGTTTGGTTGAAGCGCTGCTTCAGCGTCTCAAGTTCGGCTTTGTAGAACTGCTGGAAGCCCACACATCTCGCATTGTACCACTCGAAGTGCTCTGGATCATCTGCTATGACTTTGATAATCCAGTCCTGATTTTTGGGTTCTACTCTCTTGATGTTGCTGTCATAGTGACCGATCTGAACTTCATCAACCAACGCAACACCCACAAACTCTGGGAAGTTTGAGACTCCAGAGGATGCAGTGAAGAAATACTTCAGGGAGTGAGTCACTGTGGGACAAACAGTTAAAATAAGGAACTCAGGTTTTGATTTACACTTTTTTTAAAGAAATCTTTATAACAACAATGTATGATCGGTTGAAAATTCCCTGAGCACAGCAGAGAATTTACATTTCTGTTTGATGACTATGGGACAAATAAATAAATAAAGCAACAGTGTCTTGAGTAATGTACAGACAGTTTTCATTCATTTTGTAAAGGCTTGGTATTCATTAACACAGAATCAAAAGGGATTTATAATTTGCCAGAAATCTAAGGTTATTTCACTCCAAAACACTGTCAAACACATCAATTTTCTGAAAATTTTACGACCTGGAATTCATGAGTCATTATTGTCAACACATCATGCTATTTTGACAACTGTTATTTAATAAAAATATTTCATCATATTAAATATATCATATCAATAAGTATCAGTATAGAAGGAAAGTTGACAAAGCTGACATTAATATCTATTATCACAAAATAGTCTAAATATGCTGTTGGTAAGTGGACACATTGTCAGATGAAATATGAATGATGTGATTCAAGAGTGTGATAATCTATTAAAGA